>NC_142487.1:25485000-25800714 GCF_049115385.1 Moschus berezovskii | reverse complement strand
ACTGAACTGAACTGAACATATCAGTGTATAAAACCGTAAGAATTCCATGAGGGTCAAGACCCCAAGATCTCCCAAATAAATCAGAAAAGATACCCAACGCTCAACTGTCAGCCGTACGCCTTCCACGCTTCGTTTGACAAATGCACAGCGAGGACTCTGTGCCAGGCATACAGGAGGACGAGGCCGCCGAGCACCATGGGCAACTGAAACCTGCAGAGAAGAGAGGCCCCTCCACCCGGTTTGGGGAAGCACACTGTGGTTTTCAATATTAAACTAGTAACCTCCTAAATACGAGTAAACCAACATTCACTATTCGAATTGAACGATTTCCTGATTAATCTGTCTGATCTCATTAAGGATCTCAAGCCTCTACCCTACCACACATATTAAAGAGTCACTTTTCACAAACTGTCTTGTAACTCTGACATTGTCCACAAACAAAAGCGTTAAACCAAAAAAGCAAATCACAGATAATTTCCTCACCTTCAAGAAACAAATCAAATCAAAACAAAAACCAGAGAGTAACGCCAAGACCTCAGTTTCTGACACTCAGAAAGGCATCTGGAATCAGTTTGAGGACTGGCCATATGCCAAGGACCATTTATTTATTAATATATTTATTAATTCCTTAAATTTCATGACTCAGTTATGTGATTAAGGTCCTTTCTGGATGAGGAAACTGGGGAGCGTACAGTGGATTAATCAGCTTGCTAAGAGCTTTCTAGTACAGGGCAACCCTGCGGTCCTCAGCCTGCCTTTTGTCTGTAGAAAAACTTTAGCCAAAAAGTAAGTTTAATCAGAGAAGTGAGAAAATGCAGAAACAAAGGATAGCAGTCCAAGAAGAGTAACTAGTTTAATCAGTAAGCACAGTCAAGGACCCTCAGTCCCTCTCCATGGGCTCCAGGTAACACTGTGAGTCACAGCGCACGAGCTGCCCTGTAGGCGCTGAAACCTCCACCAGGTCAAAGACGTTAACTGCATGATGACCGGACTGTAGCCAGGACCGTGGTTTAGTCACGAAGTCGTGTCCGACTCTTGCGATCCCATGGACTGTCGCCCACCAGGCTCCTCTGTCTATGGGATTCTCCAGGCGAGAATACTGGAGTAGGTGGCCATTCCCTTCTCCAGAGGATCTTCCCCACCCAGGGATCAAACCCGGCTCTCCTGCATTACAGGCAGATTCTTTACCCACTGAGCTATCAGGGAAGCCCCAGTCATGACATACGCTGCCACAATTCCGAGAACTGGCCCTTCAAGGAATGCAAACCAGCCAGCTCTGGAACTGAAGAGTAGCTGCACTTAATCAAGATGACCCTGGTCAGACCCCTGATAACCAATTTCAAAAGGACTGTCAGAGCTGACTCTGGTGGTTCTGTGTGCAGCCTCCTCCTTCCATCTATAAAAGCTCTGGCCCACTGGTTGTCAGGGGTCGGGGGGGAGGAGTCGGCCTTGGACGGGAAACTCACCCCCACCAGCATCCAAAATAAAGCAAACTTTCCGTGCCTCTACTGGCTTTTGAGGAACCAGACCCCACTTTCAGCAACATAACCTTACCATCACCCAATCTGACTGATGAGGGCTCAAAAGTAAAGACCCTAAATTATTCAAGTGCTCTTTGTCATATAGCAACCGAACAGGAAACCGCCGGCTCCGAGGCAGTGCTACACTCGAGAGTGGGCTCCCATCTGCAAAATAACCTAACCGTTCACACACGGCACCCCTTGGACTCATCCCCGTGGCGCGGCCTCACGTATACTTCATGTGATCCACTCTACGGAGTTCCAAGGGTCTCTGTCCCTTTAGTGAGTGGTGAAACAAACGCTTTAGGTGGTGAGGCAGTAAGACTCAGGATAAGCTTAAAAGGCTTTAGAACACCTAGGACTAGCTAACCCTAACCCTAACCCTAACCTAGGACTAGCTAACCCTAACCCTAACCTAGGACTAGCTAACCCTAACCCTAACCTAGGACTAGCTAACCCTAACCCTAACCCTAGCAGAGGGAGAGAACTTAAGAGACTTGGCCAACCCGCCGTGAGTCAGGAACTGCCATCTCCTCTGGTTAAACCGAAGCTTTCAGAGTCCTTTTGGCTTCACTCCTCTGCTCCAGAGGTGAGGAGAGGGAGCCGGACAAGGATCCAGAGCCGATGCGGGGTTCTGCTGGCAGGAAGAAGCGAAGAGGCCTGTTTCAGAATAGAAAGTGGACGCTCTCTCCCACCTTTTCAGAATGTATTTATGTAAGAACACGTCTCAGGGACTTCCTGACAATTCAGTGGTTAAGACCTCACCTTCCAACGCAGGGGGTACAAGTTCAATCCCTGGCTGGGAAGCTCACATCCCACCTGCCTCAGAGCCAAGAGGCCAAGGTGTGGAACAGGTGGACAATGGAAACAATACTGTAGCAAATTCAATTAGTTTTTTTTTTAATGGTTCACAGGAAAAAAATCTTTAAAAATATATACTTCAAAAAAAAAAATATCAAACAATATAATCAAATTTGTTGAGAAACTGGATCAAAATTCTACATAGCTCTTCCCAGAACTGTCCAAGAACTCCTCAATCCAAGAGTCCAAGAAGCTACTGTATGTGAAATAACACAAAGCACAAGTTCAAAGAGCACGTCCTGGTGAAAAGCATCAGGCCACGGCTCCGCCATCAGCAGTTCTGCTGACCGTCAGCCAAGCAGGTCACAATGAGGCCACAGACGCCTGAGATGAATCCGGTTCAGCGAGGGTCACGGGATCCACATCTGGGTTTGTCTGTGACGCATCTTCCAAGAGTTTTATGAAGAACACATACAAACACGGCTTAATGAGATCATCTGTGGGTCCACTCTCCCCCCAGTTGGAAGGGACTTAAGACTCTAACACTTAATCCCTCCAACTGAGATGGGCCTGAAAAGAAAAGTGGAAAACTAGTTGGGTCTTCTACCATAGTGGAGAAGCTTCTAGAACAACGGGCAAATGATGACCAAGCAAAAGGATGAGCTGGATCCATTAGGTGTTTCCATTCTTTCATCTGATCTTAGAACACAGAGCTATAGCCAATTCCAGGGCAATAGGCATACACACGGAGGCCAGATGTGGAAAGCTCTCAATCAACTGAAATCAGCTGCCCTGAATCAAGTCCTGTTTGCCCTCACTGTGGATAACTGAACACGCACGAGGCCCAGGCTGGACGTGAACTTCTCAGTTAGACTCCACGTAAGAAAACACAACTGTCCAGAGGGCCTTCTCAGGACATTCTCCATCAGCAACCTGGACTGAGCCAACGGCATGCATATATACATGTTCAATAAGGCGATCAGGCACAGGCCATTTGTTAAATCTCACCCGCGTCATCTGCCTCTTCGTTTTACTATTCTGAAAACATGCCAGAAAATCTTACCCCCTGCCAGATCCCCTCTTCTAATAAGAAAAATCTCATACACGCATGACAGGCACTTCATAGCTTGGAACTAACCGCCCTGTATCGGGTGCACGCGGCCAAGTGGGTTACTGTAGGTGGGAAATCATTAACCGCGTACAGTGAGAGCCCGTGCCCAATAGTCCAAAGGCCAGGAAAAACAAAAGCATCGCCCGCCTTCAACAGCCATGAGAGAGGCTGTGTTTTTATGATCCAGGCATCTCAATGGGCTGTTCAGCCACAGAACGTTAAGCAGGGAAGGTTTTTATTTAGTTTACCGAATCCCAACATTGCACAGTGATAACAGCAAACACGAATGGAAAGGAAAAAACCTGCAAACCCGGAAAGGCCAGGCCGGGTCTCTGGCACCAATATGCCAGGTAATCAGATAGCAGAACAAAGGTGACCCAGTGCAAGAGGGAGAGGCAACAGGCATCGGCTGCATTCTGTTTGTATGATGGAAGCCACCGTTTTTTAACTCAAAATGGAATCGATCATTTTGGACTCCAGTTGTCCAGAACCTCATCCGTACTATGTATTCAGAGGCAGCTGGACATATAAATTCCCATTCACCCCATAGAAACCATTTCAGAGTACGGGTTCTTCCCCCCCGCCTCCCGCCCCGTTAAGTTTCCTGGGATAAGAAGAATTTTACAACTAACTACAACCAGGGATGTTGAAATGAACGCATGAATATGACGAGAAAGGTACGAAGAATCTGGCACTTCCGTGCAGCCATATTGTTACGTGTTACGTGTGTTAGTCGCTCAGTCGTGTCTGACTCTTTGTGACCCACGGACTGTAGCCCACCAGGCTCCTCTCTGTCCATGGGATTCTCCAGGCAAGAATACTGGAGTGGGTGGCCATACCCTTCTCCAGGGGGATCTTCCCAACCCAGGTATCGAGCCCAGGTCTCCCACACTTCTATCTGAGCCACCAGGAAAGCCCAGTTCATGCAGCCATGTATCTATCTAATATCAAAACAGCACCACCCGTAGAACTTTCTGTGATGCTGGGAATGTCCTACACGGTAGCTGTCAGTCACATGTAGGTACTGAGCATCTGACATGTGCCAAACACCAACTGAAGACCCGAGTTTTAACTTTCATTTAATTATCTTAACTTCACTAGCCTCACGTACCTAGTGCTTCCTGACTGGCAGGTGCAGCTCGTTCCCAGGAAGCGGCAGAGGATGCCAGAATACACAGTGTTATCAGAGAGAAAACACAATGGCATCAGGCGACGAGCAGAGAAAAAGGTCACAAGTGGGAGCAGCACAAACAGCCACCAGGTCTGACTAACCCACCCCAGGAAGGGAGATAGACAGACACTCACAGCCAACAGCAAGGGAGGATGGACAGGCTAGGTGGGCAGGAACCCCCCTAAGGGCCTGGGGTGGGGTGGGGTGAGCGAGTGCCCCCCGGGGGATGAGGGGCTAATCAGCTTGGGTAACTGCTACATGGAAGCCTAAAAAGGATGGAATGACTGTGGGGAAAAATCCGCAATTTGGGGGACAGCCTCTCCAAGCAATAGACCTTCCCAGACTAAAGGGAGGCAATTAGTGAAGATGAAGGGGAAGAGCACGCAAAGCAAAACGAAGAGCAGATGCCAAGTTCCCAAGAACGGAACTCACCTACAGTGCCTGCTGGCAGGAGGGACAAGCCCTGGGCCAGGGCTGCTTGAAACAGGGCCAGCCCAAAGTGAGACACACTCCAACTGCCAAACACCCGCCACATCCCCAACACCCAGTGTAAAAAGAAAAGTATAGAGATCTCAATTTTTCTGTGAGCACTGAGTCCATGCTGAAATATTTTTGATAGAATGGGTTAAAGAAAACATTAAAATTCGTATCATCTATTGTTTATAAGACTTTGCAGTGGGACCACTAGAAAAGGCAGGGACATACACAACATGTGTTCATGGCTCACATTGTCTTTTCTTAGCAGCACCTGGGCAGAGCAGAGAGAGGACAGGTGGGGCTGGGGGCTCGGGGGCCGATCACGGAGGCTGAGAGCCAGGCCGGAGCTTTTGGATCCAACTCTGATGAGGAAGGGACGGGATCTCATTTCTCCTTTGGAGAGGTCGCTGCGGACAGGAGGTGGGGCAGGAGGGGAGGCCGGGCTGGAGACAGGCTCAGGGGCCACCCTTCCTGCTGGAGGCCAGTGACCTTAGGAGCCCAGGATTAGAGTCACAGTGCTTGGGCTCAAATCTTCATTCCAACACTTAGAAAATGTGTAACTAAGGACAAACTACTTAACCTCTGTGTCTGAGCTTTGTCATCTGCAAAGCGGGATACTAACAGCCTTCCGCTAGAGTTTAAGACACGCTTTGTCCAGTGTTTAGAACAGCGCATGGCACGCAGTAAGCCCTCGACAGGTGTTCTGTGATTGCTGCCACTGGATGAGGGATATGAGAGAAGATGGTAAACTGGGTTTTTAACTAAAAAGCTGAGTAAGCGATGGAGGCAAGCCTTTGGGTGGGCAGGGGCAGACCGGAAGGGAAAGTACTGAGTTGGCCAATAAGTTTGTTTGGGGTTTTCCATAAGATATGATGGAAAAATCCAGAAGAATTGTTTTGGGAACCCAACAGTCTTGCTTTGGCCAGGCTGCATTTGAGATTCCCATGGGCCATCAAGTGGACCTGTCAGATGGGAAACTGGCTCTCTAAGTGTGAGTTCAGAGACAAAGGGTGCAGGCTGGTAATAAAATTTGAGACACATCAACTCACTTGTTGACATGTGCTTAAAGCTTTGAAATGGCATGGGACAGAGTACAGAAGGAAAAAAGGGGACGGGGGGGACCCTGGGCGCCTGGAAGGAGAGAAGGAACCAGAGGGCGGCTGAGAAGGAATGATTCGTAACACAAGGGAAGAAAAGACCAGCAGAGGAGCTGAAAGGCTTTCCAGGAGCAGAGAGAGCGGTTCCAAACGCAGCTGAAGGAGGAGGAAGACAGGAGAGACCACACGCGGCCCCTGGACGGTGCAGCTGGGCAGCAAAGGCTGGAGTCCCCCCAGGTCACAGCCACCGGCCACCCTTGTCATTAGACATACTGACAAGCTTGGGAAAACGGTAAGAAAGTAGACGGCAGCGAACAGAATCCATCCTCTAAAAGGGCGCCTGCCATCAAGCGAAGCACAAGAGGACAATGGATGGCGAGGAACACGGAATTTTTAAGGAAAAATCTCAGAGAGAAACATTACAAGGCCTGTTTATATGCCATTTGGAAGAATCCAGAAGAAAGGAAGAAATGAATCATCCCGGGGTAAAAAGAGCGAACTTCAGGAGAGGCATCCTTGAGGAGGTGACGGAAGATTCCTTGTGGGGGGGAGGGTCGGCCTCAGACAAGAACCAGCCGGGCTTCAGCTCCCGTGGGGAGCAAGGCAGCAGCAAGAAGACACACCCGGAGGTAAGAAGTCTGGCGGCCTGGCTCCTTTCTCTCAATGAACAAGAAGCGAAGTCCTCAGCTAAGAATAGGAAGGGGCTGTGGGAGAACTGATGACTGATCAAAAGTTATGAAAGTCTTCTTGCAACTGGTGAATGACCCAAAAAGTGTAAGATGCCTGAGAGATGCCCATCCGAGGTGTGAGGTCACAAATATGATGGATCCAGTTAACAGTCTTGCGATAATTGGGAAAACGAGTTTAACCCAGAATGGGGACTCTTAACCAGGGCTGGTTCGGGTCTCCTTAGGAAGTCCAACAGAATCAGAGGATCCAAGTGGTCTGGGTGTTCTCAGGAGGCACCCATGAAATCTAGGCTGCCATCTCAGGGCAAGGGGGGGTGACCACTAGTGAAAGGGAAGTGGGGTCCAGAGAGCCACCAAACTCTGGATTCTGAAGGGAGAGTCCCACGTGGGAAGGACGGGCATGGAGATCTGACAGTAGAATCTCTTAAATCACGATTCCAGAGGTTAATTGAGACAAGATCTAAAGACGGCCAATAAAATGAGAGGCAGAAAGGTCACTGGAGCTGAGGAGGTCAAGAACTGAGAGGCCAGGCCGCCGGTGGATGGACGGACAATGGTGGGTGGAAACTGAGCCTGGGGAGGAAGACGTCAGAGGGGGAAGTGATCAGACGGCCAGGACAGACTCAGGGGGAAGCGGAGCTACAGTTGATGGGACAAGTTTCAGCAGAGCTGAAGCTTAAAAGAGGGGAAGGGAGGTCAGCTGGAGACGGCAACAAGGAAAAACTACTCCTCGAGAAGATGCAGGAACAGGCAGCCAGGTTTTCACAAGAGCGAAGAGCTGATGAACACTCAGAATGCAGACGACGTGGGACTCCGCCAACGACAGAGGACCCAAAGGGAACAAGGGAAAAAACGGTGTAGCCAACGCATATGTTGTAGCGGGTGGCCCTGCTTAGTAAAAGGTGGTTCACCTGGTGGTGAAAAATACGTCAGCCAGGTGTAGCCTCCTAACTCAGCAGTACCCCAGCACACCCCGTTAAAGTTACCACACGTTTCAAGCCTCTTATGAAGAGCAGGCTAGAGGTGTAAAGGCGATGGCAACCCCAGGGTTCGCTAAATTGTGTTTCTGACACTTGTCAGTGACTGACTACAGCCAAGCTGGTCACCAGCTCGTTGGAACAGAACCATCACCTGCACTGCAGCCGGCAGCGGGACGCCAAAGTCAGCCACCACTAGAGGGCGACACAGCCCCAAGACTTGAGCAACTCGCAGGCACTAAGTTGGATAAAGCTCTTAAGCAGTAGCAGACACTGGTTGACATTTCTCTCAAATTCATAATTCGGTTACTTCAACCTTGAAGACTGAATACGAGAAAAACACAGAGAGCCCTTGGGTACAGATGCGCACAGGAAAAGGTCTCAAAGGTTTCAATGACCCTATTCGCCAGAGACACAAAGAACACAGGCATGCATGGCTGCTGCGGCCATTCCGATGCCCGCTCCTTGCAAACCCACAGACCACAGCACGCCAGGCCTCCCTGTCCCTCCCTGTCTCCCCGAGTTTGCCCAAGCTCACGTCCCCTGAATACCAAGAGGGAAAGGGAAGGGTGGGAGGAACCGAGAGACTGGGACGGGCACATACATATTACTGACACCATGCATAAAACATAACAGCACAGGGAACTCTGCTTAATGCGCTGCGGTGCCCGAATGGGAAGGAAGCCCAAAAGGGAAGGGACAGATGTATACGTGTGGCTGGTTCATTTTGCCGTAAAGTAGAAACTCAGAACACTGCAAAGGCAGCTATGCTACACTAAGTCACTTCAGTCTCCGACTCTGCGACTCCACGGACTGTAGCCCGCCAGACTCCTGTGTCCATGGGATTCTCCAGGCAAGAATACTGCAGTGGGTCGCCATCTCCTCCTCCAGGGGATCTTCCCAACCCAGGGATCAAACCCAGGTCTCCCGCATTGCAGATGGATTCTTTACCATCTGAGCCACCAGGAAAGCATACTCCAGTAAAAGTTAATTTTTAAAAAGGTCTCAAAGACTCTTCACTAACCTGGTCAACAGTAGTTCACCTCTAGCAAAGTACGGAAGTGCACCCAAAAAGGGCTTATTTTCACTCTTCGGTCTATATGCCGTGTTTCTCAACAGTGCATTCACAAACGCTTTGTATAACTTAAAAATGCATTAAAACTGTGACAATATATAGATACAAAATTTATCACATTAATAAACAAAACCTTAGGAAGCAGTATCTAGAGAGACTCCGAAACAGCAGTGTTCAACAAGGATCTAAAATTTATCACATCTAAAGCTACATTCTTTTCCAAAGGAAAATAAGGCCCCCGGAGATTAAGTAACTTGCTCAAATAACAGGGGCAGAATTACAATAACAGCACACTTTCATCCCGGATCCTAAGACGCGGGAATTCTCTCTGGGCTCCATCCTCTACTAAGCCTTTAGCATTTAGCGTTCAGTCATCAGTTCTCTGCTTCGCCAGTTCTTCGTGATCTGCGGTTGGCTGAACCCGGAGACATGGAGGAACCGTGGGTACAGAAGGACGACTGTAAATTACTCACGGATTTCTGACTGTTTAAAGGGTCGCCACCCCGAGCCCCTGTGGAGTTCACGGGTCAACTGTACAGGGTTTAATATTACCCATGGTTTCAGGTGTCTATGGGTTCTTGGAAGGTATCCCACATGCAAAAGGAAGGTCTACTTTATCAAGAATTTCCCTATAGAGGGAGGGGAAACACAGCTGGCCAGCAAACAGCAGAGTCAGGATTTAAACAGAGGAGGTCTGTAATCTATACCTTCTCTAACTGCAGTCCTGGGCAAGTAGATCAGACTTCTCTCTTTACGTCTCCTGATATGAATCCCATTGCATCCTCAGCCCCTCTCTGCCCTTGCTGTCTGGCTTTCACAAGATTCTGACGTTTCTATTTGGGCTGCCCAATTTAGCCAACATCAGTGCAGGCAGAAAGATGGCTCATGTGCCTGGGTCCTAAAGAGAGAGCAGGTGAGGGGACGATCCAGAGACAGGTAGGGCAGACCCTGGCAAGAAGAGCGTTTCTTCCTCAAAGGATCGGCAGGTAGAGGGAAGGTCTTCCAAGGTGGCTTAAGGAAGACGGTCAGATGTCTGATGATGGAGCTGCCAACACTGTGCTGTAATTACTGCTGTAATTACTTAATCAGAGTGTGATTAAGGGAGGACTGGGGAACAGAGAAGAACAGACCTTGGTTCTCAACATAGCTGCTTCGAAGGCTCACCTGTGTAGTTTTCAAAAACATACACCAGTGCCCAGGCCTGCCTGCCCCTGGACCAGTGAAATCGGGGTCTCTGGGCATGAACAGGGCCTCAGTAAAAGCTTCAAACTTCCCCCAGGCAATTCTAAAGTGTGGTGAGGACTGAAAAGCACTGGGCCAAACCAACAGCTAAGAGAACTGAACTTGGGCAGGATCAAGGGCATGGAGGCAGGACTGCAAACTCTCAGAAGTCCAGCCGAAGTCGGAAGCATGCACGAGTCACACAGGCACACAGCTCGGTGACCTTCACCAGCAACTTTATGCAGCGAGGAACAGAAAGAACACCACAGCAAGGTCTTCCAGGGCAGGTCAGCGGGTCAGGGGTAAATGGGTGTGGAGTGGGTGCAAAGGCACTGTGGTTGCAGCTGATAAAGGAAACCACGCTGAATAGAGGTGAGGCCAGAATACAGCTGGCAGGCAGGGAGAATCCAGGGAGGTGAAGGGACCAGGTTGGAGGCAGGCAGGGGTGTCAGAATAGCCTGGATACCTTTCAACACATGGCTGTATCTGAGTGCCCCTACTGGTGGCTCAGAGGTTAACGCATCTGCCTCCAATGCAGGAGACCCGGGTTCAATCCCTGGGTTGGGAAGATCCCTGGGGAAGGAAATGGCAACCCACTCCAGTACTCTTGTCTGGAGAATCCCATGGATGGAGGAGCCTGGTAGGCTACTGTCCACGGGATCGCAAAGAGTCGGACACGACTGAGCGACTTCACTTCACTTCTTCACTTCACACCCCCACTGCTCTGGTCCTCCCAGGTGTTTCTGAGACCACTGGGACCCCTGGGACAGGAGGAGGAGGTATGGACAGCAGAAAAATGGAGCAGAGAAGTAATGTCAGAGAGAAGACTGCAGAGTTTAAGAGCTTGGAGGTCAAGCATCTTCAGTAGAGGCCGTGGCTGAAGAGAAACACTATTGAATTTACTGCGGTAAGAAATGTCAAGGTCGGTGGACAAGCCCATCCACAGGGATATCTAATACCCTCAGGATGATACAGGGCATGGGTATGTATGGAGGGATGACCTCGGCAGATTAGAAGCAGGTGGAGTGACGAGGTCAGGATCTCCGTGAGATATCCTGCTTGTACTGGGGGCCAAAGGTCACCTGGAATCTGCACCCTGGAGCTGGAGGAGGAGCCTTCCCAGGAAGGAGGGAGGGAGCAAGGTGCTGGGCCACAGTCACTGCAGGTGAAAGAGCAACAGCTCCCTCAGCTGCTGCTGCTGTTCAGTTGCTCAGTCAGGAGTGTCTGACTTTCTGCGACCCCAGGGACTGCGGCACGCCAGGCTTCCCTGTCCTTCCCCATCTCCCAGAGTTTGCTCAGACTCATGTCCATCGAGTCGGTGATGCCATCCAACCAGCTCATTCTCTGTCATCCCCTTCGCCTCCTGTCCTCAATCTTTCCCAGCATCAGGGTCTTTTCCAATGAGTTGGCCAAAGTATTAGAGCTTCAGCATCAGTCATTCCAATGAATATTCAGTTGGAAAATAAGCAAATCAGACAGGCTTCCTTCAGCATTAATGTCTACAGCTCAGTCACTCTCTTGGGAAACTTTGAAAGATCTGGTGCAAAAGATGACTCAGCCAGAAAACAGCAATGAAACCAAACAGAAGGAATATGAGTCTCTAGAGTCGTGAACAGGCCTGGAAAGTGGCTGTGTTCTTAGAACTAGTTACTCAGGAGTTTTTTTGTTTTTAAATCAGAGGGAGGGAAGATTTTAATTGGTCAAAACAAGAAAAAATGATTTTTTAACTATTAACAAATTTAGCACATTGATGAAGCAGAACTGTTAGTTCTACAAGTAAATGAGACAAAAAAAACTATGTAAAGCCCCAAGTTTCCTTCACCAACTCGGTTCTGATCTATTCATAAATGTTTTCGACAGTGAACCCTAGGTAAACAGCCTCACGGGCCCCTGAAAAAACAACGATTAACATGCAGGAAATGGGTCTTCGCTGCTGGTCCAGTGGTTAAGACTCCACGCTTCTACTGCAGGGAAAAGGTTCGATCCCTGTTTGGGGAACTAAGATCCCACGTGCTGCACAGCAAGGTCAATAAATAAATAAAATTAAACACGCAGGGAATGTTGAGTGAACCACACGGCACACAGAGGAGTGTGTCTGTGTTGATAACAGTATGTTCCATGAAGCAATTTGTGGGATCGTTTACCAGAGCAGATGTGTTCCACGCATCGTGTCAAGCTTTAGATTTATCGGAACTTTCTGGCAATTCTTGTTTGAGCTTTGGGAAATATGCCATGAATGAGAAAGGAAGAAAAGTGAAGTCGTTATCAATGCTGGAAGGACACAAAGGACTGTGGGCGATGCAGCCTCAAGCATGGAGTGCGTTCTTCCTTGGGGGCCGTCACTCACGGTAACTAAGTACGCAGCAGCTGGTCTTCCTTTTTTGTCCGTCTAAAGGGCGAGAAAACACCTGAACAAAAGGGGAGGCAGCCATCAACCAGACGTTAGGACAGGGTCAATGAAGAAGGGAGACTTTCTGAGTACGTCACAGGCAAAGGCATCGGGGTAACCAAAACCTCACTCACTACCACTTCAAACAATTCAGAGGAAACACATTCAGAAGCGTGATCTTTCATACCTATGGGACTCAGCCTCATTAGCTTATAATTTTACCATTTCCACTAGGATCTGGCTCCCCAGTAAAGAGTGAAAAATGGCTGCCTGCTTCCCCATAAATAAAGACTAACGTGCAGGAGCAACGTGGCTGACAGCCAGACTCAAACGTGTACTTAAGTCATATTTGAACATAATAAAGAATGAATTGACTACATATTATCTTGAACATAAGTTATTCTAGACAGTAATAGGGAGAGGCTGCTTTTCCTGCTCAAAAAGCAAAGAGGGTCTCCATCTTCAGTAAAATACGTGCTGATTTAAATCAGCATGTAGAACCATGGCCTTACATGGATACTCGGAAAAACACAGAGCAGAGAAGGAAGAGGCTGCACCTCAAACCCCAGGACTAGGGGAATCTCAGCTCTAATTCTTACTTCAAACCTCAAATATTTACTAAGCACTTATTCCCGCTTAGGTGTTCGGGGCTGAGCAATGCTTCCTTCCCACTCCCCACATTCTTTTCTAGAGTATGTGTGTGCGTGTGTGTGTGTGTGCACGCACATGTGTGGCTCAGTCATGTCCAACTCTTCGCAACTCCATGGACCACAGCCCGCCAGGCTCCAGAGATTGAACCCATGTCTCCTGAATTGGCAGGTGGATTCTTCACCACTGCACCACACTGGTAAGGAGAGTGCGCCAAACCACGGCCTCCACCCAAGGCAAGCAGCAGCATCGACCCTCACTTGAGCTCGGATAAGAAGCCAGCTGGGTCAAGCCAAGCCCCTTCCTCTGGTTCCACCCTTCCCATCACTTAGAGACCTGTCCAAGGAGGGACCGTCTGGCTGGCGAGGTGGCCCAGGCCCGTGCTGGTCCTCACCGGGGTGGGCGTGGGCGGGGGTGGAGTGGGGGGTATTACGTCTGCCTGGATCCACATTACCAAGCCCACAGGCCCAGCCACAGAAGCCACATCCTCCTGTGTCAAGCTTTGGAACAAGTAAAGGTGACGCTCTGGTCCTCTGTCCCCAGCCCCTCCCCCAGGGTCCTCCTCAACTTCTCTGATGGGGTGTTTTTCCCGGACCCCTGAGTGCCTGCTAGGTGCTGCTGCTCAGGGCAGATGGCTTTGCGGGGCCTAGAGGGGGGATGTCCAAATTTAGAGTACAAAGACTCATCTGGAGAGGACAGTTTAAAACGCAAATTCCTGACCCTAGGCCCACAAATGCTGATGCAGCAAGCCTGGGGAGCTCTCAGAAAACTGCACCTCTGACAGCTTAACCAAAACCACCCTTGAGAAAGCCTTGGGGAAAGTTCGCAGTTCTTTACCTCTGAGCTTAAGAAACCCGGTATGTTAACGACTCTGATTTTCCATTTCTGGAAGTGAAGTGATTTTATGGCCGATTTAGTGACCCACAGACAATGCTCACAGGACAAACTTCAAGGGAGCAGTGCAATTCTGAGCGTGCTAAAATAACCAGACACGCCAGCTCATCACTGTGCCCAGCTGGACGCCAGCCAAAGTCACTCAGGGACCGAGGAGGCGTGCCGTGGACGGTGCCAGGTCCTCACACGGGGCAGGGACTGCCGAGAGGGGACACGGCAGTCTGGGGGAAAACTTGGCAGTACTGGGTATGACGGAGTTATCTAAAATCTTTCAGTCTAAATGCATTTCTCCTCGGATAACCTCCCACCTCCAACCCAAACTTGAAGTTACAGAGTGTTGTCTCAGGCCTGCCAGACAGACACAGTGCATTGATTTTTCTAGTCTCTTAGCAGAAGCAAAAGAATTGTGTTCCAAGGTCTGACAGTCAAGGTTGCACAAAATGTGATGCTCCAACAGAACTTGCTAACCTGGTACGAACGATATTCCCAGCTGTGCGCTCCTTTACCCACGGCTCAAGTCCCCTTTGCCCCAACTGCACTGCCGTCCGCCCTGTCCATCCAGCACGTGTGCTCTCTCCGCTAAGGAGCTAATCAACTGAACTGACAAAGAAAACAAGTCATTCTTTTCTTTTTTCTGGCCACACCACATGGCATGTGTGATCCTGGTCCCCTGAGCAGGGATCAAATCCCTGCACTGGGAGTGTGGTCTTTACCACTGGACCACCCAGGGAGTCTCAGGTCATTCTTTCAAAGGTCCTAAAATCATATCATAATTCCTGGTTCTCCATTAGGACAGTGTTAGCACCCTCCCCAACCCAAGCACTGAAAATCACAGCCTGATTATTTTTCAAAAACTTCTGCAACCATGAAAAACCTATAAATTAATCTTGGGAGGACTCCTGGGTCTCTCTTGTACTGCTTTAATGTGCTGCATTCATGAGAGGAACACAAGGTAAGCCTTCGTGTTTCTGCAACAAACCCGTCTTCATGAAAAATCCAAACCTAAGCAGATTCCATCTCTCCTAGTCACGGCTTCAAAAACCTCCACCATCCCCCAAGCCACTGAAGAATTCCAGAGTGAGCTCAAACACATTCCCAGAAGGTATTTCCAGTCTGTGATCTTAAATCACCTACTGAGTGCCCAGAATGGCAGTGTTGGGGAGGGGAGGGGAGAATCTAAGGTAGATAGCAACAAGAATCAAGTGAAAAGACAGAAAAGCAAGCACTGGAACGATTTCCTAGGGTCAGAAAGACAGAGGCTCCCGCCACGGCAGGCAGAATAATGGCCCCAAAGAGGGCCACGTCCTAATCCCAGGGACTCACGATGACCTCAAGTCAGAAAGAGCAGGGGAGTTAAGGCGGGTCACCAACCGACCTTAAAATACAGAGTTATCCTGGATTATTCAGATGAGCACAATGTAATCACAGGGATCTTCGGAATGGAAAAGGGAGGGGCTTCCCTGGTGGTTCAGCGGTTAAGAATCCGCCTTGCGGTACAGGGGATGCAGGTTCTATCCCTGGGTGGGGGACTCCGATCCCTCACGCCACAGAGCAACTAAGCCAGCGCCTCCACCACGGAGGCCACGTGCCACAACTATCGTCTGCAGCGCAGTGCAATGGGCCACACCACGGACCCAAGACCCTGTATGATCGAGGGCTGGTCGGAGGGCCACACAGCTGGCTTCCAGCACCGCAGAGGGAAGCCGTGAGCCCGTGGATGGAGGTCTCCCACAGAAGCTGAAAAGGGCAAGGGCCTCAAGCCTGGAGCCCCGGGTTTAACGCAGCCTTGACGACACCTTGATTTTAGCCCCTTGAGACCCACATGGGACTGCTAACCCACAGAGCTAGAAGAGCTGAAGTTTGTGCTGCTTGAAACCACCAAATCTGTGTTGGTTTTCTACACTAACCATGGCAAACCCATCTTCAACGCCACAGAAGGTCTATGACTCCTTTTTCTGGTCTACGGTGCGCGCTAGGCAAGAAGACATGGTGCTTCCTAGGTGGTGCTCCTGGTTAAGAATCCACCTGCCAATTCAGGAGACCTAAGAACTCAGGTTCGATCCCTGGGTCAGGATGATCCGCTGGAGGAGGGCGTGGCAACCCACTCCAGTATTGTTGCCTGCAGACTCCCATGGAAGGAGGAGCCTGGCGGGCTACAGTCCACAGGGACACAAAGAGTCAGGCATGACTAAAGTGGCTTAGCAGACATGCACAGGCAGAAGGGCATATTGGATTTTAAAAAGCAAGAGAAAAAAGATAAAGGCTTTTAGAAAAATCTTCCAAGTGATTCCAACAGGGAAAAAGAAAAAAAAAAATGCCTTTACTTTACAAACACTGCCGGACAGCAAAACCGTCACTGGGAGCCACACTTCAGCTCCCCGTGTAAATAACAACAAATTTGCCCAAGTGTAAGAAGCTTGTGAAAACACACTTTCTAATTTGGTTGATAAATTTTAATTATGGAAGGGTCATTCAAATATTTGCTTAAGAGATAGCAAGGCCCTGAAAGCTCAAAGATGGCACGTCTGCCTTGTCTTTGCCAGTGTGTTTACAACAGATGTTCGGGGAGGTGTCTGTGTATGGACAGTCGCTCACTCGTGTCTGACTCTTTGCGACCCCATGGACTGTAGCCCACCAGGCTCCTCTGTCCATGGAATTCTCCAGGCAAGAAGACTGGAGCAGGTTGCCATTCCCCTCCCCCCACCCAGATCTTCCTAACCCAGGGATCGAAACCATATCTCTTGCGTCTCTTGCATTGGCAAGCGTGTTCTTTACCACTAGTGACACCTGGGAAGCCCGTTAAAGGAGGTATCTCCCTGCAATAGAAATAAGGAGATGGGACCTACCTCGGGTCTGCTGCTGCTGCTAAGTCACGTCAGTCGTGTCCAACTCTGTGCGACCCCATAGATGGAAGCCCACCAGGCTCCCCCATCCCTGGGATTCTCCAGGCAAGAACACTGGAGTGGGTTGCCATTTCCTTCTCCAATGTGTGAAAGTGAAGTCGCTCAGTCGTGTCCGACCCTTAGCGACCCCATGGACTGCAGCCTGCCAGGCTCCTCCATCCATGGGATTTTCCAGGCAAGAGTACTGGAATGGCTTGCCATTGCCTTCTCCGTACCTCGGGTCTAGAAGTATACAAACTCTTCATTTTCCAAGAGGACGTGTATTTGTATATTTGTATACCTCGGGTCTAGAAGTATACAAATACACATCCTCTTGGAAAATGAAGAGTAAAGCTAGATTGCTCAAGCCCCAAGTCCAGGGCTCAGCTCCGAGAACACCTCGACCTGGGCTCCTAGGCAGGGAGATATGACCCCGACCTTCCTACCTCAATCTGTAACTTGTCCCTGCACCCATTCTTGCCATCTCCCCAACCCCCTCCCGCTGTAATCCATTTGAGAGTTTTTCTATTAAATCAGATGATGCCACTTCCCTGCTTACAACCCTCCAGTGCTCTCTCACATCACCATGAATAAAGTTCAAATTATTTGTAGCTCCACAATGCACCTCCCAATGTGGCCATTACCTTGGTCTTTTTACTTCCCAGAGCCCCACATACTATTTCAGTTCCTCCAACCCGCCAGAGCCTCCCAGCTTCAGAAAGCCCGTCCTGCCTCTGGGTCTCAGCTAAAGAGTCACTTCCTCACAGAGGTCCTTCCCAACACATCCCCCACCAAACACAAAGCAAAACCCAACGTGCAAGCGCCCAGCATGCTCCCGCAGAGAGATGTGCTTTGACAGCCCTGTTTTATTTTATAACCCCATCTGCCTTTTTCCCTTGAGGTCTGCCCCCAACCAGAAGATCCACCCCATGAAGACAGAAACCCTATCTGAACACCATGGCAGACTAGTCATTCAGTAAAGCAGGTTCACTCAACACATGAACCCCAGAAGGTTCTTATCTCTAAACACTATGTGGTTTTACACAATAAATACTCAGCTGTATACACTGAAAACCCTACTTCATTTTACCCATCACAAACTGAAGTCAGCTAAAGAACAAAGAAAGAGACTTCCCTGATGGTCCAGTAGTTAAGATTTCAGGCTTTCAATGAAAGGGACGCAGGTTCAATCCCGGGTTGGGGAACTTAGATCCCACGCGCCTTGTGGAATGGCCAAAAGATAAAAAAAAAAAAATTTTTTTTTTTTTTTTAAAGAATGAAGACAAACAGGAACCACCACCAAAGTTCCTCAGTTAAGTAAAGTGACAGGATGGGATTTTTTGTGGCAAAGCAAGTCAATTCTCATTTCAATTTAAACTTGTTTAAACTTGAAAGTTTCTCAAAGAAGAGCCATTGGACTTGCCAGTTGGTTAAGCTGAAGAAACTAACATTGAGCAAAATAATCACATTTCAAACTGAGGATGTCGGTCCCATACTGGGAGGGAAGCACTTTCCTATGAAACCTACCTGCTGAAAACCTGGCGAAGCTGCACAGTTGTAAAAGCAGGAGTTCCAGTGAAAGAGAGGGTGTGCAGATAGGAGAACAGAACTAGGATATCAAAGCTCCTGTTAAATGATTTAAAGCAACACGTGCCACCGGCTGGGATGGCTCTAATCAAAGATGGACTATAGCAAGTGTCGGCAGGGACATGGAGAACTCACACACTACTGGGTGGGGGTGTGTGGAATGTTCCAGCTGCTTTGGGGAAAAAACCTGTCAGTTTTTTCAAAGGATTAAACAAAGGTCTGTCTGGGCAAGGCTATGGTTTTTCCAGTGGTCATGTATGGATGTGAGAGTTGGACTATAAAGAAAGCTGAGAGCCAAAGAATTGATGCTTTTGAACTGTGGTGTTGGAGAAGGCTCTTGAGAGTCCCTTGGACTGCAAGGAGATCCAACCAGTCCATCCTAAAGGAGATGAGTCCTGGGTGTTCATTGGAAGGACTGATGCTGAAGCTGAAACTTCAATATTTTGGCCACCTGATGTGAAGAGCTGACCCATTTGAAAAGATCCTGATGCTGGGAAAGATTGAAGGTGGAAGGAGAAGGCAGAGGATGAGATGGTTGGATGGCATCACCATCTCAAAGGACATGAGTTTGAGTGAACTCTGGAAGTTGGTGATGGACAGGGAGGCCCCGTGTGCTGCGGTTCATGGGGCCACAAAGAGTCGGACACGACTGAGCGACTGAACTGAACTGAAACAAAGAGTCAGCACATGATCCAGCAATTCCACCTCTAGGTATAAGCTCAACAGAAATGAAAACATGTTTGCAGAATAGCTCCTACGAGACTGTACAAGAATATACGTGGACTTTCACAGCAGCATTATCCATAATTCAAAAAAGTGGGAACACCCCCAATGTCTAACTGACAAAGCGGTTTTACAGCAGGGTTGTAATACAATAGTTATACAACAGACTATATTCCACACCATGAAACATTATTCGACAGTAAAAGGAAATGAAGTACTGACACAGGCTACAACACACAGGAGCCTTGAGAACAGGCCGAGCGTAGGAAGCCAGTCACAAAGGACCACACAGCGTGTGGTTCAATTTCTGTGAAATGTCTAGAACAGGCCAACTCATAGAAACAGAAAGCGAATTAGAAACTGTCTCTTTTCTGGGAAGGGGATGTGTGAGAGGTCTGGAGGGGGGAGCAATAAAAATACCTTACAATTGTGATGATAGCTGTATAATTCTGTGAACTGCACACAGAGTGAAAGCTAGCGAACTGTACACTTTAAATGGGTGAACTGTATGGTTTGGGAATTCTGTCTCCATAAAGCTGGTTTTAAAAAAGGGCAAGTGCGTTTCCAACATTTAGTTCATTAAATAGACTTCTGGTTAAAGACTAACATTAACAAAAGAAATGTTCTTGGTCAAAGCGACATTTACCTACATGTTCCTGCACTCACATAGTCACAGGCATATAATGACAAAAAGTTCAAAACTGGTTTATAGTTTAGAAAAGGAAAATTAATAAGGTTCAGCCTCTTATAAAACAACCTGAGTCAGGAAGGACCAAGAGATGCTAAAAAACCATCACTAATATTTCAACATCACCTTAAAAGCCTAAAACAATGGTCTTGCTATGAGTGGAGGTCCATCACAACTTAAACAAGACTCTGGTCTGTACTGACATTGAGCTCACTCGAGGACCCAGGCCCACAGCACAGCTGGGCTGCCCTCTGGACCATCCCCAGGCCTCTCAGCAGAGATCACTCCTGCGAGTCCTGCCTTAGCACAAAATCTACCTGGAGCCTCATCTGTTCTGTTTCTAACTAAAGGTGGTCTTGTGACCACACCTGAGCTCAGTGGGGCAGGGAGATGTAATTCCACTGTCTATCCTGAAGAGTGAAAAAGTTGGTTTAAAACTCAACATTCAGAAAACTAAGATAATGGCATCCAGTACCATCACTTCATGGCAAATAGATGGGGAAACAACGGAAACAGTGGCTGACCTTATTTTGGGGAGGCTCCAAAATCACTGCAGATGGTGATTGCAGCCATGAAATTAAAAGACGCTTATTCCTTGGAAGGAAAGTTATGACCAACCTAGACAGCATATTAAAAAGCACAGACATTACTTTGTCAACAAAGGTCCATCTAGTCAAGGCTATGGTTTTTCCAGTGGTCATGTATGGATGTGAAAGTTGGACTATAAAGAAAGCTGAGCACAGAAGAATTGATGCTTTTGAACTGTGGAGTTGGAGAAGACTCTTGAGAGTCCCATAGACTTCAAGGAGATCCAACCAGTCCATCCTAAAGGAGATGAGTCCTGGGTGTTCATTGGAAGGACTGATGTTGAAGCTGAAACTGCAATACTTTGACCACCTGATGTGAAGAGCTGACTCATTGGAAAAGACTCTGATGCTGGAAAAGATTGAAGGTGGAAGGAGAAGGCAGAGGATGAGATGGTTGGATGGCATCACTGACTCAATGGACCTGAGTTTGGTGACGGACAGGGAAGCCTGGCGTGCTGCAGACTATGGGGTTGTAAAGAGTCAGACACAACTGAGTGACTGAACTGCACTGATCCTAAAGAGGAAAGATCTAGACATTTGTGAGCAATGTTGACACCCCTAGACACCAAATCTCAAGCTCTATTCCTTGGGGCCAACCTTCCAGAGAGAGGCACTTGCATTCACTGTCCTTTCCATACGTACACAAGTCCAGATCGAGGCAATGGCCAGCTACCTGTGTGGAAAAGAAGGACCTGTACTGTCCCCAGGCACCTCCAAGTCATCCAATCAAAGATCAGCACAGTATCTGTTCCAGCCCCCCCCCTCCCCAGCCTCTGTACGAACGGCTCCATTATTCACCTAGACACCCAAGCCATCAACAGAAACCCAGAGTCACCTCCACCCCAGCCACATCCATCTGAACACCAAGGCCCTCAACAGCTCTGGAACTGGTGCTCTTCTCCAGACTCCAGTAGCTGCAGCCCTAGTTTAGGACCATGGTCTCACCTGGATCATCACAAAGTCTTTCTAAAACTCTTCATCAGCCTGCACCCTGCCTCCGCTCCAAACCATCCTGTGACACCGTCAGCTGAGTCTTTCTCAACTGCTATGATCATCGCTGCCCAATCAAAATACCCCAGCGGCTTCGCACTGCCTGTGACCTGCCCCCTTTTCATGTCTGGTCTTGCTCGCCTCTGTCCCCATATGTCACACAGACACCCTAAACTGCTGCTTTTCAACCATGCCATGCACCCTCTCCTGTATCTCTAGACACACTATTACTACTGTGAGAAATTTCCCACTCTGGGTGATCAATTTCTCCCCAACATTCAGATTTTAATTCATCTTGCATTTTAATTCAGCTTGCTCCCTGTGAAACTCTTCCTGCAAACTCCCTTTCCTCAGGGCAGCCCTCTTTAATGCCTGGTGGGCAGCACTGAGCACGCCCTCCCAGCCCCTCACCTGCCTGGGAGCTTGCTGAGGGCAGGGGCTCATCTCTGTCTAATCACTGACTGTTTCTCAGACCTTCTCTTCTTTTCGGTTATATATATATTTCCAGATTACTTTCCTTTACAGGTTATTACAAAATACTAAATTCCCTTTGCTATAAATACTTGTTGCTTATCTATTTTATGTATAGCTGTTTGTATGTGTTAATCGCACACTCCTAATTTATCCCTTTTCCCTGATAATGGTAATTTTTCTATGTTAGACTTTTTTTTGTTATTGAATGAATGAGAATATTAATCCAAAGCGGACATTTATTTTCCTCTATTAAAAAAAAATATTTTTAAGGCCTCTAATTTATCTGCATAACTATATCCTCCATCAACTTTGCAATTTTGTTTTTTTTTTTTTTGCCGTATCATGTGGCTTCAGGGTCTTCATTCCCAGACCAGGGATCGAATCCAGGCTGTGCTTCTTTGGAAGCACAGAGTCCTAACCACTGGACCACCAGGGAATCCCCTGCACCTCCTTGGATAATCATAAAGACTGTGCCCCATGGGAAAGACAGCACTACTAGAACCTTCACATATATTGCTACATGTACACGTTCTGCCAACTCATTGAAATATGAATAATTACCCACTTTTCACAGCTGAGCAAATTGGAACTCTGCCAATTTGTGTCATGCCATAAATCTGACACGGTGAGTAAGCGACAAAGCCAAGATTTAAGCCCAGACGGTCTAACCTCCAAGCTTAAGCCCCACTACTGCGCGATTTGCTGATTGAAATAATAACATTCATTAATAAGAAAACTAAGGCATACTCGGAGAAGGCAACGGCACCCCACTCCAGTCCTCTTGCCTGGAAAATCCCATGGACGGAGGAGCCTGGTGGGCTGCAGTCCGTGGGGTCGCTGAGGGTCGGACACGACTGAGCGACTTCACTTTCCCTTTTCACTTTCACACATTGGAGAAGGAAATGGCAACCCACTCCGGTGTTCTTGCCTGGAGAACCCCAGGGACGGGGGCGCCTGGTGGGCTTCCGTCTATGGGGTCACACAGAGTCGGACACGACTGAAGTGACTTTGCAGCAGCAGCAAGGCATACTTAGGAATTTTAATTTCAGAAAATTTACATCACCTGTTTCTCTACAACCACAAACTCAAACAACCTTGGAGTCAGAAGGCACTGGGACTCAAAATCTCCTCTGGTAAGACTGTGTTATGACCCAGTCTGTCATAGCACATTTTGCTCCATAAACATCTGCTCGATGACGGACTCTGATGTCTTTCAAAACAACACACCGTGTCTCAGGCTGCTGTTTATCACCCACAGACAGCTACCCAGTACCTTTTTTATTGGCGGGGAGTGGAGGGGGGCATGCCATGCAGCATGTGGGATCTTAGTTCCCTAACGAGAGATCAAACCCACTGCCTTGGAAGTGCGGAGTCTTAACCACTGACCACCAGGGAAGTCCCCTCAGTACCTCTTCTAATGCACCAAGCTTGAACCAATCATGTGTCCACTGATCCCAGATCACATCCCGCTGATGCTCCTCTCATCGCACAAAGAGCTCCTTCTTCTTTGTCCGTGACTGGCTAGTATGAAAACCATGTCAGGTATCAAAAATCTGCCTCCATTGGACCCACCATTCCCTGATTCTGCCTTCATATCAATTTTTGATATCTGGGTGTTCAATTCCTCTGGTTTTGATTACTCATGGTGGCTCAGACAGTAAAGCGTCTGCCTACACTGCGGGAGACCCACATTCGATCCCTGGGTCAGGAAGATCCTCTGCAGAGGGAAATGGCACCCCACTCCAGTACTCTTGCCTGGAGACTCCCATGCAGTCCACGGGGTCGCAGAGTCGGGCACGACTGAGCAACTTTGCTTTCACTTTCCTTTCCGGTTATGGACTGAATTGTCTCTTCTGAAAATTCACAGGTTGAAACCCTACCTTCCAGAACCTCAGAAGGAGACTGTGTTTAGACAGAGGGTATTTAAAGAGGTAACTGTGTTTACATGAAGTCATCAGAGCAGGCGCTCATCCAACGTGATCAGTGGGATCCAGCAAGGTGTCTGTACAGGAGGAAGCTTGCACCAAGGAAAGACCACATGAAGACACAGAAAGAGGACAGCCGTCTGCAAGCCGAGGCGAGGGCCCAAAGAAGAAATCAAGGCTGCAGAGACCTTGACTTTGGACTTCCAGCCGCCGGAACTGTGAGAAAATAAGTGTCAGTTATGTAACCCACCCAAACTGTACTACCTTGTCACGGCAGCACAAACAGGGTTAACGCGTTTCCTTATCGTTCTCCGGCCACGTCAGCCACGACGCAGAGAGGGAAGGGTTCGGGGACAAGTTCAGATCCTGTCTCAGCCCCTTTCGAACCCTGCGACTTGGGGCAAGTGGTTGAAATTCTTCACAAAAAACAGGCAGGACACCGCGTGCAGTGCATGACTGTGGACGATTAAACGTGGTGGAGAATGTTAAGACACTCCATTCCTATAACAATAACTATGGTTTTAAAAATCTTACCATCCGCCCAGCACTGCTCTCAACACTTTGTGTACAGTAATTCATTGACTCCTCCACCATACAGAGAACTGGCAGTTACCAGCAGGGAGAGGGAGGAGGAGGGGCAGAGGAGAGGTAGGGGACTAAGTGGCACAAACCATTAGGTATAAAATAAGCTCCAAGAACATACTGTACAACACTGGCAGTACCACTAGGGCCAATACACTGGCAAAGACCGTAACTAGAAGCGAAACATAACCTTTAACAGCTGAGACTCACTGCACTGTACACCTCTTACACACATTACTGTAGATCAACGATATTTCAATTCTGAAAAATCATTTAATCCTCATAACACCCCCGACACGAGTTCTTCCTCAGCCTGCTTTACAGAAGATTCGCCCAAACTCACGTGTGAGAAGTAGACAGGCCCTTAGCCAGGCAGCCTGGCCCTGCCTGTGACCAACGCCCCCGACTCCTCCCCCCCAGAGGGCGAGGTCTGCATCTAACTCTTGAATCCCCAGCACCTGGTTCTCAGGAGACTAAACAACTGGGCACCTGTAGCCTCTCCAAGAGCGGCGGCTTTTAGGAGATTTTTGGTAACTGCCCCAAAGTGGCAGGTTCCAAATTATCTTAAATGAGGCTTCAGCTAAGATATTAAAACCCTGAGCCAGAGCTAAAGAGACAAGACTTAAGAGTAAGTATAAAGGAACTCCCATGACCCCAGAATAAATTCCATCCACAGTTCTGGACACAAGGTCCCCATCGGAAAACTGACCTGGATGGCATCTCAGGACCCAAGGCCACCCCTGTAGCAGGGACACCTCTGCACCGGGAGATCATCCCCGTGAGTGCCCCCTGATACCTGGACCGGACCTCCAGGGAAAGGCAGGCCTTTCCTCTCCCTGGACGCACCCGAAGCCAGCCTGGGGACAGCTCTCACTACTGGGCAACGTGGCCTTCGCTGTGCTACGAGCTGAGGCAGCCAGCACTGGCTCCTCTTGCACAGTCCTTTCTCAGGACAGTTCTTGAAATCTAATGGCTCTGGAAGGCTGACCCCTGGAAAACGCAAAACGAGTGCTTGACAAGCTAGGTCAGTCAACATCACAGGCTAGGACCCCCACCAGATCATTTCTCATGGGTCACCTTTTGTATTTCTTTCTTCCAAAAAGCACCATTTGAAAATACAACAACAAAAACCCTGGAGTCATTCAATTTGGTTCACTAAAACTAAGAAGCAGTGAGAGGGTTTGGGCGGTTACGTGCTGGAGTCGGCTTCACAGTATCACACTGACCTGTGACACAAGGCCAGGATCAATGCCACCTATTTTCTTAATTATTTTCACAATATAAATAAGAAACAGAAGTGAAAAAATAAACACATGGCCCAGGGGGAAAAAAGCAACTTGGGCCAGAAAACATTACCAGTGATCCCCAAGCAAAACAGACAGACAGACTCCCTTGTTAATTTAAAAGATTCACACCGAAATCTTGATTTTCTGTAACATTCTTTGCAAGTGTTAGTCACTCAGTCGTGTCCGACTCTTTCCAACCCCATGGACTGTAGCCCGCCAGGCTCCTCTGTCCTTGGAATTCTCCAGGCAAGAATACTGGAGGAGGCTGCCATTTCCTTCTCCAGGGGATCTAAGTATTTATTAAGCTACTATTATGCGCTGCCAGGTCCAGAAGCCTCAAGAAAGAGTAAGACGCACTTCCCTACCCTCAAAAGTCTCGGTCTGTTGGGGAAAATCACGTGCTAACTGAATAGTAACACAAGCATAGCCTGTGTCGTAAGGTGGGGAAAGCATGAGATGGGGAGGAGGGGTCCTCAGAAGCAACTCCAAAATGAATGAATGCTACACAGTGTCGTGATGGTTCGTGGTGGCATTCCTGGGCATCAGACGTCTCATCCTATGGTCTCTTTGCTCCCAAATTTCCAGAAGCCAAGACACGTCCAGGGCCACCGTTTCTTTCAGCTGCCAGTCACATAGCTGTCCACCTGCCCTACTCCGTGCCCCTCTCCCCCCAAGTAGCTGTGGAGTCTATCCACACCCCTTAGCCAGGATTTTTCATCAGTTCCTAAGGCCTGCTGGAGGCGGCCCTGGCGGCTCAAAGGTAAAGAACTGCCTGCCGATGCAGGTTGGGTTCAATCTCTGGGTTGGGAAGACCTCCTGGAGAAGGGAATGGCAACCCACTCCAGTATTCTTGCTGGGAAATCCCATGGACAGAGAAGCCTGGTGGCCTTACAGTCCACGGGGTTGCTAAAGACACGACTTAGCAACTAAACAACAACAATGCCCGCTGATCTTGACCTTCCCTTTCCTAGAAGGAGATGAGGGTCCACCAGCTTACCTGTCACTATCCCACCTCTACCTTTCTCAGCTTTTCTGAGAAGCGCAGCACACCTGTCTGCTGTAGAGGACACAGCTCAGAAGGCTCGCAGGCAGAGGGAGTGGTTGTTAGGGCAATGATGGGCACATCAATTACCACGTATGCATATGGACTTATGTACACAGGGAGCCCTCAATTTGTACCGTTGTACAAGACCATGAAAATGGCCATGCAAATTGAAACCTTGCAAAGTTATCTCATCAATGGAAAAAACCGCAATTGTTCCATGACCTCTAAAAACTTGTTAAAATATTAAAAACTCTCATCAGGTTGTGGGTGCATAGGGAAATTTTTAAAAACAGTAAAACTCCTACCATTTGAAACATTGAGCATTGAAATGTTTTCTTTGTTAAAAACATATCATGAATAGTTTAAAAATGCCAGCTTCTTAGAGCGTAATTGACAATACAAGGAAGCACCTTGTCTATGCCTTGGGCAGCTCTTGTACAGTAGGGCGTCTACATCCGAGGGTTCAACATCCTTGGATTCAGCCAACCACAGACTGAAAACATTCGGTTGAAAAAAATTCCAGAAGGTTCCAAAATGCAAAACTTGGATTTGCAGCGCACCGGCAACAATTTACATAGTATTTACACTGTGTTAGGTGTTATAAGTAATCTAGAGATGGTTTCAAGTGTACATAGGTAGATGTATGGAGTTTATATGCAAATATTATGCCATTTTATATAAGAGACTTGAGCATGTCTGGAGCATGTTTGGTATCCTCATGGGTCCTGGAACAAATCAATTCCCAGAAGATATAGGGGGACAACTGTATTTCTTAACTGAATTCACATTAAATGTTTTGACGCAAACAACTCAAAGGCATATAGTACATTCACAATGTTATATAAGCACAACCTCTATCTAGTTTTGAAACATTTTCATCACTCCAGGAAACCCTGTACCCATTAAGCAGTTACTCCACCCTGAATTTCCCTTCCAACGTTTACTCCTTTGCTGCACCGTGGTCTTAGCCTATTCCCTCGCAATTTTTGACGTTTTTGTAACACGTCACACTGGTTTATCACAGGAGGACAAGGCAGAAACCCTAACACACACTTTGCTGTCTGTGCACGAATGGAGTGTCGTGTGCAAGGACCCATCACAGGAGACCACAGGAAGCGGTGTGATTGGTCACTGGTCACAAGGCACATCTGTTATTTATATAGCGATTTGTGAACTGAAACATGAGCATTAAATTGAGTGTTCTTCATGCAGTTGCTCACAGTTCAGTTAACACACTGCAATGACTGAAATTTGAATTGTGTTAAGGGACTGGTATTGTTTGATGCGTGGTAACAAGCCGCTGCATCAGCAGGAGTGTGCAAAGTGAGTCATGTTTACACACGTGGGCAAACAGTAACACAAGGGCCTTCCCAGGAGGCCCAGTGGTACAGGACCTGCCTGCCTCTACAGGAGATGTGGGCTGGATCCCTGGGTCGAGAAGATCCCCTGGAGAAGGAAACAGCAACCCCCTCCAATATTCTTGCCTGGGAAATCCCAGACAGAGGAGCCTACTGGGCTACAGTCCACGGGCCTGCAAAACAGTTGGACACGACTTAGCAACACCACCACCACCACAGTAATGTAAACTTGTACACACTCTGATGCACGGTTCACAGATCACGTATAGGTAGTGTGAGGAGCAGCACGCCAGTGAATCAGTGCCACTGCTGCTTCACGGAGAAACCAACACGCAAAATGCAGGGCCTGCTCTCCACCCCACTCAGTGGGATCCGGACCGGGTCACTGAGCGCGCCCGACCCCCGTGAAGAGCATCTTCGACCTTTCTCGTCCCCTGTGACCTCAGACACCAGATCACGGGCTGGTTTGGGGCCCGGGAACAAAGGCTGAGCAGCTGGAACAGCAACGGCTGGCCATAGGCTCTACGTTTCCACATTACACGTGTATATGACCTATTTTATTTGACCATACATATTTTTAGAAGGAAAACAAAATGACCTCAACATTGGGCCTACAAGAGGGCCCTGAGCAAGAACTCCCTAAAAATGCATACCTTTCACTACATAGGATTTTTGTCACACATATGCAGAGGTCAAAATTTTCAGGTTATAAAATGGCAAGTTAAGTTTCAGGTTGATGAGCTATTACAATAACTGTCTTTTTTTCTAAGACTTCCCAGGACCCACGCTTCTGCAGACAGACACATGGGCTCAGTTCTCCAAGAGCTTGACCCCTCCATTCAGCACCACCCCTGACGCAAGGGATATGTTATCCTGGTGCAGTGTTGGGAGCGGGAGGAGGAGGAGCCAGAGGAGAAAGGAAACTATACACCCAACATTATTTCCAAATGAATTACTGGCAGCTTGGACAAAAAATGTTTAGGAAAAGAAAAACAGAGAAAAGGATAAAATCGGGCTTGGAATGAAGTCACTACATAACCAACCAATCAAGGAACACAATACACAGATTCTTCATGGTTGTTGAGCTCCCTGGCAGCCAGATCAACATGGACAGCTCAGTAAGTGGGCTAACAACTTGCTTTGAAACTAATTTAAGATAATATCCCCATTCATTTCATCACAAATAATTCACCCACTTTCCAAGAAGCACCAAATTAAACAGAAAAAAAGTCTTCTACACTGGCTCCTCCGCTTCTCCTGCCTTACTGTTGACAGTGGCTACAAAATAATTAAGGGCAGAGCCAAGCATCTGAAGTTTAAAAAAGCATCTGTCCTCCGACAAAAATTCATATAATAGAAACAGAATTTTGAATGCAGTTCTCTTTTTCACGATGCCATTCTGTGGGCTACTGACATGCAGATACACAAATATCTGATTTGCGCATGGAGGCCCGCAGGTCCTCAGTGCAATGAAAACACGGTGGCCTGTTACTTAAGTGACACTTGAGTAAACCTGGAAGCACTGATTTGAAACCGCAGCCCTCATTACCCAAAACAAAGCATCAGCTCTTTCCGCGACCAGACACTCCAGACACCAAATGCAAATTAAGCCAACAGAACAAAACTGGTATTCAGAAGGCGCAGATTGCAAAAGCCTTGTTCTGAGTTCAGCCATTCACGGGCCCTAAGGAGGACACGGCCCGGGAGAAACACAGCTGGGCCACACTCAACATCCCCAGAAGCCATGCTTCTTTTACAACTGAAGTGTTTGGTTCCACTTATCTTTCTCTTTAATTGGTTTCCTTTCCTGTTTGGCTCTATAACGATGAAAACTGACATTTCATCTAAAAGAATGAGACAGGCGTTCCCTGCGTGCATTTTTGAAGCTACCGAGAAACTTCTTAGACTTAAAATCAATTTTTTTTTAAAACACCCTAAAAGAAATGTCATATGCTAACATCCATTTCCATTAACTCCTGTAACAATGAGGTGGGTAAGAAGAAGGTCTTTTCTTAGGTTTTTTCCGAAAAGCCAAATTACCTTTGGATTGAGAGTTTGGGATTAATACATGCAAACTGTTATGTATAGGATGAATAAACAAAGTCCTACTGTGTAGCATTGGAAACTACATTCAAAAACCTGAGATAAACCATAATGGAAAAGAATATTTAAAAGTGTTTATGTACATATAACTGAGTCATTTTGCTGTATAGCAATAATTAACATTACAACTATACTTCAATAATAAATAAGTAAAATAAAGGGGGCTTGATGGTTCTGGGAGGAAAGAAAGTAAGCCAAAAAAATAAGGTTTTTTAGATCTTTGTCACCATCCACAGGGTTTACTCCCACCAGAGAATATGGCTTACACAAAAGTCAAAATCTCCCCCAGTGGAAAAATAGGAATATTTTCACCAAGTCTTACCCTGGGCAGTGTCTGCAGTGTGGGAGGGGTGCCCAAAGAGTGCATCACAGCCACCCACAAAACCCGGGTTTAGGGTAAAGTGCTGGTGTGGAGGGGGTACAGGACCTGTCCTTACAGGTCTGTCCACTGAAGCGTAAGTGTCACCTGGGAAAGGAAGGCCCTTCCCACCTACTGTCCTCACAAGCAGGTGCAGGAAATCCCCACCACACTCGTCACTGCTCTGGCCTCAAGAACTGGCTTTCCGAAGCCACCGTCTAACATCATAATTCTCAACTTTCTAAGAGAAATTTCTGAATCAACCAGGATGACTGTGCCAGGCAAGGATGTGCCCTTTGTCACGCAACCCCTGCTAGACCTCAACCCCAGCCACACCCCACCCCCCACCCCCAGCATCAGGCTGGCAAAACACTCCAGCATCTATCTATTCCGGTGAGCACACAGCTGCCAGGACGACGTGGGGCCTGCCTTCCTTCAGCTGAGCAGGCCTCACCCCAGCAACTGCTCTCCCTGTTCTGGCTGCCAGGAAGCTGAGAACTACCTGAAATCCATTTCCTAGCCCTTCCTTCCTGGTTCTGTTAATCATTCTCATTTTACTGGGCCTGCACTTTTATTATAAGCTGTCCCATTATTTTCTATAGCAGGTAGTGTACCAAACAACCAAAAGTGGGATGGATATCACCTCTCTGACGTGAGGCTGGGTGTCCTTGAAGGGCTCTTCTGCACTGTGCATGGACACTAATGCAGCCTCTCAAACTCCTTCTCAATCTCAAAACTCTCAAGGACCACCTCACACCTCTTTGGGTCTACTTCAAATGCCCAGGCCAACGTTTAAGGATATAACACTTTTCCACTCACATAAAGATAAGAAGTTGCAGAACAAAGAATAACATGAATCCTGGAGAATCACAGGAACATCATGACTCGACCTAGGTGGACAGATGCAAGAACAAAGGATTCCAACAGGAAGAAGTTTGTCACAACCAAGGACACCGCCTTCCCTTTAAACACAAAAGTAGTCTGAATTCCATCTCAGATAAGGTGGGTTCTTTGGAAACCTAGTTCATCATCCTCTCAGTCTGCTGGCTTCCTGAGTGAACTCACTGCTCCTTGCCCCAGCAACTTGCCTCTTGATATGCTGGCCTGTCAAGCAGGGAGTAGCACAAGCTTGGACTGGATGACATGAACACCTCCAAATGCCTGTCACCCTCATCTGGCACACTGTCCCAGGTCTGTATGTGAGACCACTTCTGTCTTCTGATTACCATCTGCAGACCTGACTCCAGTATGTGCTACTCAGAAGAGAAGGTCAGTGGGCTCAACTAAGCCTAAACTTTAGATAGCATGTCACACACGCCCTGACTCACTCCAACCAGATAAAGACCGGAGAATTCCTGCTATTGTGCTGAGGATGCAACTTGGGGCTCTGACTTTCGTCTCTGACATCCTTTGCGAATAAAAGAGCAGGGCACTTGGCCTGGAGCTGTATCCGTTCAACTACACAGGTCAGTTGTGTGTTCTCCCTTTACTCCTCGTGGGAACGGAAGGCTTCTCCCACTTGGAATGGTCCATGCATTCACAGCCTGCTTGCAGACTCCAGATGAATTCTGGCCAAGGACTCAGCAGCTCTGTGTTCTAAATGCTACTTAGCACAGAGCTGGCACCGCTAACGCACCATCCCTGACAGTAAGTTACAATAGTCTCATTTCCTTCCCATCAGAATAAAAAGCCACAGAGCTGGAGGGTTACGTCCTGTGTCTTGGGAACAAAACAAGCCATCATGCATTCACCTTATTCTTTCCTTTTTTTTGGTAATTTAAGGAAGATTTCTACATGGTTTGCCACTTGAGATGTCACGGTTTGATCTGCAATGAAGCACTGACCTTAGTGCTCTGAAGATTAGAATCTTAAATGGCTGACGTGAAATCAGTAGAGGAAAAAAACCCCAAGCTTCTAACTGCCACCTGCTCTTCTTCCACACGCCAATTTGCTGCACTGATACAATTTTGCAAGGCTGAGAAGAGTTCATGTCTGGACACAAACACAGTCCGTGATTGATGGACCTCAGGACAGACGATTATACGGTTCCACCATGAGAGGAGTAACTCATGACAGCACAGAGAAGAAGAGAGCTGGCTTCTGAATGCACCGAGGCTCCTTGTTGTAAACAAAACTCACCACAATGCGAACTGTAGCTTTACACAAAAGCCAGGGCAGTGAGTTTCATGTAAAGTCAACCACAGAATGACTTTTATCATCAAACCTCACTGTAAGGTAATTCAGCATTCAAACATAATCCTCACACAGCTATTGGTGATAAATACTGCAAGGAGATCCAACCAGTCCATTCTAAAGGAGATCAATCCTGGATGTTCATTGGAGGGACTGATGCTAAAGCTGAAACTGCAATACTTTGGCCACCTCATGCGACGAGTTGACTCACTGGAAAAGACTCTGATGCTGGGAAAGGTTGGGGGCGGGAGGAGAAGGGGACGATGGAGAATGAGATGGCTGGATGGCATCACCGACTCTGTGGACATGAGTTTGAGTGTACTCCGGGAGTTGGTGATGGACAGGGAGGCCTGGCATGCTGTGATTCATGGGGTCGCGGAGAGTCGGACACGACTGAGAGACTGAACTGAACTGAACCCCCTAGAGATGGTGGCTCAGATGGTAAATAAATCTGCCTGCAATGCAGGAGACCTGGGTTCAACCCCTAGGTTGGGAAGATCCCCTGGAGAAGGGAAAGAGAATGGCTACCCACTCCAGTATTCTTGCCTGGAGAATCCCATGGACAGAGGAGCCTGGCAGGTTACAGTCGTGAGGTTGCAAAGAGTCAGACACGGCTGAGCAACTAACACTTTCACTTCTCACTCTCAGAGACGAAGACAACATAAATAAAAAGACTCAGACACTAACAGCAGGTTCTACCAAGGAGTTCCACTGGGAAGAGACCAGCTCATTCCAGTAAAAGCAGCCCCAAAATGTAAACACTTGGCATTCCCAAAACCTAAGACCTAAAATTCTAGATCCTATGAGACAAAGCTTTCTAACAGAATTTAAAGTATGTTGGCATGCCTTGTTTTTTTATTTTTGTTTTGCGGGGTTTTCTTTGCGTCTTTGTTTTCTCAGTCAGACCTCCCATGGCATGGCTCCCAGGCGGTTCAGATGGGAAGGAATCTGCCTGCAAAACACTCTCAGGTTTTCACCTGGCATGCAGGATTTTAGTTCCCTACCAGTGACTGAACCCGTGCCCCTACACTGGAGTGTGTGTGTGTGTGTGTTAGTTGCTCGGTCGTGTCCAACTCTTTGCAACCCCACGGACTGAAGTCCGCCAGGCTCCTCTGTCCATGGGATTCTCCAAGCAAAAATACTGGAGTGGGTTGTCATGCCCTCCTCCAAGGAGTCTTCCCAACCCAGGGATCGAACCCACGTCTATTGCATCACAGGCAGATTATTTACCATCTGACCACAGAGTCTTACCCACTAGGACTACCAGCGAAGTCCCAGGGCATGCCTTATTTTATGCTCAAATAAGAACACCACAAAATGCCCCCAGTGAGAAACAGAAGAAAATATGGAAATGATTACAGGGAACCCACAGACACACTCAAACTCTACTGAGGATTTGCAGCCCCACTGTCTCAGCATCCAGGAACCACGTGGGTGAGGGTTCCATGTGATGCTGGGGGTGGGCACCTCCAGCCAGACGCCCTGCCAAGGCTGTCTCTCCACCCTTCAGGCTAGACTAGGGGGGCAGGGATGGGGGATCTGCAATTAGCCCCACCCACCTGTCCAGACCTCACCTCACCCCACTGCCCCCCACCGTGGGCAAATCCAATTATGCCACATCCTCTGAAGTGACCCTGGTACTTTCCGGCCTCACCCCTGTGTCCACGCTACCCCCACCGCCTGGGATTAACCCCCCCACCTCCATTTTTTCATCTTTCAAATGCCTGCCTGCCCTGCAAGACCAGCTCACAGCACAGCCTCGTCTGAAGGGACAGAGCCTCCCCCTTTCCTGGACAGCACAGGCCCCAGGCTGCCCCAGACTCTGGGACAACACAGACATGCACAATGAGTCAGTGAATAAATAAACCAGGGAGTGTGCGAGGGAGCAGGGGTGAGAGGGGAGGGGCGAGGGAGTGGGGAGGGGCGTGGAGGAGAGCCGGCAGGGGCGCGTTTTCTCCCCTGAGGGCACACTCCTGCAGCACCAGCCACTGCACAAACTGCTCCCTTTCCCAGTAAGCACTGAGCAGCCAGGCCCTTAGTAAGACTCCCCTGGATAACCATGGCCCTCCTCACCTGGCTCCATGGCCCTGGGAGCCAAGTGCAGCTCAATAAACAGTGGACAACCAGCCCCTCGGGGACTAAGAACTCAGATCGATGACATCGCGTTGGGAGGAAGGAAAAGAATGTGGAATAAGGGCTTCCCCAGTGGTCCAGTGGCTGAGTCCACTTTGCACTGCAGGCGACATGGGTTCGATCCCTGGTCTGGGACGATCCCACTTGCCGTGGAGCAACCGAGCCCATGCACCACAACTCTTGAGCTCACGAGCCTCAATTACTGGAGCCTGTGCGACAAGAGCAACCACCACAAGCAGCAGCCTGCGCGCCGCAACTGGAGAAAAGCCCGCACAGCACCAAAGCCCCAGCTCAGCCAAAGTAAATATATACACAAAACTATTTTAAAAAAACAGAGGAATAAAAACCTCCTGAACTACAGCTTAACCTGTAACACATCTAGAAAGATGTCTGAGTCTATATATATTTACAATCAGTGGACAATCTGAAATTTTCAGGGCACACCTGGAGCCTTCTAAGCGGTCAACCCAGCAGTTGGGAGAGCCTCAATGCTGCCTAAATTTAAAAATACCACCAAGCCTTTGTTTTTAAACTCATGGGCCATGAATGGGCTTCCCTGTGGCTCAGCAGGTAAAGAATCTGCCTGCAATGCGGGAAACCTGGGTTCGATCCCTGGGTAGAGAAGATCCCCTGGAGAAGGGAAAGGCTCCCCACTCCAGTACTCTGGCCTAGAGAATTCCATGGACTGTATAGTCCATAGGGTTGCAAAGAGTCAGACACGACCGAGAGACTTTCACTTCACTTCAGGCCATGAACAGGGAAAATTCTCTTTGAATTTTTCTTTCAGATTTTCTTTCTAGGTGATCGCAAAAGAAGTGGAGGCAACATTCTGCACTACCAGCCTACACGTTTCTCTTGTTAAGACAGCTCCAAAGGTACAGTGTCTGCCTTCACCCCCATACCCTCAGCTGGCTGGTCTCCAAGCCCCCCAGCCTCCCCAGGATCCCACCGCCCTATCCAGTCCAGCCCTGGGCCATGTGATCCACTGGCAGAGAGGAAAGCCAGCTCCACAGGGGTGGAGTCCATGGAGCAGGGGCAGCTGGGAAGCAAGGGGCAACGGGGTGCACAGGAGCCAGAGCACGTGGAACGCGCGAGACCACCGGGTAACACAGGAGTGGCGGCCGGGCGAGGCTGCCCTGCAGCTGGGAAGGGCTTTTCACAAGCTGCACCAGAGACCTGGGCCTTCCTTTGCACAGCATGGGGACAGGCACTGGCCACCCCAGTGACAGCGCCATGGGACGAGGGGAGGAGGGAGTCGGGCTTCAAGAAGCCGTGCCACGGGCCTGCCTCCACTGTCCGGAAGCGCCCCAGGTGGGGCTACACATCCCCCGCCAACATCAGATGAGGTGGACAGCAAGCGGTAAAGACTGGCTCCCACATGCAACACCCAGTAGGATTCCTCCAATCTGAACCGACTTCAGACCTGCTATTTCACTCGTCGACGAGACGCAGGCCATTTCCTTAGTGCGCCAGCGCTGGTTGTGTTTGGAGAGTGGATCTGAGCATCCTCCCCCAGCGAAAATCACACGATGTTTGACCTCTGTGTTGTGTCAGCAGATGATAGGAAAGGGCAGGCCAGAGGAGGGTGGGGCCCCCAGCTGTGTCACATGCCTTCATATGACAAAGCTTCTTCAAGTGAAATACCCGCCACGGACATGAATACATGCAGGCTTGAGAGACTTGGTGGTATCCAGCTTCATTTGGGGTGGGGTGGTAGTTTTTTATTTTTTTTCACCCAGCCTGTAGATAACTATTTTGTTACTCCTGCTTTTCAAGAAAAACCTGCTGGGATACCAGTTAGTCTAAGGGACAAGGACAATTACGAAATGTTAGTACTCACCAGCTATGATAGATTGGAAGGCTGAGTCAAGTACCTACCGCCGTCCCTTATGCATTTCTCACCAAACAGCTTACTATTTCTCAAGATCACTGTGGAATGAATACTTCTTGAAAAATTCCTATGTGAAAAAGCACCATGCTAGACAGCATGCAATTTAATAAAAATCACTATCTTCAGCAAAACCCACGTTGCCGAGAGCTCACAGCCTATGAAGGAACCTACCTACAACCATCTCTGCTTCACGGAAGTGTCCTTCTATCTAAGCAACACTCGCAACAGGAATCCCTAACTGTATCTTAAAAGAGAATCTGTTCACATGTTGCTGACACTCCACTGAAAACAGGGAACACATGGGATCTTTTCCCTCTCATACTACGGAAGTGAAAAAGAAAGTGTTAGCTGCTCAGTCCTGTCTGACTCTTTGCGACCCCATGGACTGTAGGTCTCCAGGCTCCCCTGTCTTGGAATTCTCCAGGCAACATTACCAGAGTGGACTGTCATTCCCTTCTCCAGGGGATCTTCCTGACCCAGGGATCAAACCCACATCTTCTGTACTGTAGGTGGATTCTTTACGAAGGAGCCACCAGGGGAGGTACCCAAAATCTGTGACTTCTTAAATCCCACATAAATCAAAAGGTTGACGCTTTGCACTGCACCTACCTAAAATGCTATTGCTTTTGTGCTGCTAAACAAACTGCAAGCTCTTTTGGATCAAGAATTTTCTCTCACTTATCTCCTTCTCTCCATAACACTGGATAGCACTGTGCCAAGTGGCTGATGGAGTCAGTCCAGAAAGAGCAATTCCTGCTCACCTTCACTTACTCAAAGCTGTCTAGCAGCATTCCTCAATGACCTTTGCACCTCATGCCTTTCCCCTGAATCAGTCCCATCAGAATCATCTTGCCTACTGCTCTCTACCTGTCCTGCTCAGCACTGTGATTTCTGCTATGCCCCTCATAAGACCTGGGCCTTGGCATGTAGTCAGGCCTTCTTTGGTCGTTCAGATGGTAAAGAATCTCCCTGCAATGCAGGAGACCTGGGTTGGAACCCTGGGTCGGGAAGATCCCCTGGAGAAGGGAATGGCAACCCACTCCAGTATTCTGGCCTGGATAGTCCCATGGACAGAGGAGTGGGGTGGGCTACAGCCCATGGGGTCCCAAAGAACTGGACACGACTAAGCGATCAACACTTTCACTTCCGGCACATGGTGCCCCACCAGACCCCCTTCTACTTCCCAATTCCAAATAACAGATGCTCGGCAATCTTTCCTGCATTCTACGCACAAACCCACCACCCCCTCATCCCAACCTGTAAATTCCCGGCAGATCTGAATCATCTGGGTCATGTGATCCTATCATTTATCTCATGTGCAAAACCTCCAGCTGGTGTGTCCGCGTTCTTACCGCCCCCCACCCCCACCTTGTGGCCAACACCCTCCAGCTGGTCGAAGTATCTCCAACTAGGGAGGAAGACACTGCGGGCGAGTCGCAGCACCTGCCCTGCCTCCAGCCCCTCTCACCTCACCTCTTACCTGTACCTTCAACTTGGTTCTTAGAAGGCTTGTTCGCCACGCTTGGAGCTGACACAGAGCTACGAAGAACACTTAGCACATGGAATGACAGAATGACGAGTTCCAGAGATGACACTGAACAAGTGAATCTGACATTCCATACCTGGAGCCAAAGAGCAACAGTGTGGGGGCACTTGTGGGAGAGCAATACAACACCCCCTCCCGGGGCATAGGGGGCCTGACTCTTCTAAGAGCCCACAGTAGTAAGTGGTTGCACAGGAGCTTCTGCGGTCTTGGGCAACATTCACAACAATCCTACTGGCCTGTTCACAGGAAGACAAAATCTCGTGCCACTGTGTCAGCGGAACACAGCCCAGCAGCTAAGAAGGCAGCTTTTGGACGCCTCCGCTAGGATGGAAACCCTGGCCCCTCCTCCTCCTGGCTGCAGGAGCATGGACAAGTTACGTAGCCATCTCTGAGACGCCAATGGCTCATCTGTAAAATGGGGATAAAGCCAATACGTACAGTCCTGTCTCACATGAAGATTAAATGCATATTAAATGTAAATCCCTGTCAAGCCCTGAACAGCGGTGCCTGGTACGGAGGAAGCATCAGTGAATGGCGGAGAGATCAGCAATTGATCATCCAACCCTGGGTGCTAACCACACATCAGTCCCCACTGGGCAAGTGACACATACGATCTCACTTCTCCTTTTATAAATGAGGACCCAGGGATCCTTTTATGGGATCCCAGAAGGTTCAACAATTTGCCCAAGGACAGAGAACTGCACGTGAACTTGACATCTCAGAGATTCCAAAGCCTGAGCACTGTCCACTCTGTTGCACTGGAAGGTTCTAGAACTTTCCAGAGTGCCAAATTCTGGTCACCACACATGAAGAGAGATGCAAACTGGCAGCCAGCCAGTTTGGGCCTGGTTCCAGTGGAGAGGGTTCCACAGGTGGGCAGGAAGGACCTGGGAAGGTTGTCATGTGGACACGGGCTCAGCCTGGCTCTCTCTCGGCTCCTATGATGGAATAAGGGTGGGTGTGTAGAGCTGACAAGAAGGCTGATTCCTCGGGTACTAGTCTACCAGGGCTGCCTTAAACGACAGGAATTTACTCCTCATGGTTCTGGAGGTCAGAAGTCCACAATGAAGGTGTCCACAAGGCCGCTTTCTCCGGAGGTCTCTCTGCTGGGCTGGCAGACGGCCATGTGATTGCTGTGTCCTCACAGGGCCCTTTCTCCTGTGTCCTCCTGATGTCTCCTGACCCCTTCTTATCAGGACACTACTCAGAATGCGCAAGGGCCCACCCTAAAGGCCTCGGTTTTAGCTTACTCATCCCTATCTCCACCAAGTCACGTTCTCAAGAACTGAGGATTAAGGCTTCAACATAAGAACTCGTGGGCGGACGTGATTCAGGCCATGACCACCCCGAAGAAGAAGGAAGACTTTCCTGTTACTATCCCAGGTCTGGAATGAGGGGCTTCAGGAGGAACTGGACCCCCGGCCAGCAGGGACGCACAAGCATCAGCAAGGCAGTCACTGAACAGAGAGGTTTACCTGCGTGGATGCTGGGCCACACCATCTCCACGCAGGCTCTCACACAGACTTCTAAGTCCACGAGTCAATGGAGTTTTAGGTCGCTGTTTTCTAAGTTTTCTAAACAACATACCTCTATACAAACAAAAAAAATTCTACAAAAGGAACAAGCAACAAAGTCAGAGATTGCAACGGTGGGGCTTCCCTGGTGACTCAGTGGTGAAGAGCCTGCCTGCCACCGCAGGAGACATGGGTTCCATCCCTAACCCAGAAGATCCCGCATGCCACAGAGCAACTAAGCCCATGCACCACAGCTACTGAGCTTGTGCTCCAGAACCCACAGCCAAAAGGACTGAAGCCCGTGCCGCCTAGAGCCCATGCTCTGCAGCAAGAGAAGGAACCCACACACGCCAACTAGAGAGTAGTCCCCTATCTCTGCAACTAGAGAAAAGCCCATGCATCAGTGAAGACCCTGCACAGCCAAACATAAATATTTTTTAAAAAAAGGAAAGGAAGTTGCAACGGCAATAAGATAAACCCATAAGATATTCTCTGGACAATACTAACTAAGATGAAAAAGAGCAATTCACCGAAGAACAGAGAAGGAACCCACAAAGTTCACAGGCGCTCAGGAGCTTGTCGTATTGAGCTCACCTCATGATCCACTGACATGGACTTTCAGGCCCCCCACTCCCAGAATAATTTACACTGAGAATAATACCTCCTTACAAGGCCCCTCAACTGTTCACATACAGCTTCACTTGTGAGTCAGTCTTGGGAGCTCTGGGCAATGACCACTGAGTATAAACAGCCTCAAAGGAAGAGAAGGAATAAAAGGTGATGCTGAAGGCATGGCCAGGGTTCCACCCAAGACCCGAAGAACACCCCCGGGTTCTACAGTTCTGTCCAAAAGGCTGGCAGCTCTTACCTGAACTCCTGTCAGTGGATGCAGTGTCTCCCATTCACCTTTCTGAGATGCATTTCAAACTATCTGAACCCAGGCCTTCTAAGATTCCAATCTTATGATCTTAAGCATCATACCGACTTATTTAGCGCCCATCAGCCACTTCTAAAAGCTTTCTCTCCTAAATCAACTCACACTAGTCACATTTTCTTCAGGCTTTTTCCTGTGAACAAACTGGAATTATGAGATGAAACCTGAACGGAGGAGGAGGCAAGGTATATGAATGAGGCTTTCTCTGAGGCCAAATCCTGCAGACTGGACAAAGGTTAATGTATTTTCTTAGTACGAGACTGGGAGCTGCACAGAAGTGAGGCCTCCTATGTTTCACCTGGAGGAAAGTCCAGCAAACAAGGAGTGCAATAAACATTTGTTGAATTCAAGAAGATCTGGCTTTTATCTCACAAATAAATTGGAACATCTCATAGCAAAATATCAAGTAATAAGAGGAGTAATAAGCCAGGATCAACCTAACTGCTATACTTCAACAAATTTCAATTTCAGCTTCTCCCTGGCCAAGGAAACAACAGAAACCAAGTTTCTGCTTACACTGATTTCTGGAGGAAAAGATTTAAGAAGTTATAAGATGGATATTGAGTAATGAACACACACAGCTGCATTTATGCAAAAATGCAATAATGAAGTCCTCATGGTTCTTTCTTGTGGCCTCCATTAATATAGCAGAGCGCATATAAGTAACACTAAACCTCAGCCAGGTGAGGCCCATTCTAGGAAGAGCTTTGCAAACAAGGGCCAAATGGTAATAATAAAAAGCCAATCTAATTAATAGAAATTAGATGGCCTGTCTTTAAAGCAAAACATTCTCATTGGCAAACCATAATCAACTGAGATATGTCACTGAACTCCACAAAACCTGTGTTGGCCAGCCTCCCCGGTGACCCCCATCATGGGGCGATCCTGATGGGGAGGTGAATTTGCCTCCTGAATTCACACCCTTGTGTGGTCACCCTCCACAATAAACAGCAAGGACATACAACCGAGAGGACATCGTGGAAGTGACCGGGGGAGACGAGGTCATAAAACATGTGGCGGCTTGTGCCTCTCTTCTGAACCAAGTTCGAAGGAAAGACAGTGCCGTGCCATGAAGGTGTTCCACACAGCAAGAAGCTGGCTCCCCGGCAACAAGCACTAATTCGCCAGGCGCATCCGTGAGACAGCTGGGGAGCAGGTCCTCCAGTCCCATTCAAACCTTCAGATGACTTCAGTCAAGGCCAGTGTACAGATGACAACCTCAAGAGACACCCTGAGCCATCACCACCCACTGGAGCCACTCTGGGACCTCCTGACCTGCAGAAACTGAAGAATGATGTTCGCTGTTTGAAGCCACTGAGTTTTGGACTCACTTGTACTGCAGCAATATATAACTTAATAGATTTTGGTAACTGGAACTGGTGTGCTACTGTGAGAGAAATCCAAACTGTGTGAGTGGTTTTGGAATCTGGCAGTGGGGAGAAGTTGGAAGGACTCAAAGGACAAGCCTGCAGCATTCTGATAAAGCTTTGTAGAACCCTGACCGTCTTTCAGGGGACTAGGACGTATGGTGTTCCACGAGGGAAATGCTATTAGAAGTGGTAATGAAAAGAATCCTTCTTATTTAGTGAAAGAAAGGTCAGCAGCACTGCTGCCAGCCTGATCTAAGGAAATGTCCAGGCAGAGTGTTGAAGGTGCCACCGATAGAATCTGCATTAAGAACTGAGAAGAACTCAGAATCACGCAGGCCAACAAAAAGGCTTCTACGAAGGAAGGCTAGGGCCCCTCGGTACTCAGGAAAAGCCCAATTAAGAGAACTAGTTATCTTGAAGAGATCAGAGGATGTAACTTTTGTCTAATTAAGTGAACCCGCAGTAAGAGTCATAGGACAGCCACAACATTTTTAAAAGAAGTATACTAGCAAGAACAATCAACAGCTTGGACTGAAATGCACAGAAACAGTACAGAATAAAATTCTTTTGGCAAGAAGCTGAGAAATTTACGCAGTTAAAACAAAGGCTAGCTTTCACAGAAAAGGAAGAATAACTATGACACAGTAATTGTTTAAAATTTTTAATTTAAAATAACTGATTAAATTTTGAGGTTACTCAGCAGTAGAAAACTAGTATAATTAGTAATATACTTTTCCCCGCAAACACAGAGTAATTCCCTTGGATTTAAAAATTCATTTTTAATAAGAAAAAATAAAGTCAGCCAATTTGTAGAAAATCTGGTTATACTTAAAATATATCAGGCATGTGACCATATGTCCTATGTAATATGGCAGAACAAGGAGGGGAGGCTAAAAACCAATGACAAGAATTGTTCCCTAACTTTCTTAGAAAGTGAAACTGTTTCCTAAACAAGTACAATGGGCCCTCTGTATCCACCGGTTCCTTATCCACAGAGTCAGCTAACCACGGATTAAAAATATTCCCAAAAAAGTCTTACTGTTTACATAGCGTTTACACTGTATTTACAACTATTTACACAGCACTTACATTGTACTGGCTGTTATAAGTAAGCAAGAGATGATTTAGAGTGCATAGGAGGATGTGGTTAAGTTAAATGCAAATATCATGTCCTTTTATATAAGGGGCTTGAGCATCCACGGATTTGGGTGTCTGATCTCCCGTGGGTACGAAGGTAGGATTTAAATACCTTCATGTCATTCAAAAAAATACCTAAGCTGATCCAATATTAAAGCATCCGTCTCTCACCCTGACCTCATCCGGCCAGGGGGCCAGGTTCCCTGTTCTCCACCAACTCTTTCCCACTCCCCCCCACCACACAGACAAAGCACCACAGGCAACCACTACATTGCCAGGTTTCTTGTCGATCCTTTCAAAGTTCTTCTTGAAGACACAAACAGACGTTAAAATCTCAGTTTATTTCCTCCCTCCTGACCCAGGAGGCAGTTTATTTTACAGACCATTCTGCACCTCAGAGAGTGTTAAGTTACCTGGAGAGCTGTCCACTCAAGGGTCTCTGACAAGAGTCTTATCCTGAGGGTCTGGATGATGACTAGTCTATGGTGCTCAATAAAGTTAGACCCAAACGTATTAAAGGATTAAAGGCTAAAGAATGTATGACATCCAATAGTTCAGACTTCAATATCTATAAGCAAAATTCTCCAAAACCAGGGAGCCTACCCTCATGCTGTGATGGTTATAACCCAAAATCATAAGTGGTCAGTAGGAATCTTAACCATCCCTTGCCAAGGAACCAGCTATAAATAAACTCTGCTAAACTGTACAACATAAACTAATGCAAATGATTAACAAATACACTTGTCTCCATCCAACCCCTAAAGTCAGGTTCCTGAAAACACCCTTAGGAGTCTCTTAGGAGAATCTATGGTTCATGGGTGTATAATAACAGATTCCTTTTTCACTGGGGAAGGACGGGCTGCAAAGATTCAGCTTGGAAGGAAACTATGAAGGCTGTCCTTTGACCGAAACAACACACTAGAGTATCAGCAACATGTTACAGAACTTGTAGACACTGAGACCTTTATTTGCACTTACTGAATTTCCCTAGTTCACATTATCGCATTGACAAGCGTCAAGGTTCCAAACTCTGAAGTCACCTCCGACGCTTCCGTTCTGAACTCTGCCTCTCAGGCCTCCAGCCCCTGTACTTTCCCTGTATTTGCCGCATCATCTTGCACACTCACCTCCCTCCTTCCGGCCTCTTGCCTCTGCAGCACACCAGCAGAGCAGCCTGGATTAGGTTTCTGGAAGACGCTTCTACTACATCACCATCAGCTGATCCCAAGGACCCTGCACTGCCCGAAAGACCGAGTTCATACCGCTGACTGCCACACACAGCCTGCTGTGACCGGCCCAGCGCACATTTCTATGCACACCTCCCACCGTGGTCCATCCTTTGACTCTAGAAAGATCTGCCAGCTCTGTGGCCCATGCCTGTGTCTCCATACACATGGGTTCCTCATCTCAAACTGATAACCACCATTATGGGCTGAATTATACAATTCAACGGATTTTAATATATTCAGAGTGATGCAACCAAGATAACTATCAAATTTTAGGACAGTGTCACCACCTGAAAAAAAAAAGAAAAACTATACCCATTTTCCACCACCCCCCAACCCGGCCATCAGTTCAGTTCAGTTCAGTTCAGTCGCTCAGTCGTGTCCGACTCTCCGCGACCCCATGAATCATAAACAACCATTCATCTACTTTCTGTCGCTACGGATGCATCTATTCCAGGCACCTCGTATAGAGAGACTAACACGCGGCCTTTTGTGGCTGCTTTCACTTCATGTGTTTTTACGGTCCATCTACGCTGTGACGCATGTCGTACTTTACTCCTCTTTCTTGCTGAATGATGGGATGTATGTTTTCATTCACCCATTCATCTGCAGATGGACATTTGAGCTGTTTCAATTTTTTAAACCCACCTAATTTTAAAGTCTTAACTCTAATGTGAGCATTAGATGTGGATTCCCTTCCTCTCCAAAACCCAAGACCCCATGTAAATCACCTAGGATGAAGGCCTGGTGTCAAACTGTTAACACAACAAGCATTAGCTATTATCCTAATTACTGTGGTGGCTCAGACGGTAAAGAGTGCCTGCAGTGCAGGAGACCGCGTTCCATCCCTGGGTCGGGAAGATCCCCTGGAGAAGGAAATGGCAACCCACTCCAGTACTCTTGCCTGGAGAATCCCATGGACAGAGGAACCTAGCAGGCTACAGTCCATGGGGTCGCAAAGAGTCAGACACAACTGAGCGACTTCTCTTTCTTTCTTAATTACTATGAACCACTGCAGCACTTCCTGTTTATACGACTAACCGAACCCCTTATGATCACTGCCTTTCTATGCTCGTTCATTCAATCAATAAGCATTCATTGAGCATCTACTATATGAAGGCACCAAGGCAGAGCTCATATCCTCAGCTGACAAAACAGGTACCATCTCTTCTCTTATAAACCTTAATCCAGGGTATGCCACTACTTACCTTTGACTTAGAATTTAAGTTCCTCCTAAAAATAAATACACTCTTTGGCTTATTAAGAGAAAACAGTAGTAAATCAAAGGAAAGATCACGATGAATAAAAACGCTTCCCAGTGCAACTTGTAACATGAGAAATAAGGGAAAACAGTAAGAATATGTAACAGACAAGTGATAAGGGAACATCCACATGTTGGGCTATAGTCCACGGGGTCGCAAAGAGTCGGACACAACTGAGCGACTTCACTCACTCACAATAAAGTTTACTAAACCTTTTTTTTTTTAAAGGAAATTTTATTTTATAAATTAAAAAGGCAGGGTAAAATGCATAAAGGGTACCATCTCAATGCATAAGAGAAAACTGGTTACAAAACTACTACAGTCATCAAAAAATAACATCAGTTGACTCTGGTTGGGTTACTTGAGATTTTTCTTTTTCTTTTTATGTCACATTTCCACCTATGAACACATATCCCTTAACAACATTAGCGTATTTAAGAACTGGAGTCTCTACGTAACTCTGCTTAGGAGCAAAGGGTCACAGGGAGGAACACTGACGGGGTGGGGCGGCGGACAGGAGTTCGCTGCGCTGCACCAGCACCGCCTATTTTTCCTCTGTGCACTTTTCCATGTGATGTATTTCACAGCAGAAAGATTCAAAAATGCTTGTGGTATGCTCCCTGAAGGCAGGTGTTATCTCAAATTAAATCTTTACATTTCCCACATACTTTGCACAAACTACTTGGCTCAGATGGTAAAGAATCTGCTTGCAATGCAGGAGAAAGGGTTCGATCCCTGGGTCAGGAAGATCCCCCGGAAAAAGGAATGGCAACCCACTCCAGTGTTCTTGCCTGGAGAATCCCATGGACAGAGTAACGAGGGGTGGCAAGAGTCGGACACGACTGAGCAACTAACACATATATTTTTGCATAAACTACTACGAAGTAATCATTACATATTCTTAATAGACACTTATTCAGTTCAGTCGCTGAGTCATTTCTGACTCTTGGCAACCCCATGGACTGCAGCACGCCAGGCTCCCTGTCCATCACCAACACCCAGAGCTTATTCAAACTCATGTCCATTGAGTCAGTGATGCCATCCAACCATCTCATCCTCTGTCTTCCCCTTCTCCTTCCATCTTCAATCATTCCCAGGATCAGGGTCTTTTCAAATAAGTCAGTTCTTCACATCAGGTGGCCAAAGTATTGGAGTTTTAGCTTTAGCATCAGTTCTTCCAATGAATATTCAGGACTGATTTCCTTTAGGATGGACTGGTTGGATCTCCTTGCAGTCCAAGGGACTCTCAAGAGTCTTCTCCAACAGCACAATTCAAAAGCATCTATTCTTCAGTGCTCAGCTTTCTTTATAGTCAAACTCTCACATTCATATATGACTTTAATATAAACACTAAATAAATGCATTACAGGCTCATTCTTTATCTTGAAAATTCATAACACTTACTCTTCTGTGACACGGAGCTATGACTATTGCTGCTCTGATTTTAGGTGCTCTTAGAAACAGGTAAAAAATCCAGGTTCCAAACTCCCCCTCCATGTAAACAACACCTGATACCTTACTAAATGTAAAACTGCAAAGATTTAAAGATCGATTTGCACTCCCAACCCTTGGGAAAGTCTTCTGCCCCCAACAACATGTCACCAAGTAACAGAGCAAACAGGGCCAGAAAGTAAGAAAAGCCGAGTGTAGAGGAATAAGAATGAATAAGAGCATGCCTGGTACCAAGATGAGGAAATCAATAAATTGGGAATACAGTACATGTCCAGAGCGAAAGCTAAAGCCATTTTTCAAAGTCCGGATAAACAAACAGCTGAGGCTTTGTTTTGCGTATTTAGGCCTGGGCTGCAATCCCTTTCTGAACCATTCCTTTCTCCAGTGAAAGACACACATTATTTCACACTCAAATATAAATAGCCTGTCAAATACAGGCAGAGCTTTCTAGATTAGGTAGTTACTGCCAGGTCTAAGAAAGGTATCCTTGGGGAAATGGGCAATTTGAATTCTGTACAAAACACATTTGCTAGAGAGAAATTGCCTGGGAAAAGCAGGAAGTTCAGAAGAGTCGGCCAACTCTTAATTACTGTTCTAATATGAATAATTAAGGCAGGTACTCTGAGGTTCAGAAGTAAGAGTGGGAACAGGAAAATAAACAAAGCGTGTAGTTCACCTCAGGGCAGAGGAAGATACAGTGGCTTATTTATGTGTTTTGACTCAGGTCATTCTGCATGTTTTCAGATGTCCTTCTGCACAAATAATAAGTGTCTTGCTTTAAAACACAGGCTGACTTTCAAAATTTCATCTGGACGTTAGTTATCTGAAATTTGGAATCCATATCCCCAAACACAGATGAGTTTCCAAAGCAAGTCCATATGCATGGATTTTGCTTGCACTGCAGATAAAACACCACAAGCTTTATACTCATGGATGGCAGCAGAGGACAGCGCCCTAGCGATGCTAAGGAGGGCCGGGACCGCTTTCCTTCCTGGAGCTCTGACGCTGAGGCATCTGAGGTCTCTCTCAGACCAGGGCCGCTCCCTGCCCGCCCCTGCCTCTCCCCAACCCCGAAGCAGCTAAGCAGCTTGAGAGAATGCTCCAGGGGACTGCTGCTCTCCCTTCCTGGCTGAGGTCAGGCAAGGGCAGAGAAAAGAACAGTTGTCCTTGGCCTCCACCAACAGGTCTCGCCAGATGCCTGGGGAACTTTCGGTCTCATCTCACAGGAGCCAGGCAGCCAGGGGCAGCCCCCCAGGGCCCAGGCTCCCTGGTCAGCTAGTAAGTGACTTTAGTTTTTCTCTTTTTCTTTCTTGCTTGTTTGCTTATACTTGATTGTTAAACAACAGAGGGACTTCCAAGGTGGTGCAGTGGTTAAAACTCTACACTTTCAATGCAAGGGGGCACAGGTTCGATCCCGGGTCAGGAACTAAGATCCCACACACCCCACGATGTGGTCAGAAAATTGAGAGTCCCTTGGACTGCAAGGAGATCCAACCGGTCCATTCTAGAGGAGATCAATCCTGGGTGTTCATTGGAAGGACTGATGCTAAAGCTGAAACTACAATACTTTGGCCACCTCATGAGATGAGTTGACTCACTGGAAAAGACTCTGATGCTGGGAAAGGTTGGGGGCGGGAGGAGAAGGGGACGACAGAGAATGAGATGGCTGGATGGCATCACTGACTCTATGGACATGAGTTTGAGTGAACTCTGGGAGTTGGTGATGGACAGGGAGGCCTGGCGTGCTGTGATTCATGGGGTCGCGGAGAGTCGGACACGACTGAGCGACTGAACTGGGGGGAACAAATTTAAAGTCACAGGTTAATAAAATACATTAAATAAACAAACAGAAACCCTCTCCACGGAGAGCCCCTCGACGTACAAGGATTCAGCTTACAATTTCACAGCTCTACAACAGTGCTGAAGCCACTGGCACCCAGGAGGAACAGAGCCTTGATTCTGAATTTTGACCTCTCCATGGCCCAGTGACGTGCAGAACGCTCTTCCCATGAAGTGCCCAGCCAGCGGCCCCCATCGCGAGGGCGAACAGCTGATACCCTTTCAACCTACCTGTATCCAGACTCCCACTCTGCTCTTTACTTTCAGTACCATCCTCACCAAGTCACACGAGACAGGCAACACTTCATCATAAAAGAGGAGATCCTGCCCACAGGCAGGCCAAAAGAAGTGTCCCGAGCATGTTTAAGGTGGATGGGGCTACGCTCTGCTGTCCAGGAGGTGTATTAAATGCATTTTCGACTTTCAGTTCAGTTCAGTCGCTCAGTCGTGTCCGACTCTCCGCGACCCCATGAATCACAGCACGCCAGGCCTCCCTGTCCATCTCCAGCTCCCGGAGTTCACTCAAACTCATGTCCACAGAGTCGGTGATGCCATCCAGCCATCTCATTCTCGGTCGTCCCCTTCCCCTCCCGCCCCCAACCTTTCCCAGCATCAGAGTCTATTCCAGTGAGTCAACCCGTCGCATGAGGTGGCCAAAGTATTGTAGTTTCAGCTTTAGCATCAGTCCTTCCAATGAACACCCAGGACCGATCGGATCTCCTTGCGGTACAAGGGACTCCCAAGAGTCTTCTCCAACACCACAGTTCAAAAGCATCAATTCTTTGGCGATCAGCTTTCTTCACAGTCCAACTCTCACATCCATACATGACCACGGGAGAAACCATAGCCTTGACTAGACGGACCTTGGTTGGCTTTTAATTTTATGGCTGCAATCAGCATCCGAAGTGATTCTGGAGCCCAAAAAAATAAAGTCTGACACTGTTTCCACTGTTTTTCCATCTATTTCCCATGAAGTGATGGGACCAGATGCCATGATCTTTGTTTTCTGAATGTGGAGCTTCAAGCCAACCTTTTCACTCTCCTCTTTCACTTTCATCAAGAGGCTTTTGAGTTCCTCTTCACTTTCTGCCATAAGGGTAGTGTCATCTGCATATCTGAGATTACTGATATTTCTCCCGGCAATCTTGATTCCAGCGTGTGCTTCTTCCAGCCCAGCGTTCCTCATGATGTACTCTGCACATAAGTTAAATAAGCAAGGTGACAATATACAACCTTGACGCACTCCTTTTCCTATTTGGAACCAGTCTGTTGTTCCATGTACAGTTCTGACTGTTGCTTCCTGACCTGCATACAGGTTTCTCAAGAGGCAGGTCATGTGGTCTGGGATTCCCATCTCTTTCAGAATTTTCCATAGTTTATTGTGATCCACACAGTCAAAGGCTTTGGCATAGTCAATGAAGCAGAAATAGATGCTCTTCTGGAACTCTCTTGCTTTCTCCATGATCCAGCAGATGTTGGCAATTTGATCTCTGGTGCCTCTGCCTTTTCTAAAACCTGCTTGAACATCTGGGAGTTCACGGTTCACAGACTGCTGAAGCCTGGCTTGGAGAATTTTGAGCATGACTTTACTAGCGTGTGAGATGGGTGCAATTGTGTGGTAGTTTCGACTTTACAATACATATAACTTACAACAGGTTTATTGGGCCAGAATTCCAACACAGGTGAAGGAAGTTCTGTATTTATAGCATCCAACTGTGGCTTCTCTCACAAATGCATGGGGATACTTCCCAAGTAAGCAGCAGGTTCAGGAATAAGGAACATCCCCCTGCCTGGCTCTGTGCTCTAGAGCAACAGATGTTTTCCTGACAAGAGCTATTTCTTCCACGAGTCACCCATGAGGTGGCTCAAACTAATGAATATATGGCTTCTTACCTTTCCGGAACAGAAAGGTCTCTAAGGTAATATGGCGAGCTGGCAGAAATAATCCTACTTGACTATCTGCATCCGCTTCAGTGTCTCCGAAGTCGTGAGAACCAAAACCTCAAGGGTTATGAGGTCAAACAGGAAGCTTTTACCAGAATGCTGAAACTTGAAACTTGAGTCAACTACGGTTGCTGAGACAGCCATGCACCTGCCGAAGCCAGGCACTCTCGTCTAAAGGGAATCCTCCATGAGCACTGGAGCCCAGCCCTGCCTCTTCCCCGGGGACCACCGCATTGCCCCTGCTTCCCCTCCACCGACCCATCCTCTCGGTATTAAAATGCTTGCACGCCCTGCGTGTGTGCATGCTAAGTCACTTCAGTCGTGCCCAGCTCTTTGCAACCCCATGGACTATAGCCCTCCAAGCGCCTCTGTCCATGGGATTCTCCAGGCAAAAATACTGGAGAGGGTTGCCATGCCCTCCTCCAGGGGATCTTTCCAACCCAGGAATCAAACCTGTGTTTCTCTCGGCTCCTACATTGCAGGTGGATTCTTTACCACTGAGACACCAGGGAAGCCTAGCAGTTTAAAACAGAAAAATAACTTCCATAACCCAACCCAGAGCAAAACAACTCCTCATTCTATACACACACATACACACACACCCCAACTCTCATCCCTGAAGCTGACAAGTGCCCCCCTACTCCAGGGACACCCCCCAGGACTCCCCTGCAGCCTTCTAAAGCCCTCAGGAGAGCTGGCCAGGTGGTAAAGATCCCAAGAGGCAGACTGCCTGCATGCCATCAAGGTCTCCCAGCTGTGATTAGGAGTAAATCACAAACTTCTCTGAGCCTTGGCTTCCTACTCTACATCATGGAGATAATAGTATTAATAGTACCTATTCATACCTTTGTGGAGAAGGCAATGGCAAGCCACTCCAGTACTCTTGCCTAGAAAATCCCATGGACGGAGGAGCCTGGTAGGCTGCAGTCCATGCGGTCGCTACGAGTCAGACATGACTGAGCGACTTCACTTTCCCTTTTCACTTTCACACATTGGAGAAGGAAATGGCAACCCACTCCAGTGTTCTTGCCGGGAGAATCCCAGGGATGGGGGAGCCTGATGGGCTGCCGTCTCTGGGGTCACACAGAGTCGGACACGACTGAAGTGACTTAGCAGCAGCAGCATTCATACCTTTATAGGGTGTTTTGAAAATTAAAAAATGAGTACTATTACAGTCCTGAGGACAGGACCTGGAACACAGTGACTGTTCCATGTTTGTTAAGTAAATGAGAAAGTGTATGCTCACTGCCACCCATCAGCACGCGTCCCATTCACTACTGTCATCCCATTCCCAGAAGCCTTTCTTCCAGAATTCAACAGCAGAGAATGCTAACAAGGAATGGATCTTTAGGATCAGTCAAGTATCTCCACTTCAGATATGAAGGAATGAAGAAAAATATTCCCTGGCAGTCCAGTGGGTAAGGCTCCACACGTCCACTGCAGGGGCCTGGGTCCCACCCGTGGTCAGGGAACTAAGTGCCCACATGCCACAGGTGCAGCCAAAAATGAAAATGAATTTAAAAAAAGAAATGAACGAAATTAAGATGGTAGACATTCCGTAACTTGCCCAAGGATACGTTGTAATTAAACCCCAGAGCTGTGGCAAGATTCCCACGGCGACGACTCCATCAGCGTTCCTTGCAGTATCACCAGCAGCGATTTGCCCTGGGTTATGTCTGACACACACCTCGCAGGCATAGGAGTCCTAGCACTTTGCCCCACAGCCCCAGAGCGCTCCCACCATCTGGGGCTACACAGGAGGCTTTATCAACACTCTTTCGGCCATGGTCTCACTTAATCCACCACCCATCATAAGGAACTATCTTTCCGCAACCGCTGATGTGAAGTGGTGAAGTGAACGGACCCTTCCAGAGATGAAGTCCCGTTTTCCCAAGCCAGTCTTTTTATTCCCACCACATTGTCTCAGATCGCTGAAAACAACCCAGCGAGGAATGGGCTGACCAACACTCCCTTTTCACCTTCGTCTTCATCCTCTTTGGCAGGACCAGTGCAAGCCGTGTCTCCCAGCTGATCCTGCCATTCTCACATCAACAAGAGTTCTCTCCCCTCACTTTTTAAAGCCCTCTGTTTTTACATCGTGTTTTCCCGAAGATCAGTAAAATGTAAATAATTAGCCAGAGCAATCCTAGAAATATTTTTTTAGTAGTAAGAGCCAGGAAAGCCATTCTCTATAGAGTCAAATTAGATCTTGTGAAGAACAGCCCTATCAAGGGGGACAGGGGAAGTTCAAAGCACAGGGGAGCTTCCATGGTGGTCCAGTGGTTAAGACTCCATGCTTCCAGTGCAAGGAGTGCACGTTCAATCCCTAGTTAGGGAATTAAGACCCCATATGCCACTCGGCAGTACAGCCAAAAAAAATTAAAAAATGCCCAGGCTCCTGGGCCTGGCCCCCACCCTTCTACTTCAGAAGCTCCATGATGGCGCTTGGGAATTCAACCATGAAAATAATACCTGCAAGGGATTCATAAGCAAATATTGAACTGTACTGATGTCTGTTGTGTACTTTGAGATCTAACAATAAGATGGGAAGAGAAACAAGATAAAGCAAATACAGCAAAATATTAATTGCAGACTCCAGGTGTTGAGTAAATGAATGTCTACTGGATGTTCTTTCAACTTTTCTATAGGCTTGACCCCGATGCTGGTAAAGACTGAGGGCAGGAGGAGAAGGACGGCAAGGATGAGACGGTTGGATGGCATCACTGACTCAATGGATTTGGGTGGACTCCGGGGGTTGGTGATGGACAGGGGGGCCTGGTGTGCTGTAGTCCATGGGGTCGCAAAGAGTCAGACACGACTCAGCAACTGAAGAACAACAATAGGCTTGAAATTTTTTAATAAAATGCTGGGGGGACATTTTTTTTTTTTAATAAAAACTGTCTTGGGGACTGGAACACTTCTTAGGCTCAAGATTTGAAAACCACCGAAATAAGAGGGCAGTCCCACTCTTCTCTTGGTGGAGGGACACCGGCTCTGTCGCGATGTCTCACTTGGCCTATTATGGAGGGAGCCGAAAGTTACTGAAGGAGTTCAGGAAGGTGGAGCCAAGCCTCAAAGAGGGTCCAGAAGAGCCCACCAGCGCTTCCCTCCCTCTGTGGCCCTGCTACTTCTTGCTCTGTATCCTGTTACTCTAGCAAAATAAAACAAAACTGACCACCTGGCCCAATTTTGTCCGTTTTACTTTCCTGTGTTAATCCCCAACCCTGGGGCACAGTGCTCGATAGGTCTTTAATTCATCGTAGTTGCCATGTTGCTCAGTCCTGTCTGATTCCGTGCGACCCCGTGGTCTATACACACAGCCCATGGGATTCCCCAGGCCAGAATCCTGGGTAGCCTTTTCCTTCTCCAGGGGATCTTCCCAATCCAGGGATCGAGCCCAGGTATCCCCACATTGCAGGCAGATTCTTTACCAGCTGAGCCACCAGGGAAGCCCATATGAATGTGCCCAATTTCAGGAAGGAGATTGTCCGGTTAAACATTAAGAATAAATGTTAAAAAAAAAAAATAGAAGTTAAGACTTTGCTCTTCATGTGACACTAGCCACCAACTCTGCCTCCCACACTGTAGTTTATACAACTGGAATTACTAGCGCCAGGCCAGTCTGGCTTTGATCCAAAATACAATTACCTCCAGGCTCACATATTTGTGGGCTTCTCAATTTATCAAAAAGTCCTGACCACAAAAAAACTGACAGGTAGCTTTTCCACTGAGCCACAGCCCAAGGCATCAAGGGAAAGGCTCCTTAGCAATCCAGTTTCCTATGTTTACCAAATGGCATAATCATTTCTCTTGATGTCAGCAGTGGTTATTTTCCATGGCGCTTTGTGCCAGCCTAATGATTACTTTGTGCGGCCAGACCAGAGGAAAATCTGTAACGAAATCCGTAATCTCCAACAACCTCAGACCAAAAAATAAAAGTAAAAGGTCTTAAAACTGCCTCCTGGAGTCTCTTGTTTTTTACTTCCATTTTGCTCTCTAGTACAGGAAATCCTTGTGACTATGATATTCTCTGGTCCAAACACTCCTTATAAATTGCTAAGCTGCTAAGTCACTTCAGTCGTGTCTGACTCTGTGTGACCCCATAGACGGAAGCCCACCAGGCTCCCCTCGTCCCTGGGATTCTCCAGGCAAGAACACTGGAGTGGGTTGCCATTTCCTTCTCCACCTTATAAATTGGATCTGTGCAAATACAGGCCTTCCTCCTAAGAGGAGAGGTGAGATGAATCCATTGCAGAAAGTGGAGGTTTTGTTCCCGTTGTTAGTATTTTGTCCAGACAACTGCCTCTCCGTTCAACTCTCCAGCTCTGGAGACGCCCTTCCCTCCACCTGTCCCATCTCTTTCGTAGTTTCCATCACCCTCTCACTCTGAGCCAATCACCCACAACTTCAGCCAGCGCTGGCTGAAGCCTTAGTGTCCTCTCATCATCCAGGCTTTGTTTCCTTGTCTCGATATTTAGTGCCATTTCTTCCCTCTAGTTAACTAGCAGAAGACAAGAGTTCAACTTTATTCTTGCTTTCTTTGGTAAGCAACTGGTTCAATGTTGGGGTTGCATACCACCCTTCAGGAAGATGCTTTTTATAGCCTCAAGCTAGTCAAGAGCATCTCCGGGGCATCTCTCTCCACTGTGCTACTTAATTTTTTCTTAGCACCATCCTAGGAGGGTGAGAGGAAAACGACGAGGTGCAAGTAGCAAGAACGGGGAGAAACATGGACACATCCAACATCAAAGAAAAGCTGAAGCTCCTGCATGAATCGGAACAGCCCACATCACCCTCTCAGGACGTGGCAACACTGCCAAGCCGCTCCCTCAATCCAGTGCCATGGAAGCCGACCCTGCCAGGGGCAGCAGGGTGGATAGGCAAAACCAGATGCAGAGTTAAGAATGCAACCCAAGGCACAAAATGCCCAAGGTCTGCATAAGCCAGATGCTGAAGCCTATGACACAATCTTCTTAACACCCTAGATACACCTGGATGTGCCCCTATGTAGATATTATTTTTAACAGAGTACATGGGCTGGATGAATAACAAGCTGGAATCAAGACTGCTGGGAGAAATATCAACAGCCTCAGATATGCAGATCATACCACTCTAATGGCAGAAAGTGATGAGCAACTAAAGAGCCTGTTGATGAGGGTGAAAGAGGAGAGTAAAAAAGTTGGCTTAAAACTCAACATTCAAAAAATGAAGATATGGCATCTGGTCCCATCCCTTCACGGCACATAGAAGGGGGAAAAGTAGAAGCAATGACAGATTTTCTTTTCTTCAGCTCCAAAATCACTGAGGACGGTGACTGCAGCCATGATATTAAAAAATGTTTGCTCCTTGGAAGGAAAGTTATGACAAACCTGAACAGCGTATTAAAAAGTAAAGACATCAATTTGCCAACAAAGGTCCATCTAGTCAAAGATACAGTTTTTCCAGTAGTCATGTAAGGATGTGAGAGTTGGACCATAATGAAGGCTGACTGCAGAAGAATTGATGCTTTCGAACTGTGGTGTTGGAGAAGATTCTTGGGAGTCCCTTGGACTGCAAGGAGATCAAACCAGTCAATCCTTAAGGAAATCATTCCTGAATATTCAGGAAGGACTGATGCTGAAGCTGAAACTCCAATACTTTGGCCACCTGACGCAAAGAGCCGACTCATTGAAAAAGAGCCTGATGCTGGGGAAAATGGAGGGCAGAAGGAGAAGGGGGTGATAGGGGATGAGATGTTTGGATGTCATCATTGACTCAATCAACATGAGTTTGAGTAAACTCTGGGAGATTGTGGGAACAGGGAGACCTGGCATGCTGCAGTCCATGGGGTCACAAGAGTCAGACATGACTTAGTGACTAAACAACAACTTTGAGGTTTAATTCCTATATCATAAAATTTTCCCTTTTCAAATATACAACTCACTGATTTTTAATATAGTCACAAAGCTGTGCATCTATCACTATTAGGTAATGCCAGAAATCTTTCATCACCCAAAAGAAACTTTATACCCATTACAGCACACCCTATTCCTCAACAGAGGATGAGATGGCTGGATGGCATCACCGACTCAATGCACATGAGTTTGGGTAAACTCTGGGAGTTGGTGATGGACAGAGAGGCCTGGCGTGCAGTGATTCATGGGGTCACAAAGAGTCGGACATGACTGAGCGACCTACCTGAACTGAACAGCACACCCTATTCCTCCCTGCCACCAGCCTACAGCAAAATACTAGGCTACCTTCTATCTCTCTGGATTTGCCTGTTTTAAATACTTTAAATAAAAGTGTGGCTTTTTGTGTCTGGCTTCTTTCACCTATCATAATGTTGTCAACGTTTCCTTTTTAGTTACTCTACTTTCCAACTCCAGAATTTTTTTTAAGTTATCTTTTTTTAATAATCTTTACTTCTTTATTCACATTTTCCATTTGGTGATACAGCATTCCATATTTCCCTTTACCTCGCTAGATGTGGTTTCCTACAAATCTACCAAAGCAGTTTTAAAGTTTTGTGTAGTATATCCAATACCCAGGCTTCCTTAAGGAAAGCTTCTGTTGACAGTTTTTTTCCTGTGTTTGGGCCATGTTTTCCTGTTTCTTTGGGTATCTTGCAATTTGCTGTTGAAAACAAGACATTTAAAGTAATATAATGTGTGAATGTGTGGAAAGCAGAATCCAAATTTACTGTTATGAACCCCAGGGTTGTTTGCTGTTGATGTTTAGTGATTTTCTTGGACTAAGCCTATCAAGTCTGTATTTTCGGTTCATATGTGGCCACTGAAATCTTTGGTTAGTTCACTTAGTGGTTAAGTATTAGTTGAACAGAGATTTCTTTAAATGCTTTGAACTAATAAATCTTCCAGCCCTTACCAAGGGCTTCTGTGAGAGTGCTGGGGCATAGTTTCCATGTTTTGTCAGCCAGTTCATAACTCGACCTCGTATTGGTCACTCAGTCGTGTCTGACCCTTTGGACCCCAGGGACTGTAGCCCTCCAGGCTCCTCTGTCCATGGAATTCTCTAGGCAAGAATACTGGAGTGGGTTGCATTCCCTTCTCCAAGAGATCTGCCCGACCCAGGGATCCAACCAGGTCTCTGGCACTGCACAGGCAGATTCTTCACCATCTGAGCCGCCAGAGAAGCCCAGAGCTCTACCTTAGTCTTCACTTTCGGCTTGTGCAGAACCTCAAGGCCAGTCATAGGTGGGAACTTAGGGCCTTCTCCAGTATTCCCTGGGCATGTGCAGAGCCTTGTAGATTCCCAGAAATATGGTGGAACTTTATAAGGCTCCTGCTGGACATCCCATCCCCAGGTTTTTCTTTCAGTACTTTTTGATCAGTTAATTGTTGGCCCCAAATAGCATCACCATCTCAGGGAACCGTGATGAAACAATCGCAACTGACCATTCTCAACCAACGTGCAGTGGAGTAGGGCCCTCACACAAAGTGTGCTCCGAGTCAGATCAAATAAAGACAAGCCCTAAGAATGGAGCATTCACACAGGCTGTCAGATGGGTGACACTTTCTTGGAAAGAAGTGGGCCTCTGGAGGAGCTCCAGCTTTGTTCTCGCTCACCCAGTGGCGAGACTGGGTGGTTTTCACTGCTGGTTTTCACTGCCACCAGAGCTGCAAGGCCACTGGCTTTCACGGCCACCATGGAGCTGGGGCAAGGAGGACGGGATCTGCCCAAGTTAAAATACCACACAAAGCTCACTGCTCCCGCTGAGCTCACAGAGCTGTTCTTGAACAAACCTTACTCTTTTTGTTCTAAGTCTTTAATTTCCAAAGTTTTGGGAAAGTTGATATTGATGTGTCTTGCCAGTGGTCTCACTGCTTTAACAGAGCAGACTTTCAGAAGTCTACAGTTGCGGAATTCTAAGGCCCTTCCCTGGTGACGCAGACGGTAAGGAATCTGTCTGCGGCGCAGGAGACCGGGGTTCGATCCCGGGTTGGGAAGATCCCTGGAGAAGGGAGTGTCAACCCACTCCAGCATTCTTACTTGGAGAATTGCACGGACTGAGGAGCCTGGTGGGCTATAGTTCATGGGGTCACAGAAGAGTCAGACACGACTAAGCAACTAACACTTTCACTTTTTCACTCATCTGGGTTCCTGTGTAATTTTAGGGAGGCGGTAACCACCATTTTAAACTCAGGAACTCTGTGTCAGTCAGTACACGGAATTAACACTTTGTAGTCGTATTCTGAGAGACTGGTATTCCTCCAACAGCATGCCCAAGAAAGATCCAGAAAATTCACAATCACGGCTCTCAGATCAAGCCAAACTTTCTTCCTCAGGAATCCTTAGGACTGCTTCCTAAAAAATGAGCTCACAAGAGAGAAGAATGATTCAAACACGGAGTACTTTTATAATAAGTCTCCCAGGTTATTAAAAATCTATATTGACTTCAACATCTCAAAGTTGGTTCCCAGTGAGATGGCCTCATTTTCAACCTTAACATCGCTGGTACTCAGCTACTTGAAAAGCTGTGGAAACAAAGGCTTTCACAGGAGTGCTTACTCCACTGTGCATACTTGCTGAGGAAGGGCATAGGGAGACAGTCATCTTTTCTAAGAGACCATGCTAGAGAAGAGCATGAAACAAGGAGCCGGGGGGACGCATCCTTTTCAAAAGGAGAACTAAAGGAGCCAGGGATTCTGAGGCCCCATTCTGTCCCCACTATCAGCACGCATCCACGTCGCTTGAGTGTCGACCCTGGGCCACGGCCATGCCCCTCAGGGACGTCCCTCAAGTTTCTCCCTTTCTTGCATGACTAACAGGAAAAGAGAAGAGAAACAGACATTTTCCCCTGGTAGGTCTATCAGTCTTCTGCAGAGCAAGTCTGAGGCAAGAGATAACACCTAACCCAAGGACATTTAGAGAATTTGCTCACGTGGGTCTGAGTGGCCCAAGGATCATAGTCACTCTTGCCTCACCGAGTTCCCTCACTTTGCAAGTAACCATTTCCCCCTCTTACCAGGTGGCACCAGCGGTAAAGAACCCACCAGCCAATGCAAGAGACGAAGGAGACCTGTAGGTTCGATCCCTGGGTGGGGAAGATCTCCTGAAGGAGGAAATGGTAACCCACTCGAGTTTTCTTGCCTGGAGAATCCCATGGACAGAGGAGCCTGGCAGGCTACAGTCTATAGGGTCGCAAAGAGTCAGACATGACTGAGTGACTTAGGACATTTTCCTCTCTGCTGAGACGAGAAACAAATTGGGATTGAGAACAGTGAGATGCTTCTGTCCTTTGTGTTTAAAAATTCTGCAGCCCTGTTGCCAAACGGTGTAGCCCTGTTTTGCCTCCAGGAAATCCCACCCCCCGGGCTCAGCTCCCGACCCTCACACAGTCCACCCGCATCCCCTGCTGCCTCCACCAGCTGCCATCTGGGATGCTCACATTCCAGGCAGGCTGACAAGTGCCAGCTTCCCAAGTCGCCTCGCCTCACCTCACCTTCCATCTGCCAAACGCTGTAGGACATCTCCTTCTCCAGCTTCCGCTACTTAAATAGCTCTGCTGGGACACTAATTATACATGAGAAAGTACAATACATGCGGGCAGTCACGAAAGCCCTGGAAGCCTTGCTCAGTTCCCACAGAGCTCCTCATTTCTCTTCCTCGCCTAGAGTTTGATTTCTTAGCTAAAAGACCCTATTCCATGAGAACTACAGGTGTGACAAGTAATCCAGGTATACCTTCAGGGCCCCCCGTCAGGTGTGCTAGGTGTTCCAGGTAAGCCAGGTGTACCCCCACAGAGGTTCACCCCACCCCACCCCCAGTCACTGCTTTAACCAGAACATGTCAAACCATCCTGTGATAACTCCTCAAATGGAAACAGCACAAGGGGACCGCAGGGCTAAGCCATGGTATTAAGACTGGGGACTTCCACAGAGGCCCAGAGGTTAAGACTCCACGCTTCCACTGCAGGTGCGCAGGTTCGATCCCTGGTTGGGGAACTAAGATCCCATACAAAACATGGCCAATAACAGAAATAAAACCCTTCTTTGGGAGCAATTATCTTTATACATACACATATACACACACAGTTAATCACTTCCTTTTACTGTCACTCTTCAAAGTCTGAGATCAGCACGGTATTTCATACATATATATCTCCCCAAAATTGGTCCAAACACTTTCAAGTATGATATGTAAATATGGACTTTTTCCCAGCCTTGTTTTAAACAAGGATTCCATATTGCTCGATCAGAACCATAAACCAGCAGCACCATCCGCCACTATCAATCTGCTTCCGTGGGGCGACGCTGTGTTCTGCCAACTTCTCACTGGATCTACACTTGTTCATTCTTGACAGAAACCAAAATGCACTTAGACTTGAACATTCACTTTCAGAGCATGGGCCTTAAGTGTTTAAATTGATAAGCATAAATTAGAAAAGCATTTAAAGACGACAGGCCCTGCCATATACTTTGTACTTTCATACTCACTTGTAGGTGTGTAAAAGGGGATCTGAGTTCACAAACCTCCCCCAAAAATAAACGCAACCCCCAAACAATCTGCAGCATTTGGGGAGAAAACGCTCTCTCAGCCACTGATTGCCTAGTACCAAGCAATCAAACCCAGAACCTCCTAACTCCCATGAAAATGGAGGCTCCGAAAAAGGATTCCCAAAAGGCTTCAAGAAATGTCAGACATAACAGGAAAGGGACAAGTAACCGAAGCGACGAGGGGAAAAACATTAAGAAAATGTGTATGTATTTCTACTGCATAAAACCCACCAGTAATTTCTGCTCTTTCACTTTTCTTAACGGAGAGTAAGTTTTACCAAGTTCCTCCCCCGATTCTTATTCTACAAGGTATAAATAATAAATGAAGGTGAAGCTGCTCAGTCATGTCTGACTCTTTGCAACCCCGTGGACTGTAGCCTGCTAGGCTCCTCCATCCATGGGATCTTCCAGGCAAGGATACTGGAGTTACCATTTCCCAGGGATTGAACCCAGGTCTCCCGCACTGAGGACAGACTCTTCACTATCTGAGCCGCCAGGGAAAGAACGTGGCCAGTTCTTCGGCTGTACCACTAAGAAGTGTGGCGTGCCGGCACAGTCACCGTGGGCCCTCAGCACTATTTCAACAGTCATCAGTGACTGGAATTCACTGACCAACACCTGGAATTCCACGTTCTCTACCGGAGGAGCTGCCACTGAGGCCCACACATCCCATTACATCCGACACCCTGAGTGGTTGTTAAGTGTGTCTTTCGGGGGATAAACTTAACTTCTAGAAACAGCTTCAGAGTCAGCCATCCTGACTAAGATGAGTCTTCAACCCAGGTAAGACCATTTAAATAAGGTGTTGTTATAAAGTAAGGAGGCTGAGGTGGCTAGTAACCTGGCTGAGAATGCAGCTTTGACAGAGTAAGGATTGTGACAAACCTAGACAGCATATTAAAAAGCAGAGACATTACTTTGCTGACAAAGGTCCATATAGTCAAAGCTATAGTTTTTCCAGTAGTCATGTATCAATGTGAAAGTTGGATCATAAAGAAGGCTGAGCGCTTAAGAACTGATGCTTTTGAACTGTGGTGTTGGAGAAGACTCTTGAGAGTCCCTTGGACAGCAAGGAGATCCAACCAGTCCATCCTAAAGGAAATCAATCCTCAATATTCATTGGAAGGACTGTTGCTGAAGCTCCAATACTTTGGCCACCTGATGCAAAGAGCTGACTCACTGGAAAAGACCCTGATGCTGGGAAAGGTTGGAGGCAGCAGGAGAAGGGGATGACAGAGGACAAGACGGTTGGATGGCATCACCAACTCAATGGACATGAGTCTGAGGAAATTCTGGGAGATGGTGAAGCACAGGGAAGCCTGGTGCGCTGCAGTGCATGGGGTTGCGTAGAGTTGGACACAACTGAGAGACTGAGAAACAGTAACAGCAAAGGATCCCAAGGATCTCACTGACCCGTGGTCACCCCACGAAGAGCAGACGCAAGGCCTCCCGAGAAACCGCCTTGAAATGCAATGCTCATCTGGACCCACCAACGCTGTTCAAACAAGTTGCTCCTTGTTTTACTGTCATCCCTGGCTAAGATAACCAGAGGGAGAAGGGCATTTCTTTAAACGCAAGAACCCTAAGGAATCCGTCCAACTTTAGAGAAGCACAACCACAGGGGTTTCGCTGAGCACCCACTCGACACCGAGCAGAGCCCAAGGGTCGCCGTCCTCGCCAGGGGCTCGGAAGCCAAACAAACAACGCTGCGTTCACCCTGAAAACAAGACAACAAAAGCATGTATTACTTGGAAAACCAGCAAGGTCATCTGATAGTGGCAATGGAAAGAGGGTTGCCAAGGAATGAAAAGATTAGAGCCTGGCTGACTCGTGTCCTTTAACCAGGGAAACATTCAGTACGAAGCAAAAGACGAGACGGTACAAGACCATATAGCAACCATGGCACGAGATGTGCTGGACAGTCGACGTTCTCAGTGTAGATGGTTAATGGGCCAACTGTGAGCCATCTGTATTCTGATGCATCACAGTTGTCTGATGGCAGAGCTGATGGACAAAATACACTGGCTGCCCAAAGAGGCTCCCCCATCCACCACAGTAACCATCCCTGCATGGTGAAGAGTGAGGACCATTTCTGGCCCAGGAAGCCTCAGGCCATGACGATCTTAAAGTATTAATACAAATACATTCGAGACCATCGACATGGCCACCCTAAGTAATGGAGGGCTCACCATGACTTCTGGGGCTAAAATCAGCCTTGTCTTCACAATCAAGAGGGCATCGGTAATGCCTCTGTGTCTCCAGCTAACAAGACTTCAGGTCGCTGGTGTCTCTGCGCTCTAACAGCACACGGCACAAGAGAAGTCTGAATGATGGGAATGAAGGAAAACAGTGAGCAAGCGCCACGAGGCACATGGAGGTCAGGAGAGGAACCTGTCCCAGCAGCCAGTACATCCACAGAAGACAGCGGTGGCTTAACTCAGCATCACCGGCCACCTTAAAACCATACAGTCGGACAATCCTGGCAGCCAGCGGCTAACACTCTGCACGTTCACCGAAGGGGGCATGGGTTCCATCCCTGGTCAGGGAGCTAAAGATCCCACATGCCATGTGGCATGGCCAAAAAAATACAAAAAAGTTTTAAACCAGGAAGTTAATTTGAAGACTCCTGAGAGTCCCGTGGACTGCAAGGAGATCAAATCAGTCCATCCTAAAGGAAATCAACCCTGAATACTCATTGGAAGGATGGATGCTGAAGCTCCAATACTTTGGCCACCTGATGCAAAGAACCAACTCGGTGGAAAAGAGATGTTTGGAAAGACTGAAGGCAAAAGGAGAAGCGGGCAGCAGAGGATGCGATGGTTAGACAGCATCTCCAACTCAATGGACATGAATTTGCGCAAACCCCAGGAGACAGTAAAGGACAGGGGAGCCTGGCATGCTGCAGTCCATGGGGTTGCAAAGAGTCAGACATGACTTAGTGACTGAACAAAAATCTCAACTGAATCCGGTCGGGAATCGGATCTGTAATGAACCTGTGTGTTGGTTACGGTGATTTATGCACTATAAACACATTCATTCCTCCTTTAATGTTTGGATATGTTTTAAGAAACATTATAATAAAAATAATTTAAGTCAACCCATGAAATCCTCATTGATGTTCTCTCTCTCAGGAGGGTGTACTTTATTCAGGCCTTAAAAAAAACACTATATAATTTTTGCCTGCTGTCTTCCCACTGCAGAGAAGGAAACCCATGATTAACTGTCCTGCCTAAGGCAAGCAATATTAGAATAACATATTGCTCATCAGGAAATTTTGAAACAGGAAAAAAAAAAAAACACCTGAGCCAAATCAGGTAAGCAATGAGTAACAGTAACATTAACATAGTGAAATATAAGTGAAGAGGAGAGTGAAAAAGCTGGCTTAAAACTCAACGTTCAAAAAACTAAGATCATGGCATCCAGTCCCATCACTTCACGGCAAATAGATGGGGAAACAATGGAAACAGTGAGGGACTTTTATTTTTGTGGGGGGGCTCCAAACTCACTGCAGATGGTGCCTGCAGCCATGAAATTAAAAGACACTGGCTGCTTGGAAGAAAAGCTATGAGCAACCTAGACAGCATATAAAAAGCAGAGACGTTACTTTACCAACAAAGGTCTGTCTAGTCAAAGCTATGGATGGTTTTTCCAGCAGTCACGTATGGATGTGAGAGTTGGGCAATAAAGAAAGCTGAGTGCTGAAGAACTGATGCTTTTGAACTGTGGTGTTGGAGAAGACTCGTGAGAGTCCCTCAGACTGCAAGGAGGTCCAACCAGTCCATCCTAAAGGAAATCGGTCCTGAATATGCATTGGAAAGGCTGATGCTAAAGCTGAAGTTCCAATACTTTGGCCACCTGCTGCGAAGAACTGACTCCTTGGAAAAGACCCTGATCCTGGGAAAGATTGAAGGTGGGAGGAGAAAGGGATGACAGAGGATGAGATGGTTGGATGGCATCACCAACTCAAAGGGCATGAGTTTGAGTAAGCTCTGGGAGTTGGTGATGGACCTGGCATTATGCAGTCGCAAAGAGTCAGACACGACTGAGCGACTGAACTGCACTGAATTAGTGAATATATCATGATATTTTTGTGATTATTCTTCAATACTGGGCTCAATTTATAAGCGCTCTTTTTATTGATTACCCCTGCCATTTCTCTGTCAAAATGTCCTATGACTACTTCTGTTATAGGAATGGATCTACACAAGGAATCTGAAAAGGAAATACCACGCTCAAGTTCAGTGCTGTGTGCAGTATAATCCAGGAAAGGAACCGGCACACAGTAAAGTTTGAAGTCCTCCTTTTCTCCATTTTTTTTTTCCTGATTTTCTATGTGTACATGAACTCTAACAGAAAGCTAAAGATCCTGCTGTTGGCTCACCAAACTCCTAAGCAGTTCCTTTCCAGCAGCACTGGCATCAGAATGGAAGGTGCAGCAAACAGGTATTGCCCAAAGAAGCAGTGCCCGATGCGGGAGCCCCAGCCTCTTTCCAGACAACAGATCCGAGGGATACAGAACAGAAACTGCACGCTCACCGGATGGGCCCGGCAGCTCGGGCACCGGGGCGCTATGAGGCCGGACACAAATATTAACAGGATTGGGTCCACACGGAGGAATGAGGCCCACACACAGCTATCTCGGGCTCCGCAGGGCAGCCTCACTCAGCTCACCACCCAAAGACCTCAAAATGCACAACCTTGAAAAGCCCAGTGACCTGGCGTTAGACAGTTTGACTGCGGAAACTCTGTCCCTGAGGCTCTACCACCCCCAAGCCACCAAGGAAGGCTGCCAGGAAACCAGAGCGCCACCACTGGAAAGCGGACAGCTGCAGACAAATATCGAAATGCCACACTCTCTTGAACTACGGAAAGCCCTCTAGTCGGTTCAGAACACACTAAAACCAACTGATTCTCAGGAGGCCTCCTTACCGCTAGCAAATCAAGGTATTTTTTAATAGTTCTGCTACCTCTAAACCCAGAGTGGTCATGAATGACCCTCCCTACCCCTCCTCCAGGGATACTCCATAATTAAACAGGAATTTGTAAATAAATGGGAAATTATAATTTTTCCATTTTACCTGGATTTAACAGCAGTATTTTTATAAAAGGAAAAGATGGTACATGTGCATATTTGCAGGAGAAAGCCAAGATCTAGACAATAACTTCTGTGAACGCCCCGCTGTAAGACCTTCGGGACTGGAAAATTCGATCCTATGCAGAGCCGAGTATAAATAACCACCTTCCTTCCTGCCTGCTCCAGTCTGGAGCCAGCGCGACAGAAAACACAGAGCCCCACAATTCAATGTGCCTCTTCCTCCACAGCCTCGTGAGGAACAAAACCACAGGACAACTGTAAAGGGCAGTCTCCACTGCGACGCCGAAGACCCGGGTTCAAATTCTGACTCTGACCCTCACTAAGCCCTGGGGCTTTGGTCAAGCCACCCATGCTTGCTAAGCTTTGCTTTTCTCATCCGAAAAACGTGAAAAAGAGTACTTAAGAAACCCACATGTTTGGTGGATGGATTAGATAATCGTGTAAAACTGGTACACACTAGAGCAGGGCTTCTGCATTCCAGCACTACTGGCGTTTGGGGCCTGTTAAGTTTTTACGGTGGGGGCATTCCTGTGCTTTGTAGGATGTTTAGCATCATCCCTGGTCTTACCCATAGATGCCAGGAGCATCTCCAAAGTTCTAACCACCAAAAAAGCCTCTCCAGGTATTGCCAAAGGTTCTGGGGGGTCAGGAGGGCTTACCACCCAGTTTAAAACCACTGTACCTGATATTTAGTAAATAATTTTAAAAAAGGTTTCTCCCTCCCATCCAGTAGACATCTGGAACAAACCTGGGGGGAGGGGGTGATGGTTATTCTAGAGTCTTCCCTTTTTCTAGTCTAATCCGTCAGTATCCACATCCAAAGCCTTCTGCCTTCCACGTGCCTCTGGCATTTACTATCTGCTCCTGCACCCCCTGCGTGGTCAGTCTCACGGCCACGGCCAGCAGCTCTGCCCAGCCAGCGACGGGACCGCCCACCGTGGTCCACCTCCCCGGCCGTTCCCCGCCGGCTGGCTGCGAGGTGCGCAGGAGCAAAGCGCGGCTCTACAGGCGCTCTCCCGGTGCCTCCGAGGATAGAGCCCCGGTTCCCTGACAAGGTCCACAAGGCTGTCCACAGACAACCACCTCCTCCTGCGACTGTGGCCACTCGGGCCTCGGGGGCGCCCCTCTCCGCTCCCTGGAGCCCTGCCCTGAGACACCGCCGGGTGCGGATCCCACCCACAGGCTCTGCAGCCCGACTGCCTCGGTTCAGGTCCTGGCAACGCCTCTGCCGCCTCCTCGCCCTGTGACCCTCGACCAAGTCAGCTCAGTTCGCCCACCTGTGAGATGGCAGTAAAGTCCCCACCTCCACGACTTCCCTGGTGGTCCAGTGCTAGGATTCTGCACTCTCAAGGCAGGGGGCCCAAGTTCAAACCCTGGTCAGGGAACTAGATCCCACATGCTACAACTAAGAGCCTGCATGGCCAAATAAAGAAGTAAATACTAGAAAAAAAAAAAAAAAAGAATTTACAAAATACCCACCTTCAAGAGCTGTTGTGAAGATTTTGCAAGTGAGTTTTTGTCAGATACACACATCAGCACCTAGCACAGGAAAAGTTCCCAAAGTTTAACTACTGACTTATTTTAATCTAAAACTCAGCTTAGATGTCACAGTTTTTCCACCCACCTTCACAGCCCAGACTCAACACTGCTACTACCGCACGGACCACAAGTGGCTGCTATTCACGTGCCTGTCTCAAGTAGATCAGATCCTCCCTCGGAGCGGGGGCTGTGTGTCACTGACCATCTCAGTATCCAGCACAACATCAGGTCTCATGCGTGTCGGCTCCATGCAAGCCAGAATCTCAGACTGGACAATCTCATCAGATCAGCCAGTCCAAAAAACAAAACCCTTATTTGTCCATGCCATACAGACCCCCCCCTCCTGTTTCACAGTCTATATCATTACTTCACTCCAGTGTTCTTGCCTGGAGAATCCCAGGGACGGGGGAGCCTGGTGGGCTGCCATCCATGGGGTCGCACAGAGTTGGACATGACTGAAGCGACTTAGCAACAGCAGCAGCAGCATCATTACTTCAGATTTTTTTCTTAACTATCCTCCTTCCCTAAAATTCCAAGTGAAAAGACCTCCTGCTTCTTCAAGCCCCCCAAAATACAAATACATTCCAAAGAAGAAGGGCACCTTGGATCATTTTACACTGGTTTTTATTTTCCACAGATTTCTTAAAGGCCAAAGGAATCCTTGAAACTGTCATTGCCCAGACCAGAATATCTGCCTGAAGCTGTTACTTTGCAGAATTAAGGTCACCTGGCAAAGCACAAAGTCCTTGTTGCCCAGCTATTAAAATCACCACAAGACTGGGAAACTGAGATAAAGTAGGAGTTTAGGATTAACATACACACATTCAGTTCAGTTCAGTTCAGTCGCTCAGTCGTGTCCGACCCTCCGCGACCCCATGAATCACAGCACGCCAGGCTTCCCTGTCCATCACCAATTCCCGGAGTTCACTCAAACTCATGTCCACAGAGTCGGTGATGCCATCCAGCCATCTCATTCTCTGTCGTCCCCTTCTCCTCCCGCCCCCAACCTTTCCCAGCATCAGAGTCTTTTCCAGTGAGTCAACTCGTCGCATGAGGTGGCCAAAGTATTGCAGTTTCAACTTCAGCATCAGTCCTTCCAATGAACACCCAGGATTGATCTCCTTTAGAATGGACTGGTTGGATCTCCTTGCAGTACAAGGGACTCTCAAGAGTCTTCTCCAACACCACAGTTCAAAAGCATCAATTCTTCGGCGATCAGCTTTCTTCACAGTCCAACTCTCACATCCATACATGACCATGGGAAAAACCATAGCCTTGACTAGACGGACCTTGGTTGGCAAAGTAATGTCTCTGCTTTTTAATATACTATCAAGGTTGGTCATAACTTTCCTTCCAAGGAGTAAGCGTCTTTTAATTTCATGGCTGCAATCAGCATCTGCAGTGATTTTGGAGCCCCAAAAAATAAAGTCTGACACTGTTTCCACTGTTTTTCCATCTATTTCCCATGAAGTGATGGGACCAGATGCCATTACTAGATATAAAATAAACAAACAACAAGGATCTACTGTATAGCATAAGAAACTATACTCAATATCTTGTAGTAAACTATAATTGAAAAAAATCTGAGTATATATACATATACACATATATATGTACGTACAACTAAACCACTTTTGATGTACACTTGAAACTAACAATATTGTAAATTAACTATACTTCAATTTTTTTTGGCCACACCACATGACTTGTGGTATATGCAATCTTAGTTCCCCGACCAGAGACTGAACCCAGGCATTCAGCTGTGAGAGTGTGGAATCCTGACCACTGGACCACCAGGGAACTTCCTATACTTCAGTTTTTTTTTAATTATTAAAAAAACAAACAAAAAAGAAGATTTGGAACCTGGGAAGTCCCTCCTCCCCGGAGCAACAGGATATTACCAACGTTGGGACTTACCAACCCACCTCATCCCATTCATCAAATCGTCCATTACCGGTCACTCCTGCCCCTTCCTGCAATTATTAATCTTTTTGTGTCCTAAGACCAGCCTCGCTCTAACAAGACAAGTGCTTGTTACGAAAGAACGATATACAAAATCTAAGACTATATACAAGGGCTTTGAAAGGAGAAATAAGGTCTGAGAATCCAAAAAAGTGAACTGTGGTTCTCAACCACTCATCAGAACAGTACTTTCACGCTTGATGTTCAGTTCAAAAGGTAAAACATTCTCAAAGCTCCTTTCTGTGCTGACTCAAATTCTTCGGTTGGTATTTCATTTGTGCAAGTGTGAAACTAGGTCTGCACCCAACGACGCTCCTCACCACCAAGCTGGTTCCCTGGAGTCTCGTGCAGCTCTGCTGCACCGTGTCTGCTGCCTCAACTCATGCCGCCAACACCTTTCCAGCTGCAGACAGAACCTTCTGTTCACACCACCAGGCACACGATGGTTTGGCCGTATCTGGGCAGGAGGATATTGCCGGTGTATTGAGTCCATTCTGGTCTTATCCCCTTAGAGTGCGTGCGTGCTCAGTCATGTCTGACTCTTTGCGACCCCATGGACTGCAGCACACCAGGTTCCTCTGTCCTTGGGATTTCCCAAGCAAGAATACTGGAGTAGGTTGCCATTTCTTCCTCCAGGGGATCTTCCTGACCCAGCAATCGAACTCTTGCCTCCTGCTTCTCCTACACTGGCAGGCAGATTCTTTGCCACTGAGTCACCAGGGAAGCCCGAGTAGGTAAGTTACTCTTAACCTAATCAAAACACACCTTTGGATCTCCCCTTTTTCCCTTATTATTAGGTAATTGACCACCTAACTGCTCACACCAAAACCCTGGGTGGTAACTCCATATACATCTATCAAGACCCAAGCACTTCCTCCAAAATACACACCAAACCCATCCACCTCACCACATGGCACCGTGCCCTTCCTCACACCCCGGCCAACCATCACCTCCCAACCAACCAATCAGTACTGGAGTTTCCGGACTGGTCTCCCTGCTTTCTTTCATGTCCTTCCCCCAACAATCCTTTCTCCCTAGAGGCGCTTCACAAACTAGATCCTGCTACTCCTCTGCTTAAAACCGTCCAGTGGCTCCCTAACTCTGCAGAGAAAAGCCAGCCCTCCCAATCGGCCCCCTGTGGCCTCTGTCCACACCCCTGCCCGACACACCCCAGGCACCCAGCTTCGCTCTCTGCTCCTCAAGCCTCTGTGTCTGCTATCCACCCACCCCGTCCGCCCAGTCTGGAATATTCTGTCCCCAAACCTCGAGTAGCCATCAACCCCTCACTCAGGTCTCCGCTGAACCCCTGTCATACTGTGGGTTCTTGGAGAGCATGGACCCCTCCACAGCACGGGGTGGGGGGGGCACGCTGCCCCCCTCAAGGACATGAAATCTGCAAAAACGCATCAGAGCTTCTTCCTCATGGCCACACAGCAGAGGCTCACGCTACTTAGCCTCACTCCCCACCGAGGCTCTGACTCTGGGAGGAGGAACACTGCACTTCCCAGCATCAGAAACCACTTCCTGTGTTTGGGGATTCCCACAGCGTGAGTTCCGGGGCAGGCTGGGAACATCTCCCACTGCAGAAACCAAAAGTCTAAGGGGGGGGGGGGGGAAACAGACACCCCAGCAGCGAGGCGGTGAGCCCAGTCAGAGGTTCCTGCTGGAGCTTTCCCACCAGAGACACAAGGGAGAGTGGGCAGAAAAGAGGCAGGGGAGCAGCCTGAGGCTGCTGTCCGCAAGTGCGCCTGCGAGACTGGCTCCAGGAACGTGAGTGCACATAGCTCCATCCACCAACACAAACGTGCCCCCAGTGGTGAAGGGTGCCCAGACCGTCTGTGCCAATACCTGCCCTCCTCCTGGGAGCCAGAATTTTAGTAGGTGGTACAACGGCAAGCCACTCTAGTACTCTTGCCTAGAAAAATCCCATGGATGGAGGAGCCTGGTGGGCTGCAGTCCGTGGGGTCGCTGGGGTTCTGACACGACTGAGCGACTTTACTTTCACTTTTCACTTTCACACATTGGAGAAGGAAATGGCAACCCACTCCGGTGTTCTTGCCTGGAGAATCCCAGGGAAGGGGGAGCCTGGTGGGCTTCCGTCTATGGGGTCACACAGAGTCGGACACGACTGAAGTGACTTAGCAGCAGGCAGGGGGCATTAACACAATCCGTTCCCAACAAAAAGCCTGGGCATTCATCTCTAAGAACGCCCCGGGAGACAGCATCTCCTCCGCGTGGTCCCAGCAGTGGCCAGAGGAATGGAGCACGCCCTGCCTGACGCCCCTGGAGGCGGCCTCCCGGAAGCTCCCCGCTGATCTCCGATGTCACTGCGGGCACCTGTATTCCTTTACCGATTTCGCTTTGCTATCCTTTTGCTGTAACCAACTCTAACCATTTCCGGACCTTGGGACTCCACCTACGGAATCACTGAGCCTGAGAGTGGCTGGGGGGACGCCCACCACACGTTGGAGACAGGAGGGCTGAGGCAGTTACAACAGGAGGCCCCCGCCATGCCGCATCTGAGGTGGGTGGGGACAGTGTGGGAGGCGGCGTGCAGTGTCCAGGGTCCCTGGGGCCCCATCAGATGCTCCCTGCAGGCTCTCTGGCTGCGATTCTGAGTGTCCAGCTTCCCTCTGTCCCTGACCACTGCCCAGGCCTGACTCTACCGCTTGACAGATACTTCTGGGCTATGCAAAATGCCTTCAGTAAATCCAGTTCTGCTCAAATTCATCAGAGTGGGTCGCTGTTGCTTGTAATCAAGCGTCCCCAACTATTAGAGATTTTGTGATACAAACTGCACTATAAACAAAATTGGAATGTCTAAAGAGGGCCGGGGCAGGTAGAGGGTCCTGTGAGTCCCACGATCCCAGTCCAGAGAAGGTTCTTCTGAGCAGAGTGAGTTTAAGTGCCCTGCTCTCTGTTACCCAAACTTCATTCGAGACTATTTTTCAAATCACCTCGAGGCAGAAGCGATGGGATGAGCAGGGCATAGAGACCTGTCACTAAGACACAGAAATTCCCAAAGCATAGACTTCACCTGGATAAGATCACTGGCTGTCGTTTATTTACCAGCCCATGGAATTGACCGGAAGCAAAAAAAAAAACAAAAACTGGAATCTAAGTTATCATGGGAGCAATACTGCCAAGTATTCCACTCAACTGATACTAGCCTTTGGCTGTTGAACCCCCAGACATACCACCCTGAGTCCCAAGCAGGGCCCCAGAGGAGGGCACTCTGCTGGATTCTATCCATCCAGACGAGGCTGCAGGAGACAGGGACCAAGGAAGACCCTCACAGTGGACACACAACAGCAGAGCCAGAAGCAGCTGGACTGGCTGAGCAATGCAAGAGCTCCTTGCTACTCCTGTTCCACCAGCAACCATACCCTCAGATTCCTTACTTGCTTCCTCTCCAAATGAAAGGTTTATTGTAATATCTTGTTCCTTCTTTGCTGCCAGAGGCTAGATGGATCTAGTGACCAACTACATCAGTCACTAGATATTTAAAAAAAAAAAAACAGAAAAACAACTTTCAGGTGGAGGAGAAGTGGCAGTGTATCACCCGGAGATCTCTGCAATACTTACATGAATACTTGGGCTGCCTCTCTGGGGAAAGGGAGCATGAGATTCCATGAGGTCATGGACATTTCTGAAGGTGAATGAATTATCCAACAGGTGCACGGTGGGGCCATCATGGGGCTCACCCCAGCTCAAGGGCCGGGACAGTAAGGCAATAAAAGTAATCCTACCCCTCCTTCCCACTGGCTGGCTGAGGGATGCGCAGATCTCAGCTTCTGTGGGCCAGGGAGACACAACAGGAGATTTCCCGGCTGATTATGGGAACGAGATTTTCTTAATCTTAAGCAGAAAGCCACCGAAAGTGATTATCTTCCCTCTGCAAGTAGAAAAGGAGAACAAAGCTCTAACTGCCACTGGCAGCCAATCTCAGACCAGCAAAGGCTCTGGACCGGGCCGGGCTGTAGACAGCGGAGTATTGAAAAACGGACTTGATTCCCTGATGGCATCACTGACCCGGCACGTGTCCTACGGTCCAGGTGGGGGCGTCTTATAGACACATCATAACTGAACAAGAGAGATTAAGGCTGCAGTTGCCGTGACAACCACCAAGAATCTACCATAACACACAAGGTTGAGATTGGCCAACTTCAACTTTGGGGAGGATGAGGGATGCGGGGGAGATAAGCAAGTGAAGGACCTACCACCACACGAAACACACTTATCAACTGGAAGATGAATCCTTATTTCAGAAATACTGAAAGCCGCATGGGGAGGGGGGAGAAAGACACGTCCCAGGTTAGCTGGTCCATGGCACTGGCCAACCCTGTCCTTCTGCTCAGGATGGAACCACCATGAAACACAGCCCGGGAAGCACTGACACCTGAAGGACGGAACTCAGCTCGGAGGAGAAACAAAGAAGGGCTTCCGGCCACTCGACCATTTGTGCCTAAGACTGCGGCTGTGTGTAGTTATCACTCTGATACCTAAACGCTCAACTCAGAAAACACCTCAACGCGGCGATGACGCAATGACAAGACCTCTCACTCAAAACCTAGGAAAACAAAACAGAAACAAATCTGAGTTTGATCACAGGACACACTTTTCACAGTGCGCACAGGAGAAAGTCAGAACACTACTAAAGATTCAGACGACTTCTGTGCAACCACAATACCCTGAAGGGTGAAAATGCAAGCCGTACGTGTCCATAGTAGAGAAACCGAAACACCTGGTTTGCAAAATTGCCGGGTGAAAAAAAGAATCGGATGTAACATCCACTTTTTCTGAAAAAATAACCAACCTTCTACCTCTCCCCTCCGCTTCCCACCTTGGGAGGCTCCTAGAAGGCACCACGGGCACTGCAATGACCTCGCTGTCCTTGGCTTCAAGCACAACAGGGGCTGCTGATAAAACATGCCCAACCCAACGAACACTCTCCATCTGGGGCCACACAAGCCCAAAGCTTGAAGTATCTACATCTGGGAGGTTTCTTTCTACCTCATTTTCAGACTCACTCTTACGTTAAAGAGGGGAAAAAAAAGTTCGCAGTAGAAATACACAAAACATTAAGCAAGCAAAGAAATAAAACCAAAAGTAACTGCAATCCCTTTGCTCAAAGTTAACTGCCATCACCATCATGGGTTGGTTACATTCCTGGTCATGTTTGCTCGGCATAAACACTTTAAACCACAATAGGATTCTACTGTTGTGAAGAAACAGCACACCCACTGTTTCGTAACCTACTTTTTCCACTTATTATATTACTGACATCTCCGTGTTATTAAACACTCTTGTCTCTCCCCACCCCTCTGCCACCCTCGTGGCTGCACAATAAATAACATTCTCCATCTCACTTCTCCCAGCAGAGAAGGAAAAGCTTTTAGCTCCAGCTTAAATGTTCTCTTTTGCTAATAACACGCAGACAATTAAGACCCCTATTTCAAAGGCAGGCAGCACAGCCCATACCAACTTCTTAATTATCAGCATAAACATACTCCAGAACACACAGAGTTCAGCTCCCTCTGGGTACAGCTCCGTCCAAGAACCACATTCATTTATCCTCAGGAGTTAACAGGCGAGGAGGAGATACAGCCGGTTCAAAGTTTAAAAACCAACTGACTGACTGTAATCGCAGATGTCTCCAATGATCGCACACAGCATACAAAGCACAAAAAGAATTAGAAGAAACTATAAAAGGAAGCAAACTGATTCTCAGTTTTGCTTTAAAAAAAAGAAAAACCCACACTCCTTCCCGTTTCCAAACCAAACTGCCTAAGTTGAAGCTGGCGCTCTGATGACACCCAAAGATAAAACCACTGATGAAAAGAGAGAAAAAAATGGAAGCTTAGAAAAAGCACAGGATTCTCAAGAGTCCCATTCTTCAGGAGCTGAAGGCAGCTGGGAGAGTCGTTAAGTACGCAGAGCTTTGAATTTAGCGGGAAACACATACACCCACTTTTTCTCATGAATCGTTAATACTGAGTGCTTGCCGAGCACAAGAAGTCTCTAAGTAGTGTAGGCCTGCTTTCATTTCTCTGGGAAAACCAAAGTGTCTTCCAGCACTAAAAAAAAAAACAAAACTGAATACATGTAAATAAAACTAACGCTTTTGGTGCAAACATCTCCAGCTTAACAACAGGAAAAGTTAGTAGAGAGTTTGTCTTCTGCTACGTTACAGCGCGGGGGCCGGGATGGGGGGGTGGTCCCTGGTGGCCAACTGGTAAAGAATCCGCCTGCAGTGCAGGAGACCTGGGTTGGGAAGATCCCCTGGAGAAGGGAAAGGCTACCCACTCCAGTATTCTGGCCTGGAGAATTCCATGGACTGTAGGGGTCGCAAAGGGTCAGATACAACTGAGTGACTTTCGCTCACTCACAAGTTACCTGGGAGTCCCCGCATTGATGACGTCTAATGCGGTGAAAGAGGAGAGTGAAAAGGTTGGCTTGAAGTTCAACATTCAGAAGACAAAGATCATGGCACCTGGTCCCATCACTTCATGGGAAATAGATGGGGAAACAGTGGAAAAAACAGTGCCAGACTTTATTTTGGGGGGCTCCAAAATCACTGCAGATGCTGACTGCAGCCATGAAATTAAAAGACGCTTACTCCTTGGAAGGAAAGTTATGACCAACCTTGATAGTATATTAAAAAGCAGAGACATTACTTTGCCAACAAAGGTCCGTCTAGTCAAGGCTATGGTTTTTCCCGTGGTCATGTATGGATGTGAGAGTTGGACTGTGAAGAAAGCTGATCACCGAAGAATTGATGCTTTTGAACTGTGGTGTTGGAGAAGACTCTTGAGAGTCCCTTGGACTGCAAGGAGATCCAACCAGTCCATTCTAAGGGAGATCGATCCTGGGTGTTCATTGGAAGGACTGATGCTAAAGCTGAAACTCCAATACTTTGGCCACCTCATGCGACGAGTTGACTCACTAGAAAAGACTCTGATGCTAGGAGGGATTGGGAGTGGGAGGAGACGGGGACGACAGAGAATGAGATGGCTGTATGGCATCACCGACTCGATGGACATGAGTTTGAGTGAACTCCGGGAGTTGGTGATGGACAGGGAGGCCTGGCGTGCTGTGATTCATGGGGTCGCAAAGAGTCGGTCACGACTGAGCAACTGAACTGAATGCGGTGACCAAAATGTACACTGGAAACACAGATCACAAAAAAACAGTTTAACTCTGAAGCTTAAACCGTTAAAACAGATGCTCAACAGGGGCAACTCCAAGTGACCTCTGGCCAGGTGGGAGCGCACTGTCCATCTTTCCCACCGCGTCCACCTCATCACCACATCAACCCACAAGGGCACATCCAGCTTCCCAAGGTGCTTTAAAAGACACAAGGCATGACCCAGAAGGGCACCCGAGGCGGCCAGGAAGAGCCGCGCCTCGAATGGGGCTGAACAGGGGAGTAAAATTAAACTATGGAAACTGGATGAACAAAGGCAAGACCAAGAATCAGAGGCGAACACACACAAAAGATTCACAAGAGGCACAGCCCAGGTCCTTGTGGCTGTTCCACAGGATCCCCTCCCGAATCTGCTCCCTCAGTCCACAGGGACCAAGTCACACGGAAAATGGAACGCACCGTCTCCACCTGGAAGACAGGAGTGGCCACGGAGGTGACCTGAGCAACTCAAGGATCCATCAAAATTTCACTTCAGGTTATCTTTGGTGGTGGTTGTTTAATCGCTTAAGTCTGACTCTTTGCGACCCCATGGACTGCAGCATGCCAGGCTCCCCTGTCCATCACCAACTCCTGGAGCCTGCTCACCAAGTCGGTGATGCCATCCAACCATCTCATCCTCTGCGGCCCCCTTCTCCTTCAGCCTTCAATCTTTCCTAGCATCAGGGTCTTTTCCAAAGGAAGAACAGTGTATCTGGGAAGCCCTGACAGTCCCAGGAGATGGGCCATGACCCTAACCAGTAATGGGACTGTTCCCTGGGCAAGTTCATTCCATTCTTGGGGCCACCCACTCTACAAACCCGGCCAAGGTCCTTTTACGTAGGATAGATCTCACATTGCGTGCAGCGTTTTACACTAAAAGAAGCCCCTTTTGAGTGGCCCTTTCTTCCCAGTGAACAGGAGGCATAAAAAGAATACGAAGCCTCTCAGTGGATGCCTGTCTGCCAAGAAGTCACCAAGCAGTGAGTCTGATGACAGCACGGGAATCTGACACCCTCGCCATTAAACTCAGCCAGTTCTGAATCAATATGGGATTCGGAAATCAGGGACCAAAAGTCGACTAAAGTGTCCAATTTAAGTTTGTTACCCCGGATGCGCTTATGTAATATGGCTTTTCTCACCTAAAACTATTACAGTAAAGTTAGCATTCAGGCCACATGGGTTCAGAACAAAGTTTTATGATTATAACGATATCTTGCATTTCCATGAAATAAGTGTCCCAGATCCTGACTCCCTGCTTTTCTCTCTGTTAGAACCTGAGCCTCCTTCTTGCCTCGGGAACCAAGAATATCCCCAGCAATTCAATACTTGGGAGTCGTGATGATTATCAGCTCGTTCTCAAAGTCAGTGATGGCCACTATGGAACGGTCTGTGCAACACAAATGGTATTATAGAGTCCTTACGTACCCAAGAAGAAAGGAGGTGAGGCTGGCTCTCAAAAGATCTTTCCTGTGCATTCGTATGTTGTAGGGGCTTTTCCCCAAATCCAAACACCTGCACTTCCCTCAAATGTTAATATGTTCTGGGTAAGAGGAACCTTGAAAAATTTAGAAAACAGATGATTCCTGGTACTGCCCACAGTGAGAAATATCACTTTGTTTTTGGTAAAGAACTGATCTTTTTGGGAAAATATTGTTTTCTAAACCTAGGTTCTTTATCCTCATCTCTAAATTATCCTCCCATTTCTATGTTCCACCAACAAACAACTCCCAAGCCAACAGTAATATCATTAAACAGAAACAGTACAAATATTGCCACCTATGGTTGGAAAATGAAATATATTTGCTTACACTGTGACCTGGAAGAGAAACAATATAAAAGCAGAACATAACACTGTCACGCTTCTCATGCCCTTCACTAAATCTACAACCCTAACACTTATCATTATCATACAACTGATTCATTATTTTAATCCTCTTTTACACGGGTTGTCAAAAGACTATAGTCTGCTTTGTTATCAATTCACAAATATATCACTAAGACAGAATCACTTATTCAAAGACATACCGCATCAAAAAGCTTAAAAACTCAACTTAGGGTCTCTTTTGATTGCTGCTACTTGTCTAGGACCCAAAATTTAAGAGTAGCAGTAAAGTTGGCTTAAAGGTCTTAACTCAAAATTAGAAATTTAATATAATCTCAATCTATCACAGAGGAATTAATTTGTTTCTTCCATAAGTCACATAGTATCATGTTTTTACAGTGATATAAATAACTGCGTAACACAGAAAGGTTATTAATTAGCAATGAAGAAAAAGGTTCTTCCCTTCAGGGGCATGCAGAAGCAGTTTAGCAGGAACTCAAAAGTACTGCTGTGATATAGTTCTAAAACCATTCTTAACATCGAGGATTTCTTCTTTGAGCTATTCAATGTTTTTATCGAGGTATATCAAACATATTAAAGCTCCGAGAATCCCCAGACAGCTTTCCAAGGAAGTTTCCTGGGGATATGGTCACTCACTGCACTGAAAACAAAGATGCCAGGCCCCGTTCAACCACTTCCTTTAAGTTGCATCCTGGGAATTTCCTGGTGGTCCAGTAGCTAGGATTCCAAGCTTCCACTGCAGGGGACACAGGTTCGACCCACGGTCGGGGAACTAAGATCCGGCAAGCCATGTAGCAAGGCCAAAAATACATAATAAAATTTTTAAATAAAATTAAATTTGCATTCTGCATGGAAAAGAAATTGCAATCATCTGAGGACTCTCACTGACCACTCTATGCTTTTGCCCAAAAAAATTTATTCCTTAAGGACACTACTTTTCAGTGACATAATAAACATTCAATAAAACTAAAACAGAATATACATTAAAATGTCAATTGCTTGCAAATTCTACAGACTCCTGGAAGCAAAGAAAAACCTACAGAGAGAATTTAAAACAACGCGTTATGTTGAAAGAAAATATATATAATATTTATTTAATATTAAATATTTAAATAATACATATATTTATTTAATGTTATATTTAATTATATATATATTTTTTCAAATTGCTTTCAAATGTCACCACAAAACCCATTCTTTTTTAAGGTTTCTTTCTCAAATGCCAGCGGTAACAACACAGGTGTAAATGGGGTAGCCCACGTCCTGGGCAGAGAGTTCGTCGATCAGCAGGGCTAGGCCTGACTCAGGCAGTTGGAGTTGGGATGAAGGGCAAGGCTAACATTCCTGGGGACGCAGCCTCTCACACCCTCCTTCAGATCCAGTCAGTATACCCAAACTGATTTCTGAAAGCAATCTTGTGCCCGTTTTTGCACAGCTGCAAAGATGGCCTGCATGGCCTCTTAGCCATCTCTTGAAAACACACACGGACCACCTTCTATTGATTAACAGTTCTTAATTCCTCATACTTGGCTAAGTCAGGTGGCCCAGGCTTCCCGTTTCTCCTCTAATGCCCACTTAAGAGCCCTCTGAGTCCAGCCCTTTTCTCAGAGAAGAGCAAAAATTAACTAGCAGTTGACTTAAAATTGTTCAGATTGGGGGAGTTGGGGGGAGGGCAGGGTAGGGGCGGTGAATGTTGAAATTGATGATCCAGGGTTATCCCAGGCTTCCAACTAGAGTAATTCAGGAACTCTAAAACACCCTAGTTTTCATATTCTACACCTCTAAAATAATGTTGCTTCATGAAATCAACAGTATATCACAGCTTGAAAGTAGTTTTCTTTTTGTGGTGGTGCATGAAATAGCAGTGCATCTTAAAACTGACAGCACCTCGGAGTAAAGAAAATACAATATCCATGTCAAAGGTCAAGCTTACACGTTGTGAAGCTGGTAACTATACACAAATGAGCAAGACGACGAAGCCAAAGGGGGAGCAGAGGAGACCGTGGCAACTACACCACAGCTGCCATGATCTCAAGAGCCACACTCAGATCCACTAACTGCTGCCAGGTGAGCATGCGGCTCCAGTGAAGTCAATTTTACCATCTTCCGTGAAAATTCCCGGGCTTTAAAACACGACACTGACAACACTGAGCAGGGTCCCTGGACAGTTTCGACCTGGAAGCCATCAGTTCACAACCCCTGACATTTACGTCCATCTTACTTTATCCTGAATAATTTAGCTCTGAAGACGTCTCAAGATACTTGGAAGAGAGGGAGCATGTTACAAACGAGGGTCGTAGACTCAAACTAGGTTCCAATCCTGGCTCGAAAACTTATTCCCCGTGAGTCCTTATGCAGGTTGCTTGGCCTCCCTGAGCCTCCACTCCTCAGCTGTACGCCACAGCACACCTCACTGGGTTTTTATGAGGGACTAAATGAGACAGGAAGCATACAAAGGCCTAAAACACAGGGAACACCCTTGTTTGTATGAAGTAAAGAGGGACGGCAACGTACCATCCCATGGCAGGCTGGCCTTCCTCTCTATGCCGTCTGCCTCATTCTAACCACCAAAAAAGAATTTAAGTGCCATACCTAAGGAAAAAGCTATCAAACTTTCACTCAGCAGAAAATCCCATAAATAAAGGATACATTTTTATGTTGTAATAAAATATTCCAGAAGGTTAACAGCAATATTCACGAGTAGACTGTGCCAAAATGTGCTGCAGCTTGCCAAAAAATAAACAAAAACAAAAAGCCAAAACAAAAAGCCACCAAGGAACTAAGCCAAATGCAGACACTAGTCCAAACTGTTCTGACTCCAAACCAAATCTGATGCTGGGCCCTGAGTCAGAAATTTGGTGAATCTGCCAACCCCTGCAACACCAAAGGCCTTCATCTGATAGCAATTTCAAATCTGATTACCTAAATGGACCTAATTTGGATCTGGTGAATATGAACCATAATTCCCCAGAGGAACCCTGGGCAGGAAGGCACAGCAAAAAATAAACAGCACACGCGCTCACACAAGCAAGCCCGCATTTAATCCCTTTCATTCGACAAGCTGGACAGACCTAGGAACAATGCCCTCTGTCTTGGCATCCCGTGATTTTCTGGGTTAATGCAGTGCTTCAGCACCAGCAGTACCTAGAGCTAAAGCCTCTCCATGACAGGGCACAACTCAGTGCCCGCCAAACACACAATAATGCTTTTCATCAACCTCCAATGAACACACAAACATACGTCTATGAAATTTGCTAGGGACAAATGCCTATTTTGCTAATAGGTTTATCAGGTGACTCTTCCACCTGGCAATCAAAATATCTTCCTGGGTGATGATGACCCACTGTACGCCGACCGTATGAGCTGAAATGCATGCCTTGGGAAGACGTTTGTTCCACTGAGCTCTTAGATGCTCAAATCTTCCCCTTGTTTTCTAACACAGGCTAATTTAGGAAGACAAAGCAAGCTGTGCAAATTCAACCATTTCTTGTTAATATTCTACGAAGTCAATCCCTGATCTTCTGAAGGGCAACGTGACAGCATGAAACCACCCATAAAAAGCAAGTACGGCGCACACGTGAAGTCATCAGAACCACCTTGAATTTCTTCCCCACCCCTAGTAGAAGCTGAAATGGCTGTGACCTGTCTTTTGGAATATAGTGTGTGTAGAACAAAGCAGTACCAGCAACTTGGCCATCACTCACTCACTCAATATAATGTCTTCATCGCCTCCTGCTGTTCCCCATACAGCCCCAAATCCCCCTCCAGCAACTAGAAGGAGTGAATTCAGTCATCCTATGCACATACATACACACACACCTCGATTCTGTTTACATTCCATCCTTCACTTTCACCCTAGACGCCAGTTAAGTTCACCAGAATTAACTCACCTAGACAAAAGTGGTAAGATGTGCTCTGGGTCGATTCTGACACTAGCTGTAAACGCAGACAAAGCACAAGCTACCCTGACATGCGTGTGATTCATTTACCCAGTTGCATTTCCCAAAGTGCTCATTTATAAAACATTTATTTTTTCCGGGATTTTAAGAGTAATCATGTAACTAAAAAAAAAAAAAAAAAGACCTAAGATGAGAGGCAGCCGTCTTTATCCCCCACAATACTTCCTGCCCCTTTGTTTGGGAATGTGTATCTCACCGCCTTTCTAAAAGCTCACTGCCGCCCCTCTATCGCTACTAATTAAATGGAGAAGTAGAGAATGAAAGAGAAAGCTCTTCAAAGAGAAAACCAGGAGAGGAGATCCCCCTGGGTAAACGAAACAAAGCTACTTTTCATCCATCCCCTCGGTTAACTGCACGGAAAGGGGGCTATTTTACAAAAGTCCAGCATGGCAAAATGATCGGAAACGCCAATCACATTACTTGCTTTGCGATCACTCTTTGATAAAATCAATACCACAGCAAGCTTTACCAAGCACCGTTAAAGGAGGGAGGGGTTGAAACGTACCCCCGACACTTTCCCCACCCTAAGACACCTATTCCATTACACACGGAATGCGCGCGCGCACACACACGTACACACACACACACAAAACCAGGATAGGAAAGCTGACGTGAGAGAAGCCATAACATTGTCGAGTCTCAGATAAGAGTCTCTCTATTAACCCCACCCCTATCACCAGAGAAAGATGGGATCTCAGAAAAGAAAGGAGAGGAAAAAAAGAGAAACCCAGAAATCCTTGAATTTCCAGGCATTAACTTTTCATGAAATGCACAACCAGGATAGGAAATACCTCCCCGCTGAGTAATGCCTCATGGGTTGTAAATTCACCTCTGGAAAGGGAAGCCAGACCTGAGCGCGCACCCGGCCAGATGGCCAACCCCTCCTACCTGCTCCATCCAGCCTGCCCGTCACGCCGCGCCGGCGACAGCCTCCCACCCCTCTTTTTGGCAGCGCAACACACCAATAAGGGCCGAGCCTGGCTGGTCGCGAGAGGGCTGAGCAGTGAGTTAGCAGGATCGCCTCAAAAGGGGGGAGTGGGAACCCGCGAGGAGAGAGTGAGGGTGAAAAACAAAGCCCTTTCCAGGCACGCCGACAGCCTCGGGGGCGTGGCTTACTTAATTGGCTTCATGAATAAAAAGATCAATGGAGCTTCCTCCTTCCACCCGCCCCAGGGGTGCTGGATCCTAAGGGGGGTAGGGGGTGAAATGGCAGGGCTGCAAGCGTCCTCCAAGTTTCCAGCAGCACCTGCCACCATGAGGGATCTCCCCCTCCCACCCCCAAAGACCTCGAAATGCACACTCTCGGCTCACAAGGTTTCACCCGCTCCCACCGTAACAAGCACACACACACGCAGCAGAGCACTTGCTGACACCCTCATGAGAAAGTTCCAGGGGGGGAGACAATCCACGTTTCCGCCGCGGCCCCGGGTTCCCCCGCGCTGCGCGGGTCTCTCCAAACGCGACACCCATCATGGACTCCAGGGCTGCAGGGGCGAGAGGCGGAAAGTTGCCCCACGGCCCCGGGAGACGTGGCGCGGAGGACAGGGACCCGCGGGCGCAGAGCCGCAAGCGCCCCCCTCGCACCCAAAGGCGGGGAGCGCCGAGGGAACCCCAGCTCGCGCCGCTTTATTTACCAACAGTGCGCTGCGCCGCGAGGACGAGACGCCGGGCGGAGGATCGTGAGCACCCCTGCCCCCGGACGCGCCCACCTTTGGGGGGCCCCTGCAGGAGCGGGGGTGGGGGGGCGACGAGCGTCCAAGGGGGTCTCCCAGTGCCCGCCGCCGGGCGGGAACTCCCCGGGGAGTCCCGCGGGGAAGGGAGCGCCGCTCACCTCTTCTTCCGAAAGTCCGTAGACCGGCTCCCCGAGCCCGGTCGCCATGGAGCCGGCGCCCCGCGCGGGATCGGAGGCGCTCCCGGGCGGCTGGGCTGCGGCGCGGCTGGGCGGCCGGTCTCCCCTCCTCCGCCGCCGCCGCCTCCGGGGACAGCCGGCCGGGCGCCGCAGGTGAGGGGCCCGAGCGCTCGCGCCCCGGCCGCTGCCTGCGCCGCTTCCTCCCGGAAGGCTGCGGGCCGTGCACTCCCGAGCGCGCGCCGTGCAGCGGGCGGCGGCGGCGGCGCGGCGCCCCCGGGCTTCCCTCCTCCCGCACGCCCGCCGCTCTCCGCCCCTCGCCCAGCCCGCTCTCCGGGCTCGGGAAGCCTGCGCGCCCGCCCCCACGCCCGCTCCCTCCCGGCCCGCGCTCTCCCCGCCCCCTCCCGCCGGGGCGGGCACACGCGCCCCCCAAGCCAATCACGGGCCGGGCTGGGGGGCGGGCCGCGGGGCTGGCGGGGTTCGGCGCCCCCGAGCGCCCCCGGCCGCGTGGCAGGTCTCGGAGGAGCGCGGGCGCTCGGCCCTGGGAGCAGACCCACCCTCCTCTCCGCTTTGGGGGAGAGGGCGAGCTGGGCATTTGGGGGCGCTGGAGACATTTTCTACAAGAAAGTCCCCTTTCTCTTCCCCGAGGTCTTTCTACGAAGAACTCTGGGCTCGCCGTGGTTGTTCAAGGGGGTTGGGGCCGGGGGAGAAGATGGATGTTTCTGGACACCTTTAAATTCTTGGCAAACCCCGGCAAGCCCAACTTGGCGGCTTTGTGGGCGCTCCGGAGCCGGGCCGCGCGGCCGGGGAGAGGCTGCCCCGGCGTGGCCGCGAGTCGCCACTGCCTGCGTCAACCTCGCCCGGAACAAAACCGCCCCGGCGCCCGCTCTGAGAACACGCCCACCCCCTCGAAAACCGACAGCGTGGCTCTTTGAGCCAAAGGCCACTCTTTTGTGATCCGCGACGTGAAATCGCAGACTCGAGTTTAAGGTTGTCCTCAGCAGAGGCAAGCGATTAAGACGTTGTATTAGCCGCGGTAGGGTTCTTCCCACGCCCCGGCTACTGTTCCTCCAGCCAGCAGTTCATTTCATCCATCAGACGTATAGGAACGCCAGAGACTAAAGCGAGAAATTAGTCACTCGCCTTTTTCAGGAAGCCTGTCCTTACATTTCGTTGTTTACAAGTACACTTGTGGGTTCAGAAAGGAAACAAAAGTAGAACATGCTATTTGCCTTTGAAAAGAAAACATCAAAGTGCCCTCTTTGGTATTCACAGGGTGCCTTTAGGATTTTCATTCAAGTCAGTTGTTTCAGAAAGCAGTCACGTGGTCCCAAAGCCTACCCCCAACCAAGCCTGACCGCAGCTCCCGTTCTAAGCATCTAGCTCGTTTTCAAAGGAAGGGAAACACCCGTCCTAATAGAAGCTTTCCTTTGCCTCCCGACGACATGGCTGTGGCTTAAAGTTGTGCGAACGCTGGATTTTCTTTCCAGACAAAGCCCCTTGGCGTCAACATCCTACTCAGAAGCCTTCCCCCCACGTCGTGAGCCAGTAAATCACAGGGCCGAGATGCCACAGGAGCCGAACCGAGAAAAAAAATCACATTTATGGAGGCACAGTTAAAAAGACGGTTCTCTGTACCTTCTGTCCGGGTCAAAGTCTTTTGACCTTTTCAGATCTAGATTATTCTTCTTTTCATAAAGATTTGCGAAAACACACACACAAAGGCCGACACAAGAATTCCACGTGTGCTCTTCAACAAGCCTGTGATTTCTACAGGAGTTACTGCTCCTTTATCCTCGCTAGCCAGGTCTTTGTCAAGCTTTGTACAGCTTATTCTATGAGGGGAAAGGTAATCTTTTTTCAGATTTTAAATAGAAACTTGTAATTTCTAACTACACAGGACACCCTTCCCACACCTTGTACTGTAGTGTTAGTCGCTCAGGCGTGTCCGATGCTTTGCAATCCCCTGGACTGTAGTCCACCAGGCTCCTCTGTCCCTGGGATTCCCCAGGCAAGAATACTGGACTGGGTTGCCATCCCCTTCTCCAGGGTATCTTCCTGACCCAGATATGAAACCCAGGTCTCCCACATTGTAGGCAGGCTTTTTATTGTCTGAGCTACCAGGCGGTGTACAGTTCTGGACTTTATCTCAAGGTGAGGCTCCATCATCTGGGAACTCTAGGGCTGTATCCTACTTCCTCCCCCTGCCCTGTCTTCAGGGTTCTGCGCCCATGCCCCCACCACAACAGTCTGCACCTGCCTCCACTCTGGGGTCACGCCTTGGGCTTTCCCTAAGGGATGCTATGAGAAACTACAAACATGAAACTTGCCTCTCGTCATGTACTGTAGAGGTGTTGATAAAATTGTGATCTTTACCATTTAGTGTTTCCTGTAAGGAGACTCAAACAAGATATTTATTTCAGACCTAGGAAGAAAAGCCTGGTTTCTTCCAAGGAACTGGTAAGCTTTTGCAGGACGAATGGTAACAAGGCTTATTTCAACTAGTGTTGTTTTTCTAGTCACTTTGGCTACCAGGAAACTCAGGACTTATTTTATGGCCCTGAGTCGTAAAGTGAAAGTCATTCAGTCATGTCCGACTCTTTGCAACCCCATGGACCATACAGTCCATGGAATTCTCCAGGCCAGAATACTGGAGTGAGTAGCCTTTCCCTTCTCCAGAGTATCTTCCCAACCCAGGAATCGAACCAGGGTCTCCTGCATTGCAGGTGGATTCTTTACCGAGGTATCAGGGAAGCCCTGAGTCATGAGAAGAATCCCATAAAAAAACAAAATCGATCCCTTGTGTAATTATGTACCAGCCTTCCCCCAATATGGTGGTTCACTACCCTAGATACACATTTGTATCATCTGAGGAGCTTTAAAATGATCGAGAACCCAGTGGCAGCCCTAAGAGACTACAGTTTAACTTGTTCAGGGTAGGCGCCCAGGCAGTGGTAGTTTCAGGAGCTTTCCAGGTGATCCTAATGTCCCTCTAAGGTTGAGAATGAGACGGTTGGATGGCATCACCGACTCAATGGACATGAGTTTGAGTAAACTCCGGGAGTTGGTGATGGACAGGGAGGCCTGCAGTCCATGGGTTCGCAAAGAGTCGGACACGACTGAGCGACTGAACTGAACTGAAGGTTGAGAAGGGCAGCCTGGGCCGGTGGTTCCCAAACTTGTCTGCACGTCTACATCCCCTGCTGTGTGCCTCCCACCCCACACACTCTGATTTCCTTACGCAGGGGCACCATCTGTGCCTCAGGAGTGTTAGAAGCTCCCAGGTGATTCTAATAACCGCACAGCACCATCTAGAGATCTCTGGCTTAGACCAATATTCTTCACCTGTTTTCTATGATCCTGATCTTTTCTTTTTCAGTTTAGAGAAAATTACATTTTTAAAAAACATACTTAAATCCTTTGTGGATGTAAACAAATGTACTTTGTGTGACTAGTCTCATGGAGCGGTTTTACCCACCCCCTACCTCTCTGAAGTCTCAGATTAGCGTCCAACTTCTTGCAGGAGGGTAGTTCAGAGCACACAAACCTTAAGAGAAATTCGTCCACAGTCTTTCCCGAAGTGAAACTGTTGTGCATTCTTCAATCGGTTTCACGTCTCCCCAACAATTATATGGCTTCCCTGGTGGCTCAGACGGCAAAACGTCTGCCTACAATGTGGGAGACCCGGGTTCGATCGCTGGGTCGGGAAGATCCCCTGGAGAAGGAAATGGCAACCCACTCCAGTATTCTTGCCTGGGAAATCCCATGGACAGAGGAGCGTGGTAGGTTATGGTCCATGGGATCGCAAAGAGTCGAACACGACTGAGCGACTGAACTGAAACTTGGAGATCCTTCTCTGGAATTTGTTCTATTCTGTTCCCTTCGGAGGCTGCCTTTAAAATCTTAGATGTGATACTGTGGGTGTTTGGTGAATGCTCTTTACTTGGATCATCAGAAATGAAAAATTAGCAAGAACAATTTAAAGTACAATGTACAATGGGCAATCACAACTAGGGAACAGTTTAATGCGAAGCCTCTTTACAAATTACTGAGTTGGCTTAGCAAGCTATGTATATCTCCATCAAGGCTGGGAAGTTCCCCAAGCTGGATAATACATATGTCACATGTCTGCATGTTCCATGTAAATAACACTGGATTTCTTTTCTCTTCAATTTTTGGTTATTTTGTCTTCTTTAAAAAGAAAGCTCATGAAGCAGACATTTTGAAGATGGCCCTGTGCCTGTAAAATCCGATGTCATCTTGGGACTTAACAATGTTCACTGACATATAGAGGAATCTCACAAATTTAAGGCGTTTCAGTTCAGTTTAGTTCAGTTCAGTCGCTCAGTCGTGTCCGACTCTTTGCGACCCCATGAATCACAGCACGCCAGGCCTCCCTGTCCATCACCAACTCCCGGAGTTCACTCAAACTCATGTCCATCGAGTCGGTGATGCCATCCAACCATCTCATTCTCTGTCATCCCCTTCTCCTCCCGCCCCCAATCCTTTCCAGCATCAGAGTCTTTTCCAGTGAGTCAACTCGTTGCATGAGGTGGCCAGAGTATTGGAGTTTCAGCTTTAGCATCAGTCCTTCCAATGAACACCCAGGATTGATCTCCTTCAGAATGGACTGGTTAAGGCGTTTAGGATTATATAATAAACCATGCTTCAAACTTCAGACAAGTACAGAGGTGGGTAGCAAAGTAGGACTTGTAAATAGCTAATCTTTTTGTATAAAAGTAGCTAGGCTTTTTAAGAAACACATTTTGAATACCTCTGTGTTATTCATTCTAGCACCCTAAAGATAGTAAAATTTCTGAGGTAGAGGAGCATGAGTCCAATTTTCTCCAATCTGACAATATATCTGCTTTTTATCTGGCTATATTAGCTATTTGCTTTTTCCATTTATTAATATTTCTAAAATATTTGATTTGTTTCCACATTTTACTGTGTTTTTTTACGTTTTAATGCCTCTTTTTTTATTGAATTATGCTATTATTGTTACTTGTTTTTTAATGGTATTGTTTCCCTCTCCTAGCTGGGATATTAATCACTACCTTTCTGTTCTTTTCCTGTTTACCTGGGACACCTTACATACATACCTTGCTTGACAAGTCAAAAGCTAATACCTTAATCCCCTATCTGAACAATACAAAAACTTTAAGGCGCTGCTTTTGATCATCAACTCCTTCCGTGGTATTACTGTCTCATTTTGTTCTGTCCATTTTTAAAACCACATTAAATATTTTTGTACATTTTTTTTTTAGCTTTACCAATATATTTTTATGGTTTTTTCGATTCTTAGACATTCCTCTGAGATTATTTTCTTCTTTAGGGATATCCTTTTAAATTCCTTTAGTAAAAGTCTCATCGGTGATAAACTTGGTTTCCGTTTATGTGAAAATGTTTACCCTCGTTCATGCAAGATAGTGAAACTTAAAATAGAAGCAGACTCTAAACCACTGTGAAATGTAGAAGGAGGTAAATATTCTTAATGTGACTGTGTTTACCATCCCTACCACTCTGAAGTGTAGGTTTGTAAATGAACTTATTTGTGGGTTATTGGGCAGACGGAACCACCCTTAAGAAAATCCACTCAATAGTCTCATCTAAGAAACAGTGGTAGTCTCATTCTCAGCTTTGAAGATACTATTCTGATTTCTGGCTTCCTTTGTTAATGATGATTGGGCAACTAACTGTTAGTGTGATTATTATTCCTTTGCAGGTCATCTGCCTTATCTTTTGTTGTTGTTTAGTCGCTAAGGTGGGTCTGACTCTTTGCAACCCCATGGACGGTGTTCCGCCAGGCTCCTCTGTCCTTGGGATTTCCCAGGCAAGAATACTGGAGTAGGTTGCCCTTTCCTTCTCTCGGGGATCTTCTTGACTCAGTAGCTGCTCTTTATTCTTGGCAGTCTAAATTTTCTATTATTTGTCTGTATGTGACATTCTTTTTATTTATCCTGCCTAATTATACTTTGCACTATGGGTTTAAATCTTCTGTCCTTTCTGGGAAATGCTCAGTTATCATCTCTTCAAATACTGCCCTTTCTGCATCCTCTGTGTCCGTCCTTCTGGGACTCCAGTTAATCAGATGTAGACCTTCTCATTCTGTCGGCAATGTCTCTTAACCTCTATAACATACTCCACGTCCTTGTCTGTTTGTGTTGCACTGACTGATTTCTTCCCCTTTCTCTTACACTTTGCTAAGTAACTGTTTCAGTGAGTCTAGTCTTCTGTTGAACCCATCAGTTGATTTTTTTTATTCAGCAATCAGATTTTTCCTGTCCAGAAGTTCTATTTAGTTTTTTTTCAAATCAGCCTCCTCATTCTTGATAGTTTCTTATTTTGAGTTTCCAAATTTTATTTCATTAAACTGAATATCTCATAACTAATTATTTTATATTTTGCTAAGCAATATCTAAAAGTTTAGAATATGTCTTCCATGGTTTCTCTTGACTCTTGCTCACTGTGACTTCATTCTATGTGTGTTTAAGGTGAATTCATTTGGTTGTGATTTTATTTGGTTAATCTTTTTCTATGGAAATGCAAAGTGGTTTTGTGTTTGTTTCTGCTAAGGGGACGCTACCACCCTGGGACCACTCCAGACCCATTTGAGAGCTTTGGTTTCATGTAGAAGTCTGAGATTTACCCACTGGCCCTTCAAGTTCTCCTCTCAATTGCAGCGTTGAACAGCATTTACTTGCTACTTACTGCATCATGCTTTGGTTTCAGCTAACTTTTTCAGGGTGGAGGGGCATGGAACACTGAACTACTGATCAGGGAATACTCACTTCCTTACCTTCAGGAGGAGTAAATGCCCCCACCCCAGTGATAATGCACTTGACCTTGTAACTTGCTCACTCCAACGGAATATGAAGAGAAGTAGCTCTGTGACCAGTTCAAAACAGAGACCACCGAGGTTTTGCAAATTCTTCCACTTCTTATGTGCTCCCGAGCTACGCCATGGGAACAGTTCTTTCCAGGCAAGGGTGGGTCCTCTAGCCTGGGTCCCGAAAGGACACAGGAAACAGACCTGAACTTGACCTGCAGCCTGGAGCGGGGTCACTCAGCTTACACCTGCCAACATGCAGTGTGGTGAGCTAGAGAGAGATTTATTGTTTTAGCCATTGAAGTTTTGAGATTTTTGCTACACATCATTATTAAAGCCAAGGCTTACTGGTGTATGGAACCTCCAGGGTTTAATTTGTTACTTACTGTAAGTCTAACAATACATTTTAGAAGCCAAGATAATTTACAGCAGGAAGACCCTTCAGGATAATTAGACCCTGTAAGCTAGCTGAGGAAGCTCTAATGACCTTATTTAGTAGACAGGCACTTGAAAGGTAATGCTGTTATGTTTTTCTACCTAAAAGAGGCAGAGTCCTATTTGTTCTTTTAAATAATGCCTTTACATTCTGATTCCCTTCCCATTGACTTAGTAAGCTTTAAAATCAAGCACCAAATTCTTCTTTCCTAGAGGTTTGGAAGTGTGTTAATTACTTTCCTATGGCCACTATAATGGATTTCGATGGCATAAAACAATAGAAATGTGTTCTCTTACAGTTCTGGAGGCCAGACGTCTGGAATCAGCATCACTGGTCTGAAATCAACGTGTTGGCACCCTCTCCAGAGGCGGGGGGCCAGCAGGGTGGAGATGGGCTGGCTTCTCGAGCCACGTTCCTTACATTTCTCTGCTCACAGCCCTTCGGTCTATCTTCAGATCTCTGTGTCTCTTTACATTACATCGCCTTCTTCTCCTCCCCCCACTTTCCCTCGCCTTCCCCTCCTCCGCCTCCTTCTTCCTGTTATCCAGTCGCCCCATGCCCCCTTCTTACAAGGACACTAGTGACATCATTTAGGTCCCACCCAGACAGTCCAGGATAATTGTTAAAAAGTGTTACTCAGTCATGTCCTACTCTTTGGGACGCTGTGGACTGTAGCCCGCCAGACTCCTCTGTCTGTGAAATTCTCCAGGCAAGAGTAATGGAGTGGGTAGCCATTCCTCTCTCCAGGGGCTCTTCCCAACCAAGGATGGAACCCGGGTCTCCCACACTGAAGGCCAGTTCTTTACTATCTGAGCCACCGGGGAGGCCCCATCTCAAAATCTTTAATTATGCCTACACACTCTGATGCCGGGTAAGGTAACATCACAGGTTCTAAGGATTAGGACCTGGATATTTTTGAAACCCATTTTTCAGCCAACCACAAGAAGTGTGGTAGTAAATTTCAGTCTGCATTTTTTCTGGATTCCATGAATGCTCAATTACTTGTGTCCGATTTGTTTGGTAGAAAGGGGGTGATTTTTTTTACCCCTCATCACACTGCATTTTCATTTGCCAGAAAGAATAAACTATGTCTTTTTGACTCTGTGTTAAAAGTTCTGAAACAGCTGCTCTAATTAACAATTTTGACACGTTTATTGATTTTTTTAATAAATAATAATCCAAGTGACCCGAAAACTCTCCACTTAAAGGGTGAAATATGTCTTTTCTTTTTGGAACTCCTTTACCCCACTAATAAATTTTTAAAATATGCTTCTGAAATGACTTTCTCTGCTTTTATTATTTGTATTAAAAATGGGAAAGATTGGGGCAGTCAGTAAACAACTAAGTTGTAAAGCTTTCCCTAGCAGTGGTTTGTTTCTTTTCTTTCTTTCTCTATTTTTGGCTGAGCTGGGTCTTCTTGCTGCCCTCGGGCTCTCTCTGGTTGCGGAGACGGGGAGCTTCTCTCCGCCGCCGGCTCTAGGGCACAAGGGCTTCAGCAGTTGGGGTGCACAGGCTTTGTTATTCCCTGGCATGTGGAATCTTCCTGGACCGAGGATCGAACCTGCGTTCCCAGCATGGGCAGGCAGTTTCTTAAACACTGGACCACCAGGGAAGTCCCTCCTTGTCCCTCCCTAGCAATGCTGAGAGAGCTTTCACTTGTATGCTAGAGAAGGGATTGTGGGGGGGAGGGTGGGATGATTCCTGAAAGATTGGAAAAGAGAAAGATGGTTTCACACACTGGAAGTCCTCTTGAATTACTAGTGGCTTCTCTTTATGAGTTAGCAATGGAGCTAAACCAAACCAACTCACACAGCTCACAGCAGGGGAGAATTATCCGAGGTTTTCTCATTTCTCCCACCTCCAGATGCAGCCCCCGGGCTGCTCACTGTCATCCCTTCTCCCACCTCTACCCCTACCTCCTTCCAGGGTCATGGTCTGTTCTTTCAGTGTCACCGGTCATGTCATCATTTAATCCCCAACACAGATGACTCTTCCACTTACTCTGGATTCTATTCACCAGCCTCTCTAGAATATATCCCAGTGACTATTTCCCAGTCTTATCAAGTCGATATGATGGATGTTGGTAAGCAGCTGCTTTGCTTGCCATGGACAAGACTTGAGAGAACAGGATTGAAATACTGAAAAGAAAAAGACCAAAAGTTTGACCACATTCTCTTATGAGCAGGATTGTGGGGAAGCAAAATTTTCCCATGTTGCTGGTGAGAATGCCAAACAATCTCTGTGGAGAAGAATGTGTTCGTATCTAACAAAAATTACACTGGTAACATTCATCCATCCTACTTCTAAGACGAACAGCACTGGCAAAATATGAAGTGACATGCATTTGAAATATCAGAAGGTTGGAAATAACACCAGATGTCCATCAATAGAAAAGTGGTGGAATCAATTACTGATCCATCTACACAATGAAGGATGAGGTAGTTGTAAAAATAAATGAGGATGCTCTCTGTATACAAATATGAAGTAGCTCAAGGTTATATTGTTTAATTAAAAGAAAAAGCAAAGTGCAGAACCATGTTTATCCTAGGATGCCATTTAGATGCAAATAGGAAAGTATGTTTGACTCTAGAAGTACAGAGAATATCATCAGGGTTCTGGCACTTGACTCTGCTTGTCTGTACTTGGCTTCATTCTGTAGCCTGGCGCTTTCTGTATAATAAATGAGCAGACTGCCTGCAGCCCAAGCTGTTCTGTCAAACCAAGGTAGGTCCAGCCTGAGTCACTGTCCCAGCCCAGTGCAAGGGGGAGGGGAGGATGGAGCGGAGTAGTTGACAGCATCGTCTCATATGGCATGAGAGCAGGGAAGGAGCCCAAATGAGATGTGGTCATTGAACATGCAATGACAGAGATGCCCACGCATCTTTAAGAATGGGAAGAGACAGTCTCAAAGTAGGTCCAGATTTCAAAATTCTGCGAACTATGGAAGACAGTAGATATTGGAAGCCTTCTTCTCTGGGGAATCAGCTGTAAAAGCATTTCTTAAAACTTCACATCCAAGAACTCAGGGCAGTTTATTGAATTCATGTTTGGATTGCACCATAGTCTGCTTCTGGTTTCTCCACTTCACCTGCTAGATTTTTCAGGGAGTTTGAAGCCTGTCACCTGGCATCAAAGCTGGAGTTTAGAAGGTGAGTTCTGAACTGTAAAGGTGGAATAAAATCACCAGGACTCACGCCTGTGCTAGGACAAACAGCTTTGGGTGTTATGTTTCACACCCAGAGAGCTCTCCCTTGGCCCCCAGAGAGTGTGGATGCCTCTGTGGAATTCTCCAGGGCCAGCCGTAATGGAAATCTGGGAGGGAAGGGCGGGTGTTACTTATTGAACGGAGGCTAATGACCTCAGAAGCACTTGGGGACAAGCAGCAAGCCTCATACACCCTGGCTGCCTGCCCAATCTTAGCATTTACTGAGATGGGCAGAGTATCCAAATGAAAGCAACCTTTCTGGGCATCCGAAGGTGGTGATGGTGAAGAAACTCGGATTATCTGAACCTGCCCTCCCCACCTGAGATCATTCTTACTAACTGCTCATGGAAGGTCACAGAAATAATTTCTCTTCTTCTCTTTTCCTTTCTCCTAGAACCAAATATCTTTAGATCACAGGAAGGAATGTTCTGGTTTTCATGGCTGAAACAGAGTCTGGGGAAATGGCCTTGCTCCCTTCTGATAGATAGTTCCAGTAAGCCCTGCTAGCTAATGGCCACTCACTCTGCCTGGTCCCCAGGATCTGCTCCGTGAAGACTCAACTCCACTTAATATAAAGCAAACAAAGCTCCTATGCTCTTACAATAACAAAACTTTCTCCTAATCATGTAAATTCAAGTTCTTTATAAAATAATCAGAAATCTTCTACTATTTTATAGCATTGGCTGCTGCTGCTGCTGCTAAGTCACTTCAGTCTTGTCCAATTCTGTGTGACCCCATAGACGGAAGCCCACCAGGCTCCCCCGTTCCTGGGATTCTCCAGGCAAGAACACTGGAGTGGGTTGCCATTTCCTTCTCCAGTGTATGAAAGTGAAAAGTGAAAGTGAAGTCGCTCAGTCGTGTCTGACCCTTAGCAACCCCACGGACTGCAGCCTACCAGGCTCCTCCGTCCATGGGATTTTCCAGGCAAGAGTACTGGAGTGGCTTGCCATTGCCTTCTACGTAGCATTGGCTACCCTATGTTAAAACAGCAACACATTAAGAAGACATTATGTTCTTTAGCTTATCATTAAAGTTTCAGTTTGATACTGTAAAGCACTTCTCTGAGGCTTGTGGCATCATGCCACCTTCCTTCCTGTTGCTGCCTCCTCGGGTCTGACCCCTCCCTCCACATGCCTGCGCCGAGTGAAGACTTGGGTGCCTGGTTCACCACTGTTCCATCCACCGCGATGCCTGGGATACAGTAAACAGATGCAGTGATGTCCCTCCAACTGCCTGGCTTCTCAGGCACTTGACCTCCTCATTTCCAACGGCCTTCTCTTCTCTCCTAGACCTTGTCAACATCCAAACTGCTCCAACCTCAAAAATGGGTGGTTTAAAAGCCAGCTCTGATCTCAGACTCACACCCCATGTCCCCATGGGAAGTATCCCACGTCCTTTGTCATCACAATCAAGACCATTATCCTTTCTGCAGTCTTCTGAGACCTCTTGATAGTCATTTCACCACCCTCCTGGTCTAACTTAAATTCCAGTCTCTCCACAGATGTAAAGAACAGACTTTTGGACTCTGTGGGAGAGGGCGAGGGTGGAATGATTTGAGAGAATAGCACTGAAACATGTATATTACCATACATAAAATAGATGGCCAGTGCAAGTTCAATGCATGAAGCAGGGCACTCCAATCCAGTGCTCTGGGACAACTCAGGGGGATGGGGTGTGGAGGGAGGTGGGGGGGGTTCAGGTTGGGGGGACACATGTGCATGTGCACCTGTGCATACATGACGATGTATGGCAAAACCACCACAGTATTGTAATTATCCTCCAATTAAATAAATGAAAGAAAAAATTCCAGTCTCTCATTTCAGTCCTGCTCTTGCAGTGACTCCCCAGGTGTGTCTCCCCATCTTCTGTTGTTTCTGTTTTATCCCGGCCAGCGCCTGGGTAGCTGAAAAGCACTGGTGAAAGTAATGAAGCCCAGAAGTTTCCGCCCACTGTGAGTGACTTCGTCGTCCCCAGCTCAGCTGTGCCCTCTCATTCCTGACGCCTCTTTCACCCCCTCACTTTTGGTGGATGACTGTGACTCCTGGTCCTAGGAGAAAACAGAAACCACCCAAAAGGTGGCCCACGACCGCACCTAGAAACATCACCCAACCACAGCTGCGTCCTGCGGCTGCTACTCTGATTGTATGGGGCAGTCACATGCCGGGGCCGGGGCCTCACGCCCTCCCTTCTTTCATGCACAGATCCTTTCCAGCAGGCCCAGGCTGCCCACTACACTCTGGAACACCCAGACAAGAAAACACCCTCTGAAATTTAACGGAGGTGGTTTTAGACCCAACAGCATGAACAGCAAGCTTGTGAAGCTTGGCCCCTGAAGTGATACAGCCTCAGAAAAACAATGACTTCAAGACAAGGTTGAGATAAGTCAGCGGATGACAGGTTCAAGGAGGGCTCGTACTGTCCATCCTCACAGCAAAGCCGCAACCTCTGGAAAGGGGGCTGTCTTCACTAAGGCCCATCAACCTTCGGAATTTTACACCAGGAGGTCAATTTCAGCGTCCCATGACACAGCCCCCTCAAGCCACTCTCAGGATATGGGCTTGGTTGGCAGCAATCTGACGCAGCGTGATAAGCTATTTGTTTTTGCCCTTCAGCTCCAGCATTATAAAGGACATTTTATGAATGATTTATCATGTTATTATGAATGCTTCAAGTCTAGACAAACCATCTCGGTCTCTTTCTTAAAACGTGAACACAACCCTTTTCGTATTTTGCTCCAGGTCCTCTAAACTGGCTCCGTGCACACACCTGTGTGTGCCTGCAGGTAGGAGTATCATTTCTTCCCACACAAATAAGCATGAAGCTATAGGTAGCACCCTGATGCATTTCCTACCTTCACAATCTCAGAAGCCAATTTCATCCTTTCCACGCTTATCCCACCTCACTCCCAGCCCCGTGTCATCCGGTTCCAGGATGCATGCAGACATCTCAAAACAAAATTCCTTTCTTATTTTCTCCAGTTGTGCAAAAAGATACATGCCAAATTAGCCCAGGATCCAGGAGGAACTCGTTATTAGAACGAAATAAAGCAAGGTGCAGGTGTCATGGGTCCAGGCACGATTTAAGATGGAAACTTCAATCTCTCTCATCTCATCCATTCGGGATGTAGAACCTTCCGGCTCCCAGCTGAATTCCCTGATCACTCTTGCATCCACTGTGTTTAAACAAATTCACAGAATCTGATGTTTAGCTCCTATACTGAGGTAATGTTTTTGTTGTAAATATAAAATCATATACTGATCAGATTCACCAGCCAGAATGAAATGAATGACTGTACCAGTTAATGAAATCATTTGATTAAAAAGAAAAAAACAAACCCAAACACCCTGGAAAATACCATCAGTTCCCAGTGTTGAGGGTAAACTGTCTCCAAGAGGCACCATGGGACTTTTAGTAAACAGAACTTCATTTTTATTAGCTGATCAAAATAAAATACAAGAATTCTGCATGGGAAAGAGTAATGGATTTAGTGTATTTGGTATAGAAGGAGGGAGGAGCTGAACTGGCTAGGATAAGAAGCCATGGTTATACAGAATAATCAAGCCTTAAATATTTCTTTTATTATCGCCTTATCCTGGGAAATGGACTTTGGAAAAGTTCTGTAATGCAGCCTGTTACAAACCTCACTTCCATCATAAAAGGCTTTGTTGGACCTCAGTCAATCTTCTTGTTTATGACCTGTTCAGATGTGGGCTATTAGAGGACATAGGGAACTGAAATATTTCCATGACAACAGTTTTTAATAAAGGGAAGGAAATGCTAGATTTCTTTTAAAGACCAAACTGTTCTGAAATAAATAATTGGTCCAAAAAGTTTATTTGAGAGGCTTTTTTTGTTTTTTTTTTTTTAAAGCTCAAATAATGTTCCAATGATTAGGTAAAAATTGGAGACTAAGAGCCAAGACTCCTGGCTCCTACTTAAATATATGGATCATGTAATCACTCTACGTTCCATTCTTCTACACAGAATACAGATTATAATAAAAATGCCACGTAGAGGTAGTTTTAAGATTAATTAGCTTATGATTATAAAGTGTGTTTTGAGGTAGTAAAATGAAAAATATTGTAAAATTTATGATGTCATTATCAGTTTTATAAAATAAAACTGCCTCGATTATGCCTGGAAATTATGGCCTTTAGCTTTTGATTTGAAATTATTTTTATTTTGGCTGCTAGTAGTTCATTTTGAAGGGATTTTATCAGTATCTCAAGGATCCTAGTTTAAGGAGCGCATGCGTGCGCGTGCGCCCCGCGCACACACACACACACACACGCACGCACGCACGCGCACAGCAAACTGACAGCCACAAAGACACAATACATGTTTCCTGATCCTGGAAGGAGGTGACCAGAATCTTTGCTCTGATTATATTTCTTGCTTTCTCTCCCATTTTTCACCGATTTAGGACATGAGACCATATCTGCAACCAAGAATTCTTTAACAGTTTCAAAATTTGCGTGCGTGAGTGCTCAGTCCTGTACGACTCCTTGTCACTCTGGTTAATTAAATTAACCAATAAGCAGAGCTTCCAAGGTGGTCTAGTGGTTAAGAATCCACTTTGCAGTGCAGGGGACGCACATTCAATCCCTGGTTGGGGAACTGAGATCGCACACGCCACTGACCAACCCAAAGCCCAAGTGTCCCAACTAGAGAGTCTGACCCAACACAGCCAAGTAAACAACTACATATTATTTGACACGGCCAAATAAACAAGTAAATATTTTTTTTAAAGTTTAAAGAGTAGATCTTGAAAGTTCTCATCACAGGAAAAACATTGTAACTACCTGTGGTGATGGATGTTAACTAGACTTACTTGGTTCTGGTTTCACAATATATACAGTATCAAATCATTACCTTATACACTTGGAACTAATGTAACGTTATTATAATATCAAATAGTATATCCCCAAAGAATCACTGTAGCAGCAACCATCCTATATGGTATGTAGTATTTTACAGATAAAGACGTGGAGGCTCTGAGAAATTAAGAGCTAGCTCAAGTTCACACGGCCAGGATTAGAGCCTAGGTATGTCCGACTCAACACCACTTCTGTGCAGTTTATGCCATGAGAGTCTCTGTCTCCACGTCCACACAGAGGAGTGACTACTTTCACTGACACACACCTTCTCCACCACTCACAGAGCTTACACCCCAGCACCAGGGCGGCACCTGCCCGCCAAAAGTCCATGCAGGAGGCTGGGTAACACGATGTACAGAGTCCCACGACTGGCATCTTAATGTCGAGAGGTTACCAGCTCTTCAAGATTGGGTTTGTGTACTCAGGATAAAATGGCAACCCACGCCAGTATTCTTGTCTGGAGAATCCCATGGACAGGAGCCTAGTGGGCTACATACAGTCCATGGGGTTGCAAAGAATCAGACATGATTGAGCGACTGAGCACTCAGGATATGAGTCTCACTTTCTTTTCGGTTCTTTGATGGTCTGGTGATGGTGATCCGGAACTATAACCTCCTTAAGAGGCCAGGTCAGCTGTTCTCGGCCTCGGCAGCCCGTTACAATAACCCGCGGAGCCTTGAAAAATACCAACACCAGGGCCCTGTCTCCAGAATATTGGTTTGTTTTGGTCAAGGGCATCAGAACATTTTAAAATCTCCCAGGTTAGCCTGTTGTGCAGTTCAAGGCACTGCTGTCAGTTAATTTTAGGGCCAGTTCATTCTCATTCAGTTTGAATACGATGATACCTCCATTTAAATGAGCATTTTTTAAAAGCTTATGCAAATAACCACCAGGGTGCTACTCCTCCTTTCAGCTGTGACTGACAGTAAGTTGGCAGTTACCACTGCGGGCTGACAGGGCTTAGAGGGGCATTATTCCAGTAGGAACAAAACATGTTTTCATTAATTTTTTTGGCTTTGTTGCCACTTATTTCAGCTCAAAGAACTGCCGCACTCGAGCTTCAATATAATGTGTTACCCATTTTGTAACACTATTTCTCCTTTTCGCTTTAGAACATGAGATAAGAAAGCTGGCCTGCAATATACACCTGAGGACCAAACTCATTTTCGCAACTTCCATGAACCGGGCAGTGGGATGTGTCAGCCTCATGGGAGCTGGTAAAACATGGTAATAGCAACACTTGAAATGATGATGAATGCGGTTGCACAAATGGAAACCCCCGTAACCCAGATTTGGACGTTTACAGGACCTGTCTGAAGGCCGGTGCCCGAAACATCCACAACACTTCCAGCTGCGCTTGGGGTGCCTCGTGACTGATTCCTCTCAGGCCCAGGAGGCAAGTATTTCCCACCTAGGAAATCGATTTCTTTCCTTCTGTCCCTCAGAACCCTCCATTACTTTGCTCCGGTGACTTTCATAAGCGTTTATAATTTATTTCACTAAATGTAACTCAAATGGTAAAACCCGATGGGGGTGTGAGGAGCCCTGAGCTCCTTCTATAAGTGTGTGTACATTTTCTCTAGCTAAGTGCTAAAGTAACACCCTGGAGAATGAGAAGGATAACAGCACAGGCACGATGAAAAGCTCTTTCCTGCTTTTCATCCAAACACCGTGTCACACGTGTTTTCAGAAAGCAGCAAAGCTAACACAGCGACAGACTCCACCTCTCCAGATGCTCCCTGGACCCTGTTTTTTTCCAGCCTATGCTTTCTTGAAGTGGACTGTTTTCATGAGAGTAACAAAAAATAGAGATAAAGCAAGAAGGAAAAGACAGTGGAAATTTTTGCAGCTAGCATTTTACCGAGCTCTTACCAGAGTGCTAGACTCCGTACTGAGTGCTTTATTTACCTACAAAGGAGGTGCTATTACTATCTCTCTTTCACAGAAAAGGAGACTGAGATATGAAGGTTAGAATCTTCAGCCCTGACTGGATGCTAGAATGTGCTTAGCCACAGTTGGGCTTCCCAGATGGCTCAGCAGGTAAAGAATTTGCCGGCAATATAAGAGATACATGGGACACAGGTATGATCCCTGGGTCAGGAAGATCCCCTGGAGGAGGAAAATGGCAACCCACTCCAGTATTCTTGCCTGGAAAATCCCATGGACAGAGGAACCTGGCATGGGGTCGCAGAGTCAGACATGACTGAGGTGACTTAGCACGCACACATAATATTAAAGAATGATTAATATTAGGCTAAAATCCAAATAAAAGCAGAAACCCAGATATTTTTTCATTGAGGGTGTTTTCTGAACTTGAACTTCCACTTTCAAAGCCTCTTGGATAAAGATCCACAAAAGTCAAAGCCCAGGAGTCTAATAGGAGATTTTTCACATGTAAAGTTGGGATCCTATTACTCAGCCATAAAAAAGAATGAAATAATGCCATTAGCAGCGACATGGACGGACCTAGAGGAGATTATCATACTAGGTGAAGTAAGTCAGACAGAGAAAGACAAATATCATGCGATATCACTCATATGGATCCAAAAAATAATACAAATCAACTTATTTGAAAGATAGAAACAAACTCACTGATGGAGAAACAAACTTACCGTTGCTAAAACGGAGAGGGGAGTGGGAAGGATAAATTAGGAGTGTGGAATGAATAGATACCTCTCTATATAAAACAGATAAATGACAGGAAGTTACTGTATAGCATAGGGAGCTATATTCAGTAATTTGCAATAACCTATAGTGGAATCTGAAGCTGTACACCCGAGACTAACGTAGTGTTGTAAATGAACTGTTTAATAAGTAAGCTAATTAAATAAAACTAAAGACTGAGCGGCCATGCCTTCCTCCAGGGCATCTCCCCAACCCAGGGACTGACCCCGGGTTGAATCTCTTCAATCTCCTGCTTTGGCAGCCGGGTTCTTTACACTGGTGCCACCTGGGAAGCCCTTCCACAGACACACTCTATGGCTAAGAACAGTCCTGGCCCTGGCATAATGGGTTTAAGTTTTTCTCTTTGCATGTAATGTTGAAAATGACTTTTCCCAGGAAAAAAGTGTTATCAGATCAGTTTTTTCATTATTTTTGTTTAGGTTAGATTTCCAGACTTTCCTTCTCCATATGCAACGAAAAGGTCACACTGTTAAGAAACACACATAGCCGTATTTATTTGTTTCGTGTGAGGTTGATTAAAGCCACTTTGTCCTTGATCTGCACTTTGCCTTATGCAGAGTTCCGCTATTGTCTTCCTCCATAGCTGTTTATTTTCTCTTCTCAGCCCTCCTGAATACATCTTGGAGCAGAAAGGGAATTTCATCTTCTTTTCCATCTTGGTGGAATAGGTACTGCAGAGTGGCCACCACTACATTCTGAAACATGTAAGCTATTTTCTTTACCTTCCATAACCTAAAGATAAACACTGTTCATGACCTTGTATATTATCTGAAGTCAAAAGAGCAGTTTGATATTTCATCAGCTGACACATTATATTACATGTGCTTCAGTGAATGAGGGATGATGGTGAATGGCTCAACTTGAAATATTATGAAAGAGAGACTATATCAGGGTCGAGATAGTTTACAACCCTCAGAACAGGAATTAAAGGTAGGAAATAAACAGACACGTTACTGTGGTGCTAAATACACTGAAGGAAAGTATAGCAGGGGGCTGGAATCTACTCTGGTGTCTATTAGGAAGGAGAGGCTGAGATCTGGGTCAGGAGTAGGTCCCTCTGAAGTTGAAATTAGCAGGACTAAGAGTAAGTCTTCACAGTCCTGGATCTTAGGGAAGGGGTTTGAGAAAGGTCTAGTATAGGTCAAATACTCTAATCATCTGGGCTCTTCTCCAGTGGAAGAGACAAGAGGTCAGCCCCTATCTGTAAAAGCAGAAAGAAAACAAACATTTGCATGTCAGAGAACCAGCATCAGGAAGTGAAAGCATCTTATTTGCAGCAAATCGGGACACATTTACAGCATCTCCTGGAAACTGCAGGGAAGAGAGATGTTGCTACTGAAGAAGGAAGGGTGAATTGAATTAATTACATAGCACCCATTAGTACTAATTAAAGATGTGTAATGAATGCATCACTGGTATTTTCCTATTTAGGTTGCTCTTGGCTGCTCATTTTCTTTCCATGAACACAGAAAATATTAATACAGGCTTTCATAGAATTGCTTTAAACTTTGGAATCCAATTCTTCTTTTACCAGATAGCTCAGAATACTTAATCTTCTAATTTTCCTTTTAAGGGGAAATCCTTAAACTTACTCTTTTAGTTGAGGTCTTATTGTATTTATATTTTTAAAGACGAGCTTGTTAAATTCATCACTAAGGTACTTGTAAGAGGGTTTATCCTACTTCCAGCCACCACCCCACTTACCCAGAAACTAGAAACCTGTGACCTGTGAGCAAAACCTATGACTATAGATTTGGTACCAAGTGATGGAGAAACACTGATGAATAAGATTGAGACTTTTTTGTTTAGAGATGCAGCTCTGAAAGGGAAATAGACATATAAATAAATAATGCAATTCAATACGGTAAGTGCTCAAATAGATGATTATATATAGTCGAAGCACAACAGAGTAATTTATTTCTTTTTAAAGTATTCTATTTAAAGTATTTATTTGCACATGGATATTTACAGCAGCTTTATTTACATTTACCCAAACTTGGAAACAACCAAGATGTCTTTCAGTGGGTAAATGGATAAACTGTGCTGCTGCTGCTGCTGCTGCTGCTAAGTCACTTCAGTCGTGTCCGACTCTGTGTGACCCCATAGACGGAAGCCCATCAGGCTCCCCTGTCCCTGGGATTCTCCAGGCAAGAACACTGGAGTGGGTTGCCATTTCCTTCTCCAATGTGTGAACACCCAGACAATTGAATATTATTCAGCACTACAATTAAATGAGCTATCAAGCCATGAAAAAACATGTAAGAAACTTAAAAGCACATTACTAAGTGAAAGAAGCCAATCTGAAAAGTATACATATGATTCGAACTACATGATATTCTGGGAAAGGCAAAACCATGGAAACAGGAAGAAACAGGGGATGTTGGAGGGTGGGAAGGGATGCATTGTCAGAGCAGAATATTTTTAAAGCAGTGAAAATGCCCTGTCTGATAATCTTCTGATTACATTATGCATGCATGCGTGCTCGCAAAGTCGATTCAGTCTGACTCTTTGCGACCCCATGGACTGTAGCCCCAGGTTTCTCTGTCCATGGGATTCTCCAGACAAGAATACTGAAGTGGTTTGCCATGCCCTCCTCCAGGGGATCTTCCCGACCCGAGGACTGAATCTGCATCTCTTCTGTCTCCTGCATTGCAGGCAGATTCTTTACCTCTGAGCCACTGGGGAAGCCCATTTGTTCAAATGTATAGAGTCTAGAACATCAAGAATGAACCTAATATAAACCGTGGACTTAGATGCCAATAATATGTCAATGTAAGTTCAGAGAGTGTAACATATGTACCACTCTGCTGGAAGGACTGTAATGCGGGAGGCTTTCTGTGTGTGTGTGTGTGTGTGTGTGTTAATAGTAGGGGGGAGGCAGATATGGAAAATCTCCGCACCTTCCTCTCAGTTTTTCTGTGAACATACAACTGCTTAAAAAAAAAAGGTTTTAAAAATAAAAATGTAATTAAAATTTGAAAAATATTTATTAAGTAGCTACCAAATGGCACAGTGGTAAAGAACCTGCCTGCTAATGCAGGAAACATGAGATTCGAGTTCAATCCATGAGTGGGAAAGATCCCCTGGAGGAGGGAATAGCAACCCACTCCAGTATTTTTGCTGGGAAAATCCCATGGACTGAGGAGTCTGGCAGGCTACAGTCCATGGGGTCGCAAAGAGTCAGACACTACTGACCAACTTAGCACACACACACGGAATAAGTCTGGCATCCTTTGTATGGAGGTGGGAGCAAGCTTGAGAAGAATATTTTTCTGAGGCTCTTGGGGAAGGTTAAGGACAGTAACTGTCATTATTTAAAAATCTCCCAACACAGATCCCACTACCTGGGGCCCAGTGCTGGAAAAGAAAAAAATTCTCTCTGCCCAACACTTAGGGCCCAGATCACCCTCTTTCTCCCGACAGCCAGGATGTGTTGAGTCAGGCAACGAAGTCTCCCAGAGTCCCAGAACAACAGCAAGCAAACATGGCCAAATGAGGCCCGCTTTTATCAGAGGCCAGGGCTTCCAGCAAATGTTTAACCAACAGGCTTGCCTTTCACCAGCAGCATAGTTACCACAACGTCTCTTTGCTGATCAGAGGTCAATAGAGGCTTTGAGAATAGTTATTGATTTATAAAGTCGAATTATTCCTCAGTCCTTGCCAAACGTAGATTCCATTTCTCACCCAGAGTAACTGGTCTGATGCAGTTACTACCTGGAGAAAGATATTCTTCAAAGCCCTACTGTATCATAGAATTTGTAATCCTAACGTCTAGGTCACTGACATCTGACTTCATTCGACACCCAGATTAATTGCCTTTCAAAGAATATGTTGACTTTGCCACCACGTTAGTCAGTGTTTACTTTGGGATCAATAATGCAAGTCAAAACTTTAAGGGTGGAGCTGAAAGCCTGCAGATTAAAGAAGCTTCAGACAGGGAGGAACTAAAGCAATGTAATGAGGAAACAGAAAAAAAAAATCACATGTGGACTTTTAGCAGCAACACTTTCGCTTTGGAAATCTCAATCAGGATTCCTGCTGACGCCAACACTGGCCTGACTCTCGGGTTTTTTTCCAGAAGGAAAATCAGACTTCGGCTGCCCAATTCAGTGAATTGTGCAACACCAACAGTTTCTTCCCTGCGACGGGAAGTAAATGGGAGTAAAATTTGTGATTCACATCTTTATTAATAGCATTCATGGCGCACACCAAACGTGGGATACGCATGTCACTCAACTCTCATCACACAAACCATCCTACACAATCTGGACTGAAAAAAGCTTTCTGCCAGAAGCTCACTACAACAGCCTTTTCAAGCAAAACCTCAGTTTGTACTTGAGGAGGCTGAACCTCAGAAAAGTCCTGTTACCCTTGCAAGAGTCCTGCAAGGAACAATAGAGCTCTGGGTTGCCAGGCTTCCCATTTACTGTACAGCTCTTACTGCCACCCGCCGCTCTGTTCGTCAATGGAAAAACAGCCCTGAAGAGCAATGCTTCTCAAACTTTACCTGCAGGCAATTCCCTTGGGATCTTTCGAAACTGAAGTTTGAAGCAGGTGGTCTAGCAAGGACCTGAGATTTGCATTTCTAATCAACTTGCTCCTGGCAGTGCCAATGCTGTTGGCCGGTGATCACACTGAGTAACAAGGTTGCAGACGGCTCTGCTCTAGGATGCTCTCCCAGGCTCCTTACTGTCAGCATCCCTGGTGCCTTTTTCTACCTCATCATGTTCGGATTCTGACCTCCGTTCCGTTCCGTCGCTCAGTCGTGTCCGACTCTATGCGACCCCGTGGACTGTAGCCTACCAGGCTTCTCCATCCATGGGATTCTCCAGGCAAGAATACTGGAGTGGATTCTGACCTAGTTGGGACCTTATATCAAGTATTGAATCTGCTGCCGGCTCTTGTGTTTTGAGATAATGCTTAAGGGATTCGTTTATTGACCATCTTCTTGGGAGATTTTTTAAAAGATGTTTAAGCCACGTTCACTTCAATGTCATTCCTTGTGCTCAGTCGCTCAGTCGTGTCCGACTATTTGCGATCCATGGACTGTAGCCCGCCAGGCTCCTTTGTCCATGGGATTTTCCAGGCAAGAATACTGAAGTGGGTTGCATTTCCTCCTCCAGGGGATCTTCCCAACTCAGGGACCAAATCCGCCTCTCCTGCATTAAGTGCTAGAAATTTTTAATAAAGAGAACTATTTTTCCATTTTAATAACCAGAAAGATTTTAATGACAAAGACGAAAATATTATCTAAGTATTGGCTTCTCTCAGTTCTTGCTTGTTGCTATAGTGGAAAAATTTGTGGATTTGAAGACAGTATAACACGCTATGTGATCCTGGGCAAGCGACTTCATCTCTCTGAGTCTCAGTTTCATCATCTGCAGAGTGAGGGGGCTGATGCTTTAAGTCCATTTTGGTGCTAATGACCAATAAAATAAGTGGAAGCAGTTATAAAATCCTTGGACCTAGTCTTGCCTTCTCTTGGATCCCCCAGCTTTACCCATGATGAAGAGAGAGGGTCCTGATCACAGCCTCCATCCTTAGGGATGGAGAAAGTACAAACTCCTGAAGAACAAGGAAGTACCTTTTGTTCTTTCCTTCCCTCCACCCTTCTTTGAACTGTTGGTGCAGTGAATGAGGAGTGCATGAGGCACCACAGGGCTGCAAGAAAGCATCAGAAACGGAGTTCCAGACCGCCGATGAGCGTAGCGCAGGCCTACAGAGGAAGGCACAGAAGCTGTTGGCCAGACGGGTGATGGAAGGCATTTTCAGTCCCTGAACTCGGTCCCGGATGCAAAGTGTGTCAGGTAAGGGTGCTATTAGCAAAGCTACAGTGGTGCTAAGGACTCCAAGAGGGAAGGAAAAGTAGCAAATTGGGGATCCTCTTTAGTTTGTATTTTAACCCCCAATGTTAAATTTTAATTTGAGCTGGGAATTGGGTTTAATCAAAAGCATTTCCAAAGGGAACAGAGCTTATGAAATTAGAACACATATGTGGCTTGCCTGGGTAGGTTTCGAGAGAAAAAGCCGATCTTGCAGGGAGGCTCTGAACGTTTGGGAATTGCGGGCAGAGATAATTAAAAGAATCATGGATGTTGACGCAGGAAAGATCCGCATCAATTAGTCCTACTCTCTGTGTGCTGTTCTCACAGGCAAACCTGAGACGTGGAGACAAGAAAAATCCCGCTGGGAGGCTGCTGACAGGACTCTTTAAGCATTTATTTTCATTGCAGGGACTCGGTTTTACCAAGCTTCCTTGGTGATTCCCAGACACTGTCAAGTTTGAGAGTCTAGCTTTGAGCAATTATCAGTCATTCACACATTTCTGTAAATAGACTTCGATTTCTATCCTTACTACATGTTGTATTTATTTAAGAAGAAAAGGGAAGAGAACTGTGGTTAAATTTAGGATGCTATTTTGTAATGTTTCTGGGGTAAGGTAAGTTTGGAAAAAATAACCCAAATGGAAAGGTCAAATGCACTGGGGAAAAAAAAAAAACTTTTCTCAAAGCTCTGCTCAGGGTTAGCTTTGATTTTTAAAAAATCTTTTTTCAGTATCTCAGCATCAAAAGATCCCTTTAAAGATGATTCTATAGAATGAGGAAATGGACCTGCTCTTGAAACCACCTTACCAGCTCAACTCATCCAACCACAAACTACTTCCCGTGGTGGGTGAGGAGAGAGGGGGAGAGCCTTGATACAATTTTCGAGATTAAACCTTCCCCGGGGAGGTCTGCATGTAGGTGAGCCCAGCTAAAGGCCTAGGGTGTTTCTCTTTCCTTTTCTCCTGCTACTCCTTGTCGAGATAGATCCCTAAAAGGAAGACATTTCACTGGACCTTCAGCCACCTCCTCAGAATCACACTATGTTTCTTGATGTAAGAGGCTGTTTTCTTTGTTTTTCAGGAGTTTATACTTGCTCCATTCCTAAAGATAGAGGCTGTGGTCAGGGACCCACTCCCTTCATCGCAGATAAAGATGGAAGACCGATGAGAAGGGAAAACTAGGTTCAAGAATTTTATAACTGTTTCCACTCATTATATGGATTATTAGCCTCTAGTATGGACTTAGAACATCAATCCCATCATTCTGCAGATGATGAAACCAAGATTTAGATGAAGTCACTTGCCCAGTGCCACATAGCTTGTCTGTTATCTCCTAATCCACAGTTCTTTCTGAGAGGCTAATAGGTAAACATCTTTTCAGATTAGACTTTCCCAAGACTTGACAGTAATTTACACACGAAGACCCCAGGAGAATTGAGGAATCTGTGTATTTAGTTGGAACGAGCGCAGCCCCTTCACTGAGACCCGAATTACTGAGGGAATATAAACACGGAAGACACAGAAGACAAAGCCTCTATGCTCTTTATGGTTTTGTCGGGGAGATGAAACAGACACAGTTAAAGCAGAAGGCGGGATCAGACTACACACTGTTGTTGTTGTTTAGTCTTTGAGTTGTGTCAGATACTTTGCGACCCCTTGGACCGCAGCATGCCAGGCGTCCCTGTCTTTCACTATCTCCCGGAGTTTGCTCAAACTCATATCCACTGAATCTGCCACTCCTTTCTCCTTTTGCCTTCAGTCTTTCTCAGGATCAGGGTCTTTTCTAATAAGTCAACTCTTTTTATCAAGTGGTCACATTTTGGAGCTTCAGCATCAGTCCTTGCACTGAATATTCAGGGTTGATTTCCTTTAGGATTGACTGGTTTGATCTCCTTGCTGTCCAAGGGACTCTCAAGAGTCTTCTACAGCACCACAACTCGAAAACATCAATTCTTTGGCACTCAATCTTCTTTATGGTCCAACTCACATCCATACACGACTACTGGAAAAACCATAGCTTTGACTATATGGACCTTTGTTTGCAAAGTGATGTCTCTGCTTTTTAATATGTGGCCTAGGTTTGTCATAGCTCTCCTTCCAAGAAACAAGCATCTTTTCATTTCATAGCTGCAGTCACCATGCTCAGTAATTTTGGAGCCCAAGAAAATAAAGTCTGTCCCTGTTTCTGTTGCTTCCCCATCTATTTACCATGAAGTGATGGGACCGGACGCCATGATCTTACTTTTTGAATGCCGAGCTTTAAGCCAGCTTGTTCACTCTCCTCTTTCACCCTCTCCAAGAGGCTCTTTAGTTTCTCCTCACTTTCTGCACATCTGAGGTTGTTGACATTTCTCCCAGCAATCTTGACTCCAGCTTGTGCTTCATCCAGCCTAGCATTTCACATGACATACTCTGCATATAAGTTAAATAAGCAGGGTGACAATATACAGCCTTGTGTTATATCCTCCTTTCCCGATTTTGAGCCAGTCCATTGTTCCATGTCCGGTTCTAACTGTTGCTCCTTGACCTGCATAGAGGTTTCTCAGGAAACAGCTAAGGTGCTCTGGTATTCCTATCTCTGATCATTCATTTAACAAGCTCCTACATAACACTAACCCATTTTCATTTCAAAATTCAGCTCAGGTTTAAAATCCCACATTTGAAAGGTTTTCTCGCAGACAATGCTTATAATTTTTTTCCACTTGACTTTCAACATGTGACAGGGCTTGCTTGTGCCATAGCTTGGTAAGAATGTCAAAGACCAGGAGAGAAGAAATAAGTATATTTTGTAAATGGAAGCTCTGTGAATTGTGGCCAGAGAGCAAACAGTGGCAGATTCTAAGTTCTAAAGATGGTCACGCCAACAGATACCCATTCCCACGTGCTTTTTTCAAAATGTAACACATATTCCTTCTATTCAAATGTGAGATCTATGTTCTTTCCCCCTGAATCTAGACAGAAGCTCAGGATTGCCCCCAGCTGACAACCAGCAGAGGCCAGGATTCTTAGTCTCACAGCTCAAGGAAATGAATTCTGCCAAATATCTGAACGAGCTTTTCTTTAATGTGTATATTTATCATTTATTTGGCTGCACTGGGCCTTAGTTGCAGCACTGGGAGTCTTCGGTCTTTGCTGCGGCCTGTGGGATCTTTCACTGTGGCAGGTGAACACTTGGTTGTGGCTTGTGGGACTTAGTTCCCTAACCAGGGATCCAACTCTGGGCCCCTGCATTAGGAGTGTGGAGTCTTAGTTGTGGATCACCAGGGAACTTTCCCGAATGAGGTTATAAGCATGTTTTTCCCCAGTTGAGTCTCCAGATGGGAGTGCAGCCCAGCCAACATTTTAACTGCAGCCTTGGGAGACCCTGAGCAGAGAACCAAGTTAAGCCATGTAGACTCACAGGAAGTATGAGACAAACGTGCTGTTTAAGTCACCAAGTGTGTGGGAATTTGCTGGGCACCTATGGGTCATCCTGCTGGGGAGGCCATGTGGAAAAATCACATGAAGATAAAGAGGCACCCCAGGGAGCCCAGCTGTTTCGGCCTTCAGTCGTTTGAGTCCTCCCAACATCAACCAGTAGACATGTGAGTGGCCTTCAGATGATTCCAGTCCCCAGACTTTGAGCCCCGTCAGATGAGGCCAAGAAAAGCAGAGATAAGCTCTTCCCGCTGAACCACATCCAACTGTACATTCATCAACAAAATTTAAATTGTTTTTGTTTAGAGCCACTAAATTTTGGAATAATTTGTTATGTAGTCAAAGCAATAAGACAGTTTTAGACAGTTTCCCAGATCAGCTCCTCACTTACCCTGACCTGCCTTTCCTGGTGTGTTTCTTCATTTCTATCACTTTGATGACAGCTTCTAGCCTTTTGGTATTGAACGCCCATCAGCTGTTGCTTTCTGACTATGGAGCATTGATACCACTCCAGCAGACTTTTGTGTATGTCCCATACTTTGTACATTATTTCTATTTTGATCCAACTGAATCGTTCTTGGATCACAGGCAAGTTTCAGATGGACCACAGCACTCAGCCTCTATATATTTAACGTAATGTACTTACCTATGTCCGTATCCATTAGCCTCAATCCAAGCCTAAGCTCCTCCAGGTCAGTGGATTTGTAATTCTGGATCTAACTCAGGATATGAGATGCTCAATCTGTGGCGTGAATGAGTAAATAAATGGATATAAGTTATTTTGCTGCATGGAAAGTAAAGATCTGTTTGGCATCTTTGCCCTTGAGGAACTTACAATTCAGTACTAAAAGGTGTGGCCCCAATTATAAATGCTAGGAGAGGAGAGACAGTAGTATTGGCTTGGAAGACTTCAGAGAAGAGAAACTTGAACTTGACATTGGGAAGAAATTTGTTGGATTTGGGTGAGAGCAAAGGAGACACAAAGACATTTCAAATTGGAGAACAGCATGACAAAATGATGGAGGTATGGGGAAGAGAAGAGGAGCAGACTGGTGGTTTAGGTTTTGTTTTGCTTTTTTGCTGTGCAGCAGCACCATATGGAATCTGAGTTTCCCGACTGGGGATGGAACCTGTTCCCCCTGCGATGGAAGCACAGCGTCTTAACCACTGGGCCACTGAGAAGTCCCAAGACTGGCATTTTAAGGACCTTAAAGAAGTGCCCCAGTCAGCTCTCTTCTGGGGAGAAGTGGTGGTAATGTCTATGGCTTCTTCACTACAGGATTTCACAGCACTTACTTACGTGCTTTGTTCCAGCTCTATAATCTAGATATATCGTCCACTGAATACCCAGAGTTTTCATTTGCAGGAACAGTGCTTGTTAATTATTATGTGGGCTATTTATTAACCTGTTGTGAGGCTGCCACCATATTCCATACCAACCCAAACTCAAAGAAACTGCAGTTCATCTCTGTGTAGGTTAACTTGAATATGAATTAAGGTCTACAATCGCAAAGCCAGAACACACAGATTCCTTAAGCATTGAGACTCATGAATAAAGCTGAATACCACAACTAGAGGCTGCCCACACAAAGTTCACGTAATCCTAGGTGCTATAATGTTAATAACTCTGACCTCACCAGAGCAGGTTGAGATATAATGAGAATAGCAAATGTGCTTGTTAACTGGAAACATCTGCGTGGCATGGTTGTTATGGCAACAGATATTATACAGCTTATGTCAGAGGTTTGCAATGACGTAAAAAGGGAAAGAAGACCGTCATCATGGAATCTAAATATGTTCAGCCCAGTCACAAAACAAACTTCTTAATATAGGAAGAGTGACCAAGCCTCATGATACAAGATTAGGACACAACTCATCTGCGGAAAAACATGGGAATTGAGTAGAAGGAGTTGAGTCAGGTTACACGACACGAGCGTGCCTGCATGCTCAGTCTCTCAGTCATGTCCAGCTCTGTGCGACCCTATGGAAAGGATCCTCCGTCCAAGGGATTCTCCAGGCAAGAATACCGGAGTAGGTTGCCATTCCTTTCTGGGAGATATGGACAGCCAGTCCTGCCTCTTTGTATCCACAGACCACATCCTTGGATTCAAACCCACGGGTAAGGAGGGCCAACTATACAGGTTATTTTATGTAAGGAACTTGAGCATCCTTGGGGTTTGGTGTCTCCAGAGGTCCCAGAGCCAAACTCCTGCGGATACTAAGAACTGTATCCACACTAGGTTGGCAACACATCAGTCGGGGTAACCTAGTTATGGTGTGTAAACAACACCAAATCGCAGGGACTTAAAATTCCAGGTATTATTGGTGACTCAGACCGTTTATCTGTCAAGGGTCAACTGAAGGGCTCTGTTCTCCTTTATCCTCATGTTAAAAAAAAGAGGACACAGGCCAAGGGAAGCTCCATCTTTGTACTTCCAAGATGCCCCAGATGGCCAGTGCAGTAAAAAGAAAACATGGTATTATACACCGGCTTTGTACGTTTTTGCCTTGAAGTGACCCGTATTCCTTCCAGAGGCATTACATTGGCCAGAGCCAGTTATGTGGCCACTTAAAGAAATGCAAATTCTAAAGGAGACGCAGATGTAAAGAACAGACTCAGGGTCACAGCTGGGGAGAGAGAAGGTGGGATGACTTGAGAGAGTGGTATTGAAACACACACATTACCTTATGCAAAATGCATAGCCAGTGAGAGTTTGCTATGATGCAGGGAGCCCAAAGCAGGTGCTCTGTGACAACCTAGAGGGGTGGGATGAGGAGGGAGGTGGGGGGAGTTTAAGAGGGAGGGGACATAGGTATATCAACGGATGATTCCAGGCTTTCCCGGTGACTCAGCAATGAAGAATCCACCTGCAATACAGGAACCACAGGAGACCTGGGTTCGATCCTTGGGTTGGGAAGATCCCTTGGAGGAGGACATAGCAATCCACGTCAGTATTATCTGGAGAATCCCATAGACAAAGGAGCCTGGTGGGCTACAGTCCATGGGGTCACAGAGTTGGCAAGACTGAAGCAACTTAGTGTGGCTGAGTCATGTTGATGTATGGCATAAACCATTACAATATTGGAAAATAATTATCCTCCAAATAAAAACAAAATTAAATTTAACAAAAGAAAAAAAGACACTACTGGTATAAAGTCCTGACAAGAAATTAGCCGTGAAAACTAAATGAAGAAAAGCTAAAAATAAAAAAAATAGCTATTTTATGTTTTAAAAAAGAAATGCAAATTCTATAAATAGCAAAGTCCTACTGTATAGCACAGGGAACTGTAGTCAACATCCTTTAAAAAATAATGGAAAAGATAAAGCATAATTGAAAAGAATATGAAAACGAATACGTATATACATATAACTGAGTCACTTGGCTGTACAGCAGAAATTAACACAACACTGTAAATCAACTGTACTTCAATAAAATTAGAAAACAATAAAGAAATGCAGATTCTATCATATGCCTGGGGAAAGAAGTTACAAAACTGGGTGAAGAGCATCCACGAATAGCACGCCAACGTGCCCCAGCAGGCTTCCCATCCCCAGCACTGCTGACATTTGGCCTGCATGTGTCTTTGTTGTGGGCGGTCCTGTGCAATACAGGATGTTGAGCAGCATCCCTGGCCTCTGACCCCTTCATGCTAGCAGCAGCCGTCTGGAATGGTGATGACTAAAGTGTCAGCACATTCCATTTGCACTGGCTTAGAACACTGCGGGTCAGTCTGTACCCTTATGGACTCTGCAGTTTGACTGCGAGCCTTTGAATCTCCGCTCTTTCTCTTACTAGCTGTGTGACCTTGAGCAAGTTACTTAACCTTTCTGGGCTTGTTTCCTCAGATGTAAAAAGAGGGTACTGAGGGCACCTCTGTCATATCGTTGTTATAGGGATTGAATGAGGTAATACAATGTCTGTAAAGTGCTTAGGACAGTACCTGGCATATGGGGAAATGTATAAAAAAACACCTCAGATTTTTTTAAAAGGTGTTTCTTTTTAGAGCGGCCTGAGATGGAAAAACAGTGGAAACAGTGTCAGACTTTATTTTTTTGGGCTCCAAAATCACTGCAGATGCTGATTGCAGCCATGAAATTAAAAGACGCTTGCTCCTTGGAAGGAAAGTTATGACCAACCTTGATAGTATATTAAAAAGCAGAGACATTACTTTGCCAACCAAGGTCCGTCTAGTCAAGGCTATGGTTTTTCCCGTGGTCATGTATGGATGTGAGAGTTGGACTGTGAAGAAAGCTGATCGCCGAAGAATCGATGCTTTTGAACTGTGGTGTTGGAGAAGACTCTTGAGAGTCCCTTATACTGCAAGGAGATCCAACCAGTCCATTCTAAAGGAGATCAGTCCTGGATGTTCATTGGAGGGACTGATGCTAAAGCTGAAACTGCAATACTTTGGCCACCTCATGCGACGAGTTGACTCACTGGAAAAGACTCTGATGCTGGGAAAGGTTGGGGGCGGGAGGAGAAGGGGACGACGGAGAATGAGATGGCTGGATGGCATCACCGACTCTGTGGACATGAGTTTGAGTGTACTCCGGGAGTTGGTGATGGACAGGGAGGCCTGGCGTGCTGTGATTCATGGGGTCGCGGAGAGTCGGACACGACTGAGCGACTGAACTGAACTGAACTGAGATACGCAGCGATATCTCTGGGTTTAGGCTTATTAAGGTTTTAGGTCACAATGAATATGTCATTTAAACAATGAGTCATTAGGACTTTATATTAATTACACACAATAAATCTTTAGTACTGTGTGAGTGACCTTGGCAAAGAACAGAGCAGTTCAATCCTATAGGGTTAGAAATGAGAAGGAATCGGAGTAACCAATAAGAGTGGCCCAACAGACTGGTATTGAGCCCACGCTGCTTCTGCCTTTTCCTTCATGGGCTGTTTCTGGAAAGTGTTTTTAGGGGGCAAAAATTCAAAGCCTATTCTTTTTCATTTAAATGCTGAGTCAGAGCAGAGCGCTAATAAGATTTAAGACCAATCAGTTTGAACCTGAGGAGTCCAGAAACTTAGAAAGGTTGCTGCTCATGAAAAGTAAAGCATAGCAACTCTTTTAAGTCCAACAAAGTTCGCCTACGTACTCAACTAACACAACTGGCTACATAGTACTGTATTACACCAAGTTTGTAATGGCTTTCGCACAAATAATACATGAAAAACAAACACAGAAAACAAAACATTTTTAACCTTACAGTACTTTTATAAGTACGGTAGTTCACTATGACAGTTGGCATACAGGAGCTGGCATCACGTGAGTGGGTGGAAGAGGTGCTGACTGGAGAAGGGAGAGAAGGTGGAGATGACAGAGCTGAAGGGCCCTCAGCAACAGCAGGCAGAGGTCGAGCTACAGCTGAACTCAGGCTGGACATGGATGGCACAGGTTCTGGCTCCTTGCTGGAGCCAGATGCACATTTGCACCTTTGAAAGTTTGCCACTTGAAGGTTTGTATGTAGGGAACTTACTGTAAGCCCACTGAGGGGAGTGGGCAAGAGTCAGGACAGACTCAGAGGCCAGAGGACCCCAGGCAGCCAGCTCAAGTCTCGCTTCAGGACGCACATGTCACTGCAGTGCAACTCAGCGAACCGTTGCTCAGAGTCTATCCATTTGGATGGTGGTAGTCTGAGACAAGTCCAGGGCTGACCCATAGTATCTGCCCAATAAATGTTTATGCAGTTAAAGGCACTGAACTTCAGAACTAGCTGGCTTTGAAGGGAGGACGAGAAGAGGGAAAGCTTGGTTTCCATCTGGCATCTACAAGGAGGGGGGACTTACATGCATTTTACTTCTGGTGTCTCTTAAAACCTCACTAAAATGACAGTGGAGGGTTTTTTGAAAAGACACAGCCCAGAAGAATGGGGAGCCTGGGAGAGGAGATAGCAGCAACCAGAGTTTGGAAGTTGGAGAAATGGCTGGTGAAGGGTCTTGCTTGGCAGAGCCAAGAAAACTGAATTCGAAACTGGCAGCGGGGAAAATAGGGACCCAATCTGATTAATAACACAGAATGAATGCCTCAGAGCTCTGGAAATTGGCAGCAGCAGGCACTTTTGAAATTGAGGAAAAAAACATGATTGCTAAGGAGGCTTGTCCGAGTCTATCGAAAAAGCAGTCAGATCCACAGATCTTCCTTCATTATTCCCTCCCTTTGGCAGAAGACTCAGAGATTTTCTCTGAAGGTGATCTCTGGATGAAGAACATGAGTTTTGTAAAGGGTGGGGCATTAGTTAAATGCAAGCCTTCTGCAACCCCTGCTCACCTATTCTGGGATACCAGAAAGTCAGGCCCCAGACCAGCACCTTCTGGGCAGGAGACTGGAAGAGTCTGCCCCAGGAGACAAGAGTCTGCTGTAAAGAATCTGCAGATGAAGGAGAAACACCTAAAGGCACAGATACTATTAGGCTTCCCAGTGTAATGGTCCAGCCAGATCATCAGGTTGATAAACCTTAAACACATTCCCAGAGCTTTCTAAGAATATTTTAGTCTCCAGTTCTTATGTATGAATCAACAACCAAAGGCTACTGCCTGCCAACAAAAGTCTCAAACAAGATAGGCCAAAGTGAATAAATAGAAAAATGCAACCTGGAGGAAACAAACTGTGCAGGTAGAATAAAACTTGCTTTGTGAAGTTGCTCAGTCATGTCCATCTCTTTGCGACCCTGTGGACTGTAGCCTACCAGGCTCCTCCATCCATGGGATTCTCCAGGCAAGAACTGGAGTGGGTTGCCATTTCCTTCTCCAGGTGATCTTCCTGACCCAGGGATCGAACCCGGGTCTCCTGCATTGCAGACAGATGCTTTACCCTCTGAGCCACCAGGGAAGGTTTATTAATATTCTTAAAAGATAAGGAAAAGCTTGCAACCACGAAACATGAAACTAAGATCATGGGATCTGGTCCCATCACTTCATGGCAAATAGATGGGGAAACAGTAGCTGACTTTGTTTTTTCAGGCTCCAAAATCACTGCAGATGGTGACTGCGGCAATGAAATTAGAAGACGCTTACTCCTTGGAAGGAAAGTTATGACCAACCTAGATAGCATATTAAAAAGCAGAGACATTACTTTGCCAACCAAGGTCCATCTAGTCAAGGCTATGGTTTTTCCAGTGGTCATGTATGGATGTGAGAGTTGGACTATAAAGAAAGCTGAGTGCCGAAGAATTGATGCTTTTGAACTGTGGTGTGGGAGAAGACTCTTGAGAGTCCCTTGGACTGCAAGGAGATCCAACCAGTCCATCCTAAAGGAGATGAGTCCTGGGTGTTCATTGGAAGGACTGATGTTGAAGCTGAAACTGCAATACTTTGGCCACCTCATGCAAAGAGCTGACTCATTGGAAAAGACCCTGATGCTGGGAAAGATTGAGGACAGGAGGAGAAGGAGATGACAGAGGATGAGATGGTTGGATGGCATCACCGACTCGATGGACATGGGTTTGGGTGGACCCCAGGAGTTGGTGATGGATGGGAGGCCTGGCGCGCTGAGGTTCATGGGGTCACAAAGAGTTGGACACGACTGAGCAACTGAACTGAACTGAACGAAACATGAATATGATGCTATCAAAAGAGAACATTCAGAGAACAAATATTTTGTTAAAAATTTAAAATATGAAGACATAATTGAAAAACACTAAAAGGGTTAGAAAATTAATATAGTGGGAAATATTTTTCAAGTGGCAGAGTAAAAATAAATGAAAACAGGAGGAATGTAATAAAATTGGAGACTTAGTATAGAATGTCCATAGGAAAAGAGAACAGAAAAAACAAAGAGAAGATATCATCCATGAAATAAGTAAAGAAAATTTCTCACAAGTGAAAGAAACTTGAACCCAAAGCAATAAAGAAAATGGCTACGGGATCGTACTTATCAATAATTACCTTAAACGTAAATGGGTTGAAATTTTCAAAAAGGCTAGGAAACAATTCTCATAGCCATCAATAGTTCAGTGTTGAGTTCATGAATAGTTTTTAAAGTTTGGGACAAACTGTAGTATTTGCTATTTGAAGTACTATTTGTAATTGGCATATTACGATGTAACATTGGTCTTCATTTCCAACTTAAAATGCCTAAAAATGCCTAACAGGTTTTTAGATTTGTGAATTTTAATTGAAATGTATTTTACGATGTTACTAAACCTGCAGAAATATTGAAATATTTCAGAGAACTTATTCACTGTACATTTAATTTATTTATTAAAGTTATGAACTGTAGGAAGTTTTACTTGTTGGGTCAAATGCTTGTTGCTTCAAATGCTTGTTGCATTTGAAGTGCTAGTTACAAGAAAATCAAATACCTTCAATGTATAAATGCTATTAAGTTTTTAAAGGACTCTGGAGTACAAGTAAGTTTGTTTAAAGAAATTTAGTCTGTTCAACTTGAAAAAAAAAATAAATAAAATTGGATTATTTGATTTAAAAAAAAATAAAAATAAAAAAAAAAAGAAAATTTCTCACAAGTGAAAGAAAGGACCCATCAAGTACGCAGGACAATGCTCAAAATAAATACACAACCAAGGCACTCTGTCAGGAAATGCAAAACCACTTGGGACAAGGTGATACCCTAAAACTTTCAGAGGGCAAAAGCAGACAACAATCAAATGACTGGGAACTAGAATGCCTTGTGAATCAAGATGGTAAACCTCAAATTTTAAAAAATCAAAGCAAGCTTCAGAAGAATACCATTGAAACAAACTTAAAAACATGCTAACCTATGTTAATTTTTCATATATTAATTAATTCTTCATATATATGTATCTGTTAATAAATGCATAGAGTAATAAAACTCAAATTCAGAACAGCTATTACTTCTAGGGGAATATGTTATTACAGAGAAATACATAAAGTACTTCAAATATATATATAATATATATATATGTGTGTGTGTGTGTGGGTGCTTAGTCATGTCTGACTCTTTGTGACCCCATGGACTTTAGCCCACCAGGCTCCTCTGTCCGTGGGATTTCCCAGGCAAGAATACTGGAGTGTGTTGCCATTACCTTCTCCAGGGGAATCTTCCCAACCCAGGGATCAAATCGGCATCTAATTCATTACCAGAGCACCACCTGGCAAGCCATATATATATATATACTTCGGTGTAGCAGTTTTCAGTTCAGTTCAGTTCAGTCACTCAGTTGTGTCCAACTCTTTGCAACCCCATGGACTACAGCACACCCGGCTTCCCTGTCCATCACCAACTCCCAGAGCCTGCTCAAACTCATGTCCATCGAGTTGGAGATGCCATCCAACCATCTCATCCTCTGTCTTCCCCTTCTCCTCCTGCCTTCAATCTTTCTCAGCATCAGGGTCTTTTCCAATGAGTCAGTTCTTCTAATCGGGTGGCCAAAGTATTGAAGTTTCAGCTTCCACATCAGTCCTTCCAATGAATATTCAGGACTGATTTACTATAGGCAGTTGTAGGTTCATAGTAAAACAGAGGAAGGTATAGAGATTTCCCATTTACCTTCTACCCTCATGTATAACCGGACACCCCCATTACCACTTCCATTATCAACATCCCCACCAGAGTTCTGCATTTGTTATAATCAATAAACCTATTCTGACACCTCACCCAAAGTGCATAGTTTATCTCTGGGTTAATTTTTGGTGTTGCACACTCTATGTGCTTTTACTTAGTCACTTCAGTCGTGTTTGACTCTTTGTGCTCCATTAACTGTGGCCCACCGGGCTCCTCTGTCCATGGAATTCTCAAGGCAAGAATACTGCAGTGGGTAGCCATTCCCTTCTCCAGGGTATTTTCCCTACCCAGGGATCAAACCCAGGCCTCCTGCATTGCAGGTGGATTTTTTATCATCTGAATTATCAGGGAACCTGCACATTCTATGGACTAACACAAATGTGTAACGGCATATATCTACCACTACAATAACAGAGTAGTTTCACTACTCTAAAAATCTTCTGCTATACTTTACTTATTAAAAAGAAGGGAAATCCAAATTACATATGGCAAAATGTTAAGGTCTGACAGTTGGGTTAAAGGTGTACAGGTGTTTAATAATCAATTCTCTAAAGTATTCCAAAGCTGTTAAAGTAGTTCAAAACAGAAAAGCTCATTGTTATATCTTGGGTGACCTTTTGAAAAAACACCTGAGGATTATATATATATATATATATATACACACACACATTTATTTTGAAATTTCTCTGCCACCAAAGAAACGTATATGGGACCATTCCTCTCCTTTCTGCATCTCTCAGCCTTTGTATCAACTTGATTTCATCAGCATAAACGTGCATATAGGATTTTTCCATGTAGTTTGTCCCGGGTTCTGAGCTCACCTATAAATGGGAGCCTAGGACAGGTATATGGATGGACTGATGGATCACTGGCAACTGCTCTTTGCTGAAAACTCAGCTAAATACAAAGCTGGTGCTGAGTCAACAAGCATTACATTCCCAGGGTCCCAGTATGACCGCCGAGCCAGGTGACTGATTTATTAGTTACAAGCAAACCTCCTCATTATTTTTTTTTCCTATTGCTTTTTAATCATGCGGGTCCTCAGAAGAGTGCTACGATTGTCTCTAGGTGAAAAGGTGACTAGCTAAAGTAAGTAGGTATCTCGCTTGTCAGAGATTGGACTGGCTATATCTCAGTCAATTGGCCATATGTATCATAACTCTTGACGCTTGAAAAGCTCTCTTAAATCACAAAAATTCTTAACTTTACTTCTGCTCAACGTCTTTAAAGGATCAAAAGGTAGGAGGAGACATGCTGGAGTTGGAGGACAGATGTCTCTGGCATTGCCCAATTCATCTCCTCACATATCTTGTTCAAGTCTCACTTTCATCTTGTGTTGAAGCCTGAAAGACTGGGGAGTGGAGGCACTGATTTCCAGTACTGGGGCTCTTATTCATCAAACACAATCCTATTGGCAGGAATCTATGATGAGGACCCTGGGAGAGTTCCATGGGTCTGTCATTCCTGAAATATAGACTCCATTCCAAGAAGAAATGGTCTGAAAGGTTCCCATAACACACATAATTGATTCAGTGTTAAAACAGTCGCGAGCCAGTGAAAATTTACCAGAAAAGAGAGAGCTCATTTACTGTGACTATTTTGGCCCCAAATAGTGGTTGGAAGGCAGGCTCTAGGGACAAAAACTTATCTTAAAAAATAAACAGCAGATTTTGATAAGGAGGAAGGGAAGAACATAAACCTTGAGGAGGTATTAACAGGTATTACCAGGATGGCTCCAGGTTCATCCTCTGGTCAAGTAGCATAATGGCCGGGGTTAACCTCTGGCCTTTTAGGTTTCAAGTGTGCTGGGTAAAAACGATAATACCAGCGCGTTGTCGTGTAAGTCTGAAGATGACATTGGTGACTCACACTGGTAGGATATCATCTAGTTATTTTTCCTGTAGGAGCCATAGATTTGTGTGGGCTATTTACTCTCTCCCTGTCCCTGTTCCTCCTGACAAGAAAAGAATGTTCTTTGAGAGGACTGAGCAGGGATGGGGCAAAATGTGTCTCTGCACAGAGAGGGTAAGCAGCTTGCCTTCTTTGTAATCCCCTTGGGCCCCAGCTTACCTCGGTCACAGTAATGATGCCTGAAGTTCCTGACCCTGGAGACTTTTTCCCTCTTCTGGCCCTGTGTCCTGTGGCCGGTCCCTTCTCCAGCATGACCCCTCTCTGATGTGCCTTTAAGCCCCACGGACCCTTCCCAGTTCTGGATGAGCTTCTTCAGCTCATTTTGGTAAAAATCAGCTCATTTGTCAAAGCCTATGTCAATTGTCACCTCCTACGTAAACACTTCCAGAGCTATTCTATGCTCTCGGTGGCCAATGGCATCGTGCATTCTTGTTTCACAAGCATTTGAACTTTAGGAATTCAATAAGTACTGTCTTTTTTTGTGAACATGCACGTTTGGGTCTGCGACCATGAACTCCACCCCACCCCACCCCAGGTCAGAGACTGAATCTCAATCATGATGTATACAGTGCTTGCCTCAGAGAAGGGCTCATTAGAAATTTGGTGGATGAAAAAATAAATGTTTCTAGGCCATAGAAATTAGCCTACGCTGAAGTGGGATCACAGAGTGGCTTGATCTCAGATTTTAGCAGCACGTTGAGGCAGGACCATCCCGGTTACCTAGTCCAGGAGCAGTCCCTAGGGATCAGACCTGTGGTAGTGACTGCAGTTGAAGAAGGCATGGATCTGTGGAGACAAGGTTTAAAAATCAGGATTCAGTACCGGGGGGGCAGGCAGGAATTGATTTGAAATTCTCAAATACTTTCTAAGGAAAACAGTAATCCACTTCCACCTAGAGTTTAAAATAAAATAACCTGTTCTAATGTATATATATATATTTAAAATTGTGATTATTTAAGTGTCTTTGATTGTTTTCCTTTTATATCATTGTGGGGGTAGGGTGGATGATGAATACTTGAGTAACATCTGAAATGTTCCTTGCAGCTCTAAGTTAATAATTGAGTTGGTGGGAGGAGCTGCCTGAGAAGCAGGAGGTCCCAGGAGGCTGCTGTATTATTTAAGAAACTGTACAGCTTGCTCCCATCCATTAGCACTAAAGGAAGGACCCAGCGTGGGTACATTGTTATCTTTAAACACTCGCTAAATGGCACTCACTAAATGGATGCTTGCTACGGCCTCAACTGCCAGTGGTACTGAAAACACAATGTAAGCATTCACAGTGCAGGAAGGCCCCTGAACACCAATGCAGAAAACTGTCAGCGGCACCTCAAGGCTAAGACTTTATTTTTAGCATTGAGTATAGAGCCGTGAGGCTTGCCTGGTGATTCAGTTGATGAAGAAGCTGTCTGCAACGTGGGAGACTGCCTGTAATGCAGGAGACCCAGGTTCGATCCCTGGGTTGGGAACATACCCTGGAGAAAGGAATGGCAACTCACTGCAATATTCTTGGCTGGAGAATTCCAAGCACCAGAGGAGCCTGGTGGGGGGGTCTCATGGGGGTCTCAAGAGTTGGACACAACTTAGCAACTAAGCTACTACTACTATAGAGCTGCAAAGGACTAATCGCTCTGTCCTGCATGGTTCTTAAATGAAGATTCCTACAAATATTCATCCATCCCCAGTGCCATTGTCCATGGGGATGTGCCAAAGGCCTTATTGTTGAACAACTTGCTGCCTCTAATCCCTGTGGCTCTGCTGATGTTCTGGTGTCTGCTTCCCATCTGGCTGCACCAGAGGCAGGAAGGATTTCAGGATGCTTGGCTTCTTAATTCTAGGGGTGCCTGCTCTGGTCATTCTCAATTCCTACCAAGAAGTTTATGGAAAATATGGCTGCTTTATAAGGTGCGTGGTAGAAAGAGAGCTGGTTTGGTTACCAGCTCATTGGGATCTTCAGCAAACGCCTGAGCTTCCTTCTTTGCCTGGCTGGTAAAATTCTGCCAGGACTTTCCACTCTGTCCTCACTCCCCTGCCCCCAGGAGCTTCTCTGGTTCACTTTATAGTTTACTCTACATCACAGATGTCATAGAAGCACAGAACCCGAGAGGTGGAGAGAAACACAATCTACCTTACGCAAAGAAAAGTTAAGACTGAGCACTGCATGGAAGCTGAGATTCCTGCCTCTTTGGAGCGATTTGGGGGATTCAACAGAATCTGTTGACTTTGTTACAGATCTGGATTCTTGGACTCTTAAATAGAAATTGCTTAAGAGGCCAGATGGTGGCTCAGCTGTAAGGAATCTGCCTGCAGTGCAGGTGATGCAGGAGATCTGGGTTCGATCCCTGGGTTGGGAAAATCCCCTGGGGGAAGGAAATGGCAATCTACTCTGGTATTCTTGCCTGGGAAATTCTCTGGACAGAGGAGCCTGGAGGGCTACAGTCCATGAGGTCAGAAAGAGTCAGACATGGCTGAGCAACTGATCATGTGCAAGAGGCTAGCCTGAGAATTCAGGTGAGGCTTTGTTGGGACTCACAAGGGAGAGAAGGTAAGTAACTCGTTCCCTTGCTCACTGCCTGGTTGCAAGGGGCAGTGAGCTGTTTCCTTAAATGGGGTCAGGGTAGGGGCAGATCGCTGGGCCGGGCTGGAAGGGTGGCGTAGGTCGTCTGCCCACCCCCTCAGTGGTGCTGTGAGCAGGGATCAGGCATGGTGCCCTGCTTTCTCTCCTGGCACCTCAGAAGTGGATGTTGGGCTTTGGCCGTTTGTGTCTTATTGTTCATACTTTGCCCCAACTGCACATGTGTGCAGTTATTTTTAGTCCCTTATTGTTTCTTGTCTTCTTTTGCTCAGAGACTTTTGTCCAGGTGCAAGCACTGCCAGTAAGGGTCTCAGGTCCCAGTCCGTCTCCATTTTGCTGCCCAGCAATAACCCTTCCTTTTGATTATCCTGTCTTTCTGGGTTACTATGTCAACTCTGTTCTCATGGCCTACAATCTATGCAAAAGTTTTAAACTTCATTGTTTTAGTTGCGGCCGTGCTGAGTCTTCGCTGCGGTGCGAGGGCTTTCTCGCATTGCGGCAAGCGGGAGCTACTCTCTGTTGTGGCGCTGGGGCCTGCCGTTGCAGTGGCGAGTCTCGCCGTAGAGCACAGGACTCTGGAGCGTGGGCTCAGCAGTTGTGTCACACGGACTTTGTTGCCCCAAGGCATGTGGGGTCTTCCTGGGCCAGGGATAGAACTGGTGTCCCCTGCATTGTAAGGCACACTCTTAACCTCTGGACTACCAGGGAAGCCCCAAATCTTTGCAAATTTAACAGAATTTCTAATAGATCCAAATCAAACATAACACAAAGCCCTCTTTCTTTGAAAAGGCAAGCGAGAAAATCATGGTTAACAGATTTGGTGAAAAGGGACTGATATGGATTCTTCGAGGTTGTTGGCAACCTTTAAGAGGGCAGTTTTGTTAAATTTATTCTTTTTTCCCCCCATGACAAACATATGTGGACTACATACTGTATGGATCCGTCTGACTTGGAGAACTACTGTCACAATTAAAAAACCAAAATCCACTCCAGCAAAATGAGTGCCCTGCTCCTTGCCTTTTGCCAAACATAGCTAAGTCTTAAATCAGTCCCGCATGAAGGCATTTGATTGGCAAGACCTAAATTACTCATGGGAACCTAGCTTTGAGTGTCATTTTTCTGCTTTCTGGCCTCTGCTGTGCTGGAAGACAGCACAGCTGTCTGGTGGAGGACTGGAAGCGGCTTAAGCAAGACAGCCCACAGTCTCTGCCAGGCCCTCTCTGGGCTGGCACCTCAAAAATGAATACGGTATTGACTGGTCACCGAGGACCCTCCAGTCCACCTCAGGTGATTGTCTTACAGCTATGTAAATATGTTTCTGTCTGAGATATCTGTCCAGATGCCAGATGCTGTGGAAACACACAAAAGGGAACACCTCATTGCCATAGGGAGTCATGAAAGCTTCTAGAAACCAGGAGGTGACGCTAGTGTCTGAGTGGTGAATGTGAGGTGAAGGAGCATCACAGAGGTTGCAAGACATGTAGGGACCTCAACAGCCAGGGCGGTAGGAGGAGGGAGGGGCTGGGAGGTGCGACGGGGCACACCTGGCCGGATGTTGACCAAACCCAGGTCCAAGCTTAGGAAGACACTGCACTCAATGCAGCAAGCTCATCGCTTGTGTTCCCTAGGTTAAGGGGAAGTTGTGTGGTCGTTCAGAGCTAAAGGCTCAAAACCCAGCTCCACCACTTACTATTTGGGATCAAGATATTTACACTCCTTAAACTTCCATGTTCCCATCTGGAAAATGTTGATATTACTGGTACCCATCTCATAAGGTGACCGTTGAGGGTTGAAAGTGATGATGATGCAAAGCATTTGGTCCAGGGCCTGGCACTTTGTGTCAGTACAATATGGTCCTTATTGTCATTATAAGCGTCAGCATTCAGATCCACTGAGGCTGAAGGTACAAGCGGATGGGTCTGGACAGAGGTGGGGACATCAGTGGCATTTGAGGTGGACAGTCTATTCATGGAAGGCCCTAGGTATGCGACACAGGACTCAGCATCCCAGGAGAGGCAGTTGGCAGGAGCAGGTGCCTAGGCCTCTGTGCCCACAGCCTCTCCTTCCTTGGTCATAAAGCTGCTACTCCTACAAGGGACGACAGAGGAGGAGATGGTTGGATGGCGTCATCGACTTAATGGACAGGAGCTTGAGCGAGCTCGGAGACTGAACAACTGAACAACTGTTGTTGACTAAACAATAACAGCAACTTCTACGAGGGCAGCAACTGAGACAAAACTCACAGAGAATATACACAGAAGAAATGCAGGACCCAATGTCTCTGATGCTACACTGAGACACTCAGACAAAATGCAAGGTCTTCAGGAGCCCCTGCTCACTGAGCAACAAAAAAATGAATGACCTTTCCCTGTCATCAGGTAATCTAAGTGTGATGTGATAAGGGTAACAGCTTTCTTCACATGAAAACAGGGAGCACGTCAGAAATCCTCCATCCGCACCTTGGGGTTTGGACTATAAGCCCCTGAGATTCTGGGGAAGGTTGCTGTGGTGATGCTCCCCGGGTACCCGGTTGCTGCTGATCTAGCTTGGTCCAGGTTGGTGGCTTGCTCCCTATACTCCAGCCCAGCCTAACTTCTGCTTTTCCTTTCACCATGGATCTGGCAGAGTTTCTGCTGCGTTCTCCATCTGGCCCTGGCTTGGAGGTAGGCGTGGGGAGCTTGTGGGGCTCCTGAACTCTCACCCAGCGGTCTCCTGAACGCCCCCTCAGCCTCACGCACTGGTGGGGCCCTCACGGTTCCATCAGTGCCACCTGGAGCTACATCCTGCCTCTGCTTAACCCCACTGCATGGCTGCGTTCACTTTGGAGGAAGTGCCTGCAAACTGGTGCAAGCAGGAGCCTAGCGCCAAGAACAGGGAGCAGGAGCCACGCCCCACTACCATCTAGATTTCAAGACCTTTCTAAATATTCCTGAAGCTGTTGTGTGTGCTCAGTCATGTCTGCCTCTTTGCATCCCCAGGGACTGTAGCCCGCCAGGCTGCTCTGTCCTTGGGCTTCTCCAGGCAAGAACACTGGAGTGGGTTGCAATATCCTCCTCCAGGGGATCTTCCCAACCCAGGGAATCAGACCCCTGTCTCTGGCATCTCCTGCATTGGCAGGCGGATTCTTTACCACTAGCACCTCCTGGAAGGCCCTTCAACCTAATCCTTGAGGGGGCAGGGAGAGGAAGTAAGGATCTTAGCTTCTGCCTTCCCCTCTGTCCCCGTCTCCTTCTCCCCACTCTGGGCTGGGGTGGGAAGCCTGGTTTTTCTCCTCTCCCCTGTATGTACCACTGGGACCTCTCTAATTCAAAACTCTTTGGGCCGGGGACCAGGCTTTTGATATCTCTTTTCTCAGAAGAGATAAAAAGAAAATGTAAATTTTATTTCTCAACAAAGTGGGTAAAAATGTTTAGATGCCAGAAGCTGAATATGAACTCTCTCTTTTCACCGTGTTCTAACACCCCCTTCACTGCTTAGAATTCCCCCTCCACCTCCCCTCCACATGCACGTTCAGACAGGCCCACGGGGAGAAGGCCATGAACAAACATGCAAATAAGGAAAGCATGGTTCCTGTTTTTTTAAAAAGTTAATATTCTAAGCTAGAACATTTGCTGAGTGGGACTTGATAAGGAGGTGGGCCTGCAGAACAGGGCATGGCTGGGAGTCTATGGCTGAGCATCTCAAGCGGCACTGAAGGCATTTCCTGCTGTCATCCCAGCCTGACCCAGGAGCAGGCACTGGCCCACCTCTCGGGATCCCTCCTGACCGCCAAGCAGGGGCAAAAAGCAAGTGGCAGCAGCAGGCAAGTCTCTGCCCACACTTGCCAGGCTGGCCTGCTCCCTCCCTCCAGCCCCACTTTCCCATCAGCCACCTTGTCGTCCGTGTCTTTCTTTGCTGATCCTCCTCAATTTCCTGAGCATGTTCTCTCTGTGAGATTTAAAGAAAAAAAGACTTTTAAATATTTCATCTTGGACACATTCAAACAAGTATGGAGTAGAGTGTAGTGAAGACTCACGTAGCCATCACCAGGTTCAGCAATGATCAACACTTGGCCAATCTTGTTTCATCCATCTTCCCATTCTTCCCCCTTTTCCCAGGTTGTTAAGTTGCTATTAAGTCGCTTCAGTCATGTCCGACTCTGTGCGACCCCATAGACAGCAGCCCACCAGGCTCCCCCGTCCCTGGGATTCTCCAGGCAAGAATACTGGAGTGGGTTGCCTTCGCCTTCTCCTTTCCCAGGTTACTTTGAAGGAAATCCCAGGTAGCTTATTATTTCTGGAAGCTTTTTAATAATCCCCTAGGATAATTTGCCATCTCACTTACAAGGCACAAGCCTTTCATTCAGTACCCAGACTAGATTCATACATTTGTAAGCAGCTCAGGCATTAATTGGAGAAGGCAATGGCAAGCCACTCCAGTACTCTTGCCTAGAAAATCCCATGGATGGAGGAGTCTGGTAGGCTGCAGTCCGTGGGGTCGCTAAGGGTCGGACACGACTGAGCGACTTCACTTTCACTTTTCACTTTCACACATTGGAGAAGGAAATGGCAACCCACTCCAGTGTTCTTGCCTGGAGAATCCCAGGGACGGGGGAGCCTGGTGGGCTTCCATCTGTGGGGTCACACAGAGTCAGACACGACTGAAGTGACTTAGCAGCAGCAGCAGGCATTAATTCCACTCACATGTCATCTTTCTAGGAATTCAGCATGAATCTTCAGTAGTTAGAATAGTAATTCCCAAATTTATCTGCTTTAATGAACAACGACAACAAGAACAAAAAATCAGTGCACCAATGGCTGTAAAAGAAATCAATGCTTTTTAAAGGGCTTTAAGGGACATCCCTGGCGATCCCATGCTTAGGACTCTGAGTTTCCACTGCAGGCGGACCTGGGTTTGATCCCTGGTGGGGGAATTAAGGTCCCATAAGCTGTGTGGTCTGGCCGAAAAAAAACGGGATTAAAAGTTACTTCTCTCTAGTAAGAAAAGTCCCACCCTCCTCCTCCCCACAAATTCCCCTGTGCTTTTTACCTAATTAGGTTGCTTAGCAAAACCTGTTTGCATAGATAAGTCAAAGAGATGTCTACCCAGCTCTGGTCAGAGTGAATGAGGTTGTATTTTGGTAAGTTTTTTCTTAGAGAAGAAGCATGTAAAACTCGAACCAGCTTTTCAACTCTAGTTAATCGGGAAGGCTAGGTCTGCAAGACAAATCAGAGAATGACCATTTCCTGTTGCAGATGGTTTAGAGCTTGCTCCTGCACAGGGACAAATCTTAGACAGAATTACACTCTCTGCTCATTATCCATTCCTTCCCCAGCAGTGCTTGTAACATGAGAGGAATAAAACCCTGGACTCTCATTTCCCATAATGTAGCAGGGGCTCAAGCTTCATCACTCACTTATGCCAAAGAATCCCAGAGGCTTGCTTTTCGCCGAACCATTCCGGGATTCTAGGATGATGAGCGTATTAGCTTCACAGTGACGGAGTTCAGAGCAAATATGGTGCCACATTGAGTATTTCAAGCTGAAAGAAATTGAGAAGCAGTAGGTGCAGCAGGGACTCACTGACCTTTCCCTAAAGCAGGTTGAAGACCTCCGTGTAGAGCTGCCTTCCCTATCCTCAGAGGGAACGGATATCTTTATCTCCAAAGAGGAGGGACTCCAAGAAAAATCCAAATGAATAGGTCTTACTAAGTTTCCCTAGTTTTATTTCACTCATACCCATTTGTCTATCATATTTCCCCACAACTTTTTCACAGAACCTGGTATACGGACACTCAGGTTTAGCCATTTCTTTTGGTCTTCATTTCCTTATGAAGGCTCCATGTCACATAAAACTATATTAAATAATGTGTATGCTTTTCTCTTGTTAATCCATCTTTTCTTACAGAGCCCCAGCTGATAACCTAGAAGGGTAGAAGGAAAAGGACTTTTCTTCCCCTATAGTAGTTTGCTCTCTAAATTCTAAGTGTAACCCTTGCTAACCTGATAGCAAGTTGTTCCTGTATCTTTGCTGTCAGCAAATGACTAGACAGGTGAGTTGGCCCAAGTATTTAGTGTTGAAATATGACATATTCTCAAACAGCCTTGTAGGTTTAAGTGTTGAGGGTTGCCAACAGGGCAGATAGCCGACAGTTTTCCCAGATAAATTTGCAGACACATATTTTCATCATTAATAATGCTCAGAATGAAATATGAGGTACTTTTTCAGAAATAGCATTATATGAAATGATGACTTTATATATTAATATTAACCATGTTGGAGAAGTATATTTCCTCTCATTATATTATAAGGGATTTCCATTTATTTTTTTCACCTAAGATATTTTTTAAAAAAACTACTATATGAGGTCAATTTCCAAATCTTAACTCCTATTCAAGTTTTGTAGCTTGTTAGAACCAATTAAAAATTTGATCCTGAACCTTTTTTTTTTTCAGAACTAAGAGGTTTGGTAAATATTTAAGATGATTGGTAGGAGGGAAAATGAAGATGATTTGGTGTAACCCAAATCTCTCGGTAAAGCATCTGCTTACAATGCAGGAGACCCGGGTTCAATCCTTGGGTTGGGAAGATCTCCTGGAGAATGAAATGGCAACCCACTCCAGTATTCTTGTCTGGAAAAATCCCATGGATGGAGGACCCTGGTAGCCTATGGTCCATGGGGTCGCAAAGAGTCAGACATGACTGAGCAGCTTCACAGTAGTAAATCTCTCATCTAATGGATGAGAAAGCTGGGGCTTCCAGAAGTTCACTATGCCAGGAAAAAGGAGGACCAGTTTTTCAATCACATATCCTGATTGCCATCAACCCTATTAGGCCCCCATATTCTGTTTTTGAAACAAACATGATTTCTGGGTGGTTTCAGCATGATTTTATAGCTCAGTTGCCCTTTAGCTAACTTAAACTAGGATTACACGCTAAAATATATTTAGCATGTCTAGGATTCTCTTCCCTTTATGGAAATAAAATGTGAGAAAGTCAGTAATCATTGAAACAATGGAAACTAGGGGGTAGAGCCAAGCTCATACCTCTTATATTCCCTGAATACTTTGGGCAAGTGAAAGGATCTCTGTGTACTTCATTTGGGTCCTTCGAGAAGGGGGAAGATAGTGGTCATCATCCTCCTTCGTGGTGAAGATAAGGGAGCCTGTGCTGGGCAATTGACAAATAGCAATTCATCACCAAGTGGTGATTGTAAAACGGAGTGCATGCCTGGGGTTCCATGAACTCTTGTGATTATAGACTTTGGTTGAAGTCAGAGCTGGAAGCAACCAGAAGGAATGTCTGTTAGACTTCTCTTATTTTATAGACAAGGAAAGTAAGGCCCAGAGAATGATGAGAAGTAGGTCTACAATAAAATGAAAGAGACAGTGGAGAAGACTTTACATGAGTGAGCTGGGGAAGCAAGAACACACAAAGCAAGAGCTCACTGCTCACTTCATGTCAGTGCTTCTCAACTCAGGGCGTGTCAGCCTCCCATGATACCAGCTTGTCTTGGTTGATGTGGATAACTTAAATCCCACTGACTCCCACGGTGAGAAAGAAAAGTATTTCCTTCCCAATGCTCTTAAAAATAAATGAATTAAGATTTTAAAAATTGACTTTGCAGAAAAATCTCTGATAAAAATAGTACATGTGGCATGAAGTTGAGGCAAAGTGGGAGAGGTGGCAGGTGACAGAATTGGGAACACTGCAGTAAGTGAAGAAAAATGGGTCTGAGGGCAAAAGTGGAGTCTGACACTGATCAAGTGACAAACAGATCTTCTGTGCAAGAACTAGCTCAGACCCATAAGGAGCTTAAAGCACATGTGGGAGAAGAAGACACATAATAAAATAAAAACACCCAAGTCCAAATGGTGAATAGTCAGGGAAAGCCCCATCTTGCCTCTTGTTCTATCATGGAAGGGACATAGTTGCTTTAAGCACATGGAAGAAAGACTCCCCTTGTACTGAACACAGGGAAAGTGTCAGCAGGAAGCAGGACTTTATCCAAGCCTAGAAAAGTACAATTTAAAATTTTAAACAGAAGAAGACATCTAACTAGGGCGATAAAAGACGTATACTTGGAAAACTACATAGGACACTGATGAGAGAAATTGAAAATGACACAAGCAGAGGGAAAGATAGCTAATGCTCGTGATTTAGAATAACTAATGTTGTTAAAATGACCATAATACCCAAAGCAGTCTATAGACTCAATGCAATTTCTATCAAAATACCAATGGCATTTTTCACAGAACTATAACAAACAATTCTAGAATTTGTATGGGAACACAGATGACCCCAAATAGGTAAAACAGTCTTGAGAAAAAAGAACAAAACTAGAGGTATCATGATCCCTGATTTCAAACTATTCCACAAAGCTATAGTCATCAAAACAGTATGGAACTGGAACAATAGCAGACATATAGACCAACAGGACAGAAAAGAGAGCCCAGAAGTGAACCTGCACTTATATGGGCAATTAATCTATGACAAGAGAGGCAAGAATATACAACGGAGGAAAAGACAACCTCTTCAACAAATAGTATCAGGATAAACAACAACGTCCTACTGTATAGTACAGGGAACTATATTCAATATCCTGTGGTGAACCATAATGGAAAAGAATATGAAAAAAGAGCGTCAGCATTTGTTTTGGGGTTTTTGAGTGTACTTCTCTAGTGGTCCAGTGGTTAAAACTCTGCCCTTCCAAAGCAGGGGGCATGTGTTCAATCCCTGGTTGGGGAACTAAGATCCCATGTGCCATGCAGTGCAGCCAATGAATAAACAAATAAAATAAATTTATTTTAAAAATTTTGGAGGAAATTTTAACAAACAAATAAATGGTATTGGGAAAACCATACAACTAACTGCAAAAAAAATCAAATTATACTACTTTTTCACATCATATAGAAAAATAAATTCAAAATGGATTAAAGACCTGAGACCATAGCTTCTAGAAGAAAACATAGGCAGTGCATTCTTTAATATCAGTCTTGGTAATTTTTTTTTTTTATATCTCCTCAGGCAAGGGAAGCAAAAGCAGAAATAAACAAATGAGACTATGTTGAACTAAAAAGTGTTTGAAGAGCAAAGAAAACTATCAGCAAACTGAAAAGGCAGCCTGTTGAATGGGAAAAGATATTTGTAAAAGATCTATCCTACAAGATGCTAATACCCAAAATATGTATTAAAAAAACAAACAAACCATAATTCAACATCAAAAAACAAGCAACCTGATTAGCAAATGGGCAGCAGACCTGAAAAGACAGTTTTCCAAAGAAGACACAAGATGACCAACAGGCACATGAAAAGATGTTCAACATCACTAATCATCAGGGAGATGCAAACCAAAATCACAATGAGATATCCCTTCACATCTTTAGTATGACCATTATAAAAAAACAACAAACAAGAGTTGACAAGAGGACGTGAAGAAAAGTGAACCTTCCTGCACTGTTAGTGGGAATGTAAATTAGAGCAACAAATATGAAAAACAGTGTGGAAGTTCCTCAAAAAATTGAAAATGGAACTAGGGTACGGTGAAGAAATTCTACTCCTGGGTATGTAGCCAAAGAAAGCAAAAACACGAATACAGAAAAGTATGTGTCCCAATGTTCATTGCAGCATTGTAATTATACAATAGCCAAGATACGAAAGCAACCTAAGTGCCTGTCAATAGACTAATGGATAAATAATTGGTGTGTGTATATATATATATATATATATATACAGACATGCAATGAAATATAAGTCAGCTATAAAAAGAATGAACTGTTGCCATTTGCAACAATAGGAATGGACCTAAAGGACATTATGCTAAGTGAACTAGGTCAGATAAAGACAAATACTGAATGATTGCATTTATATGTGGAATCTAAAACCTAGAACAAACGAACAAACAGAATAGAACAGAAACAGAGTCACGGATACAGAGAACAGGCGGTTGTTAGAGGAAGGAGATTGGGGGATGAAGGAAACAGGTGACCGAGGTTAAGAGGTACAAACTTCCGGTTGCAAAACAAATGGGTCGTGAGTATGAAACGTACTGTGTGGGGAAGACGGTCAACAGTTATGTAATATCTTTGTATGGTGACATATCATAACTAGATTCATCATGGTGATCATTTTGAAATGTACAGAAACAGCAAAACACAATGCTGTATAACAGGAGCTAACATACTGCTTATAGATCAGTTATACTTCAAGAACCAAACAGTCACAGAAAAACAGATCAGATCTGTGATTTCCAGAAGCAAGGGAAGGGAGAGGGGGAAACTCAATGAGTAAAGTCAAAAGGCTCAGCTTTCCAGGTATGAGACAGAGAAGCACTGGGGACATAGCAAACAACACGATAAAGCAAAACTGACGCTGCTGCGTGTTACAGATGAGAGTTCTCGTCACAGGGAGAAAATACGTGTTCCTATTTCTTTAATTTTATATCTTTACACGATGATGGATGTTCACTAAACGTTTTCCAATCATTATTTCATGATGTAAGTCAACCCATTATGCTGTATACCTTAAATTTACACAGGGCTATATGTTAATTATATTTCAATAAAACTGGAAGAAAAAAAACTCGATTGTTTTAGAACTGTAAAAACACACACTCATATATACTCTGATGTGATAGTAACAAATTTAAACATAATGGAGACTGCCAATGTGTTAACTGTGCCAAAAGAGGAATCTGTTTTGTGCTGATCTCAGTGTCTTTATTAATATACTTATATACTTATGTAAATAATCTGTAATAATGTACCAAGAATAAAAACGAAATGACGTTTATCCCTAATATGCAATTTAAAATATCATCAGTTGTTTTAAAACTTTGAGTAAATAAGTGTCAGGCATGAGCACTGAAATTTTTGAGTTTCTTCTTATTTATATCACTGAATGTTTCACAGTGTTATATTTGGAAAGTATTTTCTATGAACAGCAAAAATTATAAGTGGTTGAGGAAGCTGTTTATTAACACATTCAAAATTAAACAGTCACCAAAAGGATTATGACTTGTTCTTATATATTTTACAAGCTTTTGACTTTGAAGTGGCAATTTCCTATGCCTCTACTCTCAAGCATCTGGTAGACTTTACATAAGTGTATCCTGAGGTTGCAAACGAGCTGTGAAATTTTTATCATTTGCAAAAACTTAACAAACTTTTCTTGATACCAAAACAACAACAACAAAGTCAGAAATAAATAGTCCGGATTTCCCTGCTGGCCCCGTGGTAAGATCTGTCTTACAATGCAGGGAAGCACATTTGCTCCCTGGTGGGGGAAGTAAGATCCTACATGCGGAGGAGCAGTTAAGCCCGAGTGCCACATCTGCTGAGCCCACAGGCTGCAACTAGAGAGCTTATGCACCACAATGAGAGTCCACAAGACACAACTAAGACCCAACACAGCCAAATAAGTCAGTAAAAAATAAATATTTTTCAAAAAGGGAAAAAAGAAATAAACAGTATTCTGATTCAGTCAGTATTATTGTTTTTCTTAAGAAACAAAATCAGTCCTGGCAATCTTACATGAAATTTGTAAAGGGAATATTTACCACTCACAAAATAACAGGGAGATGATGAAATTTACCTTGGGAACAATCAAAAGCAAAGGGAATTCAGGAGGGTGAGACAATAGGAACCCAAGCAGAAAGTCCACGGCACACAACTGTCCCTGGGATCAGCTCCAACTATCAATGGCCTGTGATCCTTGCTCCAGATTTACATGCCCAAGGGAAAGCATGCTGAGGCTAAGTCATGTGATCCTATTCAGGTAACTAGGGGCATATGGCGCCTTTGATTTCCATAGCGATAATCACCAACACCCACAACTATACACAATAGAGACTCCTCAGGAGAGGTGAGGTAGTAATAGAAAGTAGAGGGTTGGACAGTTATCCACTACAGATGGTGAGGCTGATAAAAGACTGACACTTAACCACAACTCCCAAGTTCAAGGCTGTAATTTCATCAGACTCAACTAATACCTAGATCTTGGTCTCAGGTACCATGAGACAGGCTTCATGGAGAAAAGACTGATTTTTCAGGGACAGCAGCAGGTTAGATATAAGACAGGCCAGGAGGAGGGTTGTCCCTGTGTATGTGGGACACCGAGAAAACAATTCCTCCACGTTCTCTGTCTATATAAAATTTCTGATTAGAAAATAAATCACAAAATTCATGAGCACAGATAGAATTTATCATTATATGATCACACATAGGATATATCACTAAATGCTCAAATGATAGAGAAGTTATTAACTGTGTGCTGACTCTTCAACACTACATGTGGGATTTCTTCCTGGGTGTCCCTTCCTGTTCTTTACTGTCAAAAGCACTATCCTTGGCTAAATTTATCTCTCTTACCACAAAAGAAAAGGTAACAGGACTGTTACTCACAATGCCATGGCTCTTCAGAACCTGTTCTTACTGAAATAATACAGGTAGTCCTGCCTCTGCAAGTCTCTAATACTATTTATGATGCTGCTTCATCCATTAAGCAGCCTGTGAAAGCAGACCCAACCAAAGGTTGTTACTGTCCTTTTTGGGTCATCTTCCTGAAGCCTAAAGTATGCAGGAAAACATAAACGATCTGTTTCCTGGACATCTGAAATTTCCCGTTCCGAATTTTATAGCCTAAATGTAGAAAAACATGTCTTCCAACAGCGGCATCTTTAGAACTCCCCAGGCCTTGATCACTGCGGTCCTGGGACTTCTTTCCAGGGCCGCACCCCTGCCTTCCACGAGCCACCAGCACAGAGACGACACACGAAGGGCTGACGGGTGGGGCGAGAAGAGCGGTGCCGTGTGTATCCCCCTAAGCACGGCTTCAGCCTCACCTGGAGGGTAGGAAATGACAGATGCTCATTGGCATTGAGCAGAGGGTAGGAAATGACAAATGCTCATTGGCATTGAGGAGTGTGTAATGAAGAATTCACTTCACCAAAAGAGAGGCCTGGCCTTTACCCTGGCCGCCTGGGAGGTGATCTCCCAGCCTCTGGAATGTCCTGCCCGATGGGATGTCTTCATTTGCCTAAGAGCCTTCCTTGGCCGCTGACAGTCTAACGGTGTGATCTGTAATGGAGGCTTTGGGCCATACGCTGTGTCAGTTCTGATCCGAGAGGAACTAGAGGCTAAAGGTATTACCCCAACTTCCACAAAGGCTGGAGACTAAAGGTCAGTCAGGTGGGCAGGAGATGCTGAGTCCCTGTAAAACGCTGGACACCAAAAGCCCAGGCATCCTTGGTCAGCAGTCTTCCTGTATATTGCCGCCCATTGTGACTGGGAAGAGGCCATGCTGTCCATGACTCCACAGGGAGACCGGAGCTCTGCATTTGGACCCCTCCTGGGCCCTATCCTATGTGCCTCTTCCCTTCACTGACTTTAATTTGCATCCTTTCCTTGTAATAAACCGTAACCATGAATCTAGCAGTCTTCCATGAATTCTGTGAGCCCTTCTATTGAATGATCAAATCTGAGGGTGATTTTGTGAGCACCTCCCAAACTTGCAGTTGGTGTCAGAAGGGAGGGGAGGCTTGTGGCGGCTGTTGTCTCAGACTGTGCAGTTTAACTAGCTGGTTACAGAGCAAGCATGATCTCACTATGATCTGGGGAATTTGCTTCATTTCTCCCCTGGCTGGATCACCAACCTCCTGGGTCCCCTGTCTTGTGCTTTTGTGGTTTCTCCCTTCTTTTTGCTGGAGCAGAAGCATCAGTGTTTTTGGAAGAGACAAATTTCTCGACTCCTGGATCGTCTGAAAATTTTCACCCTCTGCACTCACTATCATTTAAGATGGATGATTTGGTTGTATGTAAAGTTCGGGACTGGGAATAATTTTCCTTCAGAATTTCGAAGGCTTTGCACCATTGTCTTCTGGCTTCCAGTGTTGCAGATGGGAAGCCTGATGAATTGAATTCTTGATTCCCAATTCTTTGTATATTATTTTAACCCTTCTTTGGAAGAATTTGGGGATTTTTATCACATTGGTTCTTGCAAATTTGTGATTCTAGATCTTGATGTGGAATTTCTCATTTATTGGTCTCAATACATGAGGTCGCTTGCAATCTGAAAATTAATGTCCTTCAGTTCTGGAAAAAAATTTTTCTTCTTTCATTTCTTTAAATTTATCTTCTATCTTGTTTTTTTCTGGGACTCCTATTTTTCCAATTAAAAGTTCTTATCTTTTTTGGTATCATGAACCCCTTTTCTCAATAAAATTTTTAAACACATAAAATAAAACACATAGGATTACAAAGGAAAACATTTATGCTGAAATACAATTAACAAACATCAAGAAATACATTTGTCATATATTATTAAAGAAAAAAGCAAACCGCAGGCCTGAAATGGAGTCAGTTATGCTAGGCCATGCCACCAAACCAAGATTTAATACCTAATTTAATTGATGTGTCATTCTCACCGAGAAATGTAGTCTTAGCTGATCAGTCAGGAATTTTCTGGTCAGCACCAGTGAGGTCATATGGCCCTTCTTCATCCCTCAAAGAAAGATGAGGTATCCCACCTTATAAGATCCCTTTTTTCCCAAAAGGGAGCTGACCTAATAAAACCTTTTTTTTTTTTTTTATTTACAGCTTCCTTGTCCTGTCTTTAAAAACGTTCCCTCTCTGTCGTCCCTTGGAGCCTCCCTGTATTTGCCAGTCAGAATGCTGCCGACTCACGACTGGTTCAGCAAAGCCAATCAGCTCTTCAAATTTTACTCAGTTGAGTTTTGTTCTTGAGTGACAGCTATATGTGTGCTTAAAAAAACACACACACACAAAATCTAGCTGTAAGTTAATAATGACTGTTAATTTTAAAAGTAGTAACGAGTGCACAAACTAATTTCAAAATGTCTGAAACAACTGTTACATGATTTGAAAATGTCGCACTTCTCTGGGTGACAAGGTGGTGAGATCCCTACGTCTTGCTGCTTACATTAATAACAGAAGGAGATGCTATCTGAGGCAATGAGGACAAAGGCAAGCCCTTAGTGATTTCCATTCCAGGAAAAAAAGTTAAACACTTTAAGAATCAGAAGGTGAGAAATAATTTTCCACCTCACAGTATGGGTTTGGAGGATTAAATATGAGTTATCTAGTATGATAGCAAAAGGAAGATTTATAGATGCTAGTCTGGGATGGTTCAACGAAGGAGAGCAGTCGGCTGATGCCCTGAAGAGCTGCTTTAAAGGGAAAATACTGAACAAAGGAAAACTATTTGTATAAAACTGTAATGAGCAAAGGACTTGGGGGCCTGCAGCACAGAAAGCCTAGCTCTGACAGTTGGAGTTAGCTGCAAGGTAGGGATTTACTGCAGGTCGCCGAGCAAGGGAATAGGAGACAAACTTCAGATTCATTCCAACTTGGTCTTTGAACTAAGGGTTTCTCAAAGAGAAAGAACAATGAGGTGGGGTTAATCATCATCTCGTGACATTTTTGTCATGTTTCTTAATCCTAGTTTTGAGAGTGAGGATGTCTCTGGTTTACGATTCCCTGACCAGATGGTCCACGGCTCCGGGGATCCAGGATCTCATCTTGCCCTGGAGAAACAACCTGAGTTTGCACACTAATGATGACATCTATTAAGATAAGAGCAATTCTACTACATTAACAATGTTATCGACTGCAGCAACTTTAGTTATCTGACTCCAGTTGATCAGTGTTTATTTTAAACTGGATTGTGGTCTGAGGGAAAAGGAAGGGAATGGAGTTTTGGATAGAGAGGTTAATCAAGCACTTGGTAAGGGAACTTGCTTTTAGAGGGAGTTGGTTTCAAAACCTCTTTTTAAATGGGGATAAGAAAAACAAAGGGCTTCCCAGGTGGCACAGTGGTAAAGAATCTGCCTGCCAGTGCAGGAGATACAAGAGACGTGGGTTTGATCCTTGGGTTGGGAAGATCCCCTGGAGAATGAAAAGGCAACCCACTCCAGTTTTCTTGTCTGGGAAATCCCATGGACAGAGGAGCCTGGTGGGCTACAGTCCGTGGGGTCACAAAGGGTAGGACATGACTTAATGAACTGAACACACATACACAAGAAAAACAAAATGGTATTTAGCTTTGTTTTAGGTCATCTGTGCCTTTAAGAAGTTATGGAAAGACCTTTACCCTGGAAAAGCCTAAACCTAGAGCCACACCAGATTTTGTAATTTCAAAGTGTCCGTGGAATCCTGGAAACCAACCTGGAAATTCTTAGCCCAATACATTCTCAGGGCTATGCTTGACCTTCAGGTTAAGAATCTCTGACTGGGTGTTAATGAGAACCTAAAGGGTGGAGTTTATTTGATCAGGATTATAAACACTTTTCAAGAGCAAAGTTAAGCCAAACAGGAAGGATCCAAGTAGAAACTGCTAAAATCAGGAGTTGAAGCTGAGAGGAAAATAGCAACTCTCCCAGGGTGTCATGGAGATGCTTGAGGAGTATCTCTTCAGTTGGACACTGTGTATATTTAAATTGTAACGCTTTTGCTTTTTTTGGTTTAAGAAAGACCCACGCCTTGAAAACAGTTACTGCTTCTAAAACACAAAATGATCCCAAGGCTGGGAGAGGAGAACAGTGAGAGGTTAAATTCAACTATTCCTGTAGGAAAATCCCAACATTACCATTCAGTACTTGTGGCTTCAGTAAAGAGGGCCCATTTAAAATAAATAGATGATTGCATTCGACAATAGATCCTAATTGACTAGGACCTCATTTAAGTAATGGAGTAATTACTATTGCCTGTGGAACTGGATCTGGACTGTCATGACATAGAATTAAAGCATGATAGCAGAAGAAAAGAATTCTGAAGAATGTGGCTTTTGTGTTTGAGATGTTTTGACAAGCTTATTATCTTAATATTTCATGAATATTGATAAAATACTCAAGCACCCTTCATGGAAAAATTACTGGATGAGCTTTCGTGTGTGTCATGCTCTCTATCAGAGGAGCCAGCAAACTTTATAATTTATAGAGTCTAAGAAAAATATTTTTCCCACATCGCAGTTTCTGCATCTGTGAATACTTAAAGAATCTCAGGTCTATGGATGACCTTGAGAAAGTCACCTACTCAGTCTTCAGGCAAGATCCCCAGAGAAGCAACTCTGACATCCTTTGATGATCCGTTCAGTTCCAATCAATCCATTGAGATTCTGGAACCATACTGCTACTGCTAAGTCACTTCAGTTGTGTCCGACTCTGTGTGACCCCATAGATGGAAGCCCACCAGGCTCCCCTGTCCCTGGGATTCTCCAAGCAAGAACACTGGAGTGGGTTGCCATTTCCTTCTCCAATGTGTGAAAGTGAAAAGTGAAAGTGAAGTCGCTCAGTCGTGTCCGACCCTTAGCGACCCCACGGACTGCAGCCTACCAGGCTGCTCCATCCATGGGATTTTCTAGGCAAGAGTACTGGAGTGGCTTGCCATTGCAGGGAGTTACTATTATATGCAGAGTACATCATGAGGAACGCTGGGCTGGAAGAAGCACAAGCTGGAATCAAGATTGCTGGGAGAAATATCAATAACCTCAGATATGCAGATGACATTACCCTTATGGCAGAAAGTGAAGAGGAACTCAAAAGCCTCTTGATGAAAGTGAAAGGGGAGAGTGAAAAGGTTGGCTTGAAGCTCAACATTCAGAAAACTAAGATCATGGCATCTGGTCCCATCACTTCATGGGAAATAGATGGAAAAACAATGGAAACAGTGTCAGACTTTATTTTTTTGGGCATCAGATGCTGATTGCAGCCATGAAATTAAAAGACGCTTGCTCCTTGGAAGGAAAGTTATGACCAACCTTGATAGTATATTAAAAAGCAGAGACATTACTTTGCCAACCAAGGTCTGTCTAGTCAAGGCAATGGTTTTTCCCGTGGTCATGTATGGATGTGAGAGTTGGACTGTGAAGAAAGCTGATCGCCGAAGAATCGATGCTTTTGAACTGTGGTGTTGGAGAAGACTCTTGAGAGTCCCTTATACTGCAAGGAGATCCAACCAGTCCATTCTAAAGGAGATCAATCCTGGGTGTTCATTGGAGGGACTGATGCTAAAGCTGAAACTGCAATACTTTGGCCACCTCATGCGACGAGTTGACTCACTGGAAAAGACTCTGATGCTGGGAAAGGTTGGGGGCGGGAGGAGAAGGGGACGACAGAGAATGAGATGGCTGGATGGCATCACCGACTCTGTGGACATGAGTTTGAGTGAACTCCGGGAGTTGGTGATGGACAGGGAGGCCTGGCGTGCTGTGATTCATGGGGTCGCGGAGAGTCGGACACGACTGAGCGACTGAACTGAACTGAACTATTCATAATGACTTGGTGCCTTCAAAAGATGTGCCAGTGGCAATCAGCTCTGCCCACGGGCTTCACTCTGATCCCATCACAGCCTCATGCAGCCGCTGGTCTTTTCTTTGTGACTGTACACTGAACTAAGAGTTCTGCCCTTGCATTTGACACTTTTGAATACCCCCAAGCCTCCTTATGTTATCTGGGGTCTTAACTAGGTCTTGACTCTGAATTTCTTCCTTCCCACCAATATCCCCTCAGCTCACACCATTTCAATGCCTACCAGCCTGACTTCTGGTTGCCAGCCGCTGCCTCTTTGTAGGAGGACTCTCTCCAGCTAACAGGGCCTGCTCTGCTCAAGCTTGCAGCAGGCCGGAAGTGCCAAGGAGGTAATGGTTCCAGGAGCACTCATAGGAGTGACTGACAAACGTTCTAGCAACCTTACCTTTTGGGTAGGCCCCGTCTGAAACGCATACTGTCTTGCAGAGCCCTCACAGATGTTAAGCTCTGGTTGTCTATACATCAGGAACTTGCTAGATGAAGGACACCCTACTGGATGCCTTCTCTTCCTTATCTCACTTGCCGATTTCCCTACTTGTGTTTCCGTGGATTAGCTCCGAATAAACTACTGCATTCAGACTCCTAGCTCAATGCTTGTTTCCGGGGAAGCAAGACTAAGATAGGAACCTCAAACTGACCATGTCCAGAACAGTTCTTTTCTTTTTTAACCGAAGTAGGGCTGACTCACAATGCTGTGCTAGTTTCAGTGCACAGCAGTGGTTGCTTCTAGTACATATTGTTTTTCTAGTTCTTTCCCATGACAGGTAATTACAGTACTTTGCATATCGTTTCCTATGCCATACGGTAGGTCCGTGTTGTTTATTAGCTATATAATAGTGCGTGTCTGCTAATTCCAAACTCCTAATTGATCCCTCTCCTTTCCCCTTAGGTAACCATAAGTTTGTTTTCTGCGTCTGAGTTTATTTCTGTTTTGTAAATGAGTTCATTTGTTTCATCTTTCAGATTCCACATACGAGTGGTTTCATATGGTATTTGTCTTTCTCTGTCTGGCTTCCTTCACCCGGTGTGGTGATCTCCAGGTCCATCCGTGTTGCTGCACATGGCTTTATCAGAGTGATTCTTAACTCTCCTTTGTCCCTCTGTCCTCAACGCACACATTCTCACACCCAGAATATTTCTTAGTCTTGCCCCACCTGAAGCACCAACCATCACCCTAACTGGACAGCCTACAAACCTAGAAGCCATCTGGAGTTCTGTTGCTAACCTCAGATCTATATCCAACTGATCAACAAGACCCACTGGCTTGACCTCCAAGATTAAACCCCAAACTTGACTGCTACTTCTTCACTGACATATACCTAATCTGAGGTTCTGGGGTCCCACCCCTCCCTGCTACAATTGCGCCTTACTGTTTCCCCACCTAACACGCTGCAGCCAGAGTGATCTTTAAAAGAGTAAATAGATCCTGTTACTCTCCTGCTCACAGCCCCCAAATAGCTCCCATTGCTCCTGGAATAAATGTGAAGCTCACAGGCCAGAGGCTGCCTCTCCTTGTCTCCAGCACACTCTCTCTCATGCCTTGGTATGTCTCCCTCCCACTGCACGCACGCACCCAGCACTCTCATCTTGGGCTCTTGTATTTGCTGTTTCCCACATCTGGAGTGCTCCCTGCGTGTATTGTATTTCATCCTTGTGCGTGCTGTCTCATACCGCTGAGATCCCTCTTCAGAAGTGAAGGACTTTTTCCCCAGCTGCCGAAAGTGTTTCTGGCAGACGGCCCTCAGCTGTCAGCCCCTTTGGGAGCTGCCTCTCCCAGGGTCATGTTTCTTTTATGGGACAGCCCACATTCAATGACTGATGGGATGCAGAGGCACAAAAGACTGCCTCCCCGACCCCAACTCAGGGCAGCTCTGAAAGGCCATCTCAGCCCCAGGGTCCCCGGTGGGGTTGACTGAGGCCTTCAGTGGAAGTGTATTGGGCTCAGCGCACCCCCCTCCCCTGCCCAGTGCTGCTTCCTTCCATTCCATTCCATGGGTATCCATCCCAAGAGCACACCCCCATCATACTGTGTCTGCTGATCTCAATCTGCAACTCACTGGCAGCACTCATCACTGAAATATCAGCCCAGAGTCATGTTTTTGGGCTTCGCAGGCAGTGCCAATGCAGGTAGACTTAAGAGATAGGGGTTCAATCCCTGGGTCGGGAAGATCCCCTGGAGGGCATGGCAACCCACTCCAATATTCTTGCCTGGAGAATCCCATGGACAGAGGAGCCTGGCAGGCTGCAGGGTCACACAGAGTCAGACACGACTGAAGTGACTAGCACACATGCATGCTTCATGTCTTCAGAGGCCTGACCATCCAATCTCTCCCACTACTGAATGAATGAGTGCAGATAAATACTCATGAAACCAGTACAGAATAATGTTCCGCAGCAGTAAATGTCAAGAAAGGGTACAAAGTAATGGGTGCAGAGAAAGATCACAGAAGAGGGACTTTGGGGAGGCAAGATGGCTGAGCAAAGCTTCATGGAAGGGCAGGCACTTACCACCATCCTGTCGAACTCTTGAGTTGACATGTCTAGAGTCTGGATTCTTCCCTCCTCTCCTGCAGCTAGACTCTGGATGAGAATGATTTCAATCCTGCCCTTCAACAGGGATGACTTGATGGGCACTTGAATGGCACTGGTCCGCGACAGATCCAGTAATCGAGGACCACATCAAGGGCATCTTGATGGTGACATCATAGCTTTCACTACCCTGTTAGGGGAAGTGATAAAAGGGACTGTATGAAGGACTTTTTTTTTGCATGTTGGCATCAGAATGCTAGGATCATATGATTAAAGCAGGTTTATGCATTGGTGAAAAAACCAGCTGCCTTTGCCCTCCCCCAGCAAAATACTGTGTGTGTGTGTGTGTGTGTGTGTGTGTGTGTGCTCAGTCTCTCAGTCAGGTCCAACTCTTGGTCACCCCATGGACTGTAGCCCACCAGATCTGTCCACGGAATTCTCCAGGCAAGAATACTGGAATGGGTTGCCATTTCCTACTCCAGGGGATCTTTCCTACCCAGGGACTGAACCCACATCTCTTGTGTCTCCTGCATTGGCAGGAGGATTTTTTACCACTGAACCATCTGGCAATGCTTCTCCCAAATTCAATTCTTCTTACACAGCACACTTCCCAGCCGCTTCTCTGTAGCATTAATTGGTGTACACTGAAAAATGCAAACTCATTTCAATACCAGCCTGAGCAAAACAAAAGAAGGGCACATCAACCATGAGATAATAAGTTTGCAGATAAACTGGTGGGTGGTTTTCTTCTTTTTTTTTAAATCAACCACTGATATGTATAACACTCAATCAGTGAAAAGTACTTGTTGAAAATCTATGGGTCCAATATTTTCTTTGATCAACTACTAATTTGTATACTAATCAGTCAATGACAAGTATCTGTTGGCTATCTCTGTTGGGTCTCCTTGCTCTCCTCCATGACCACTGACAACTGAAAACACACTGAGTAAATATTGATGTCTGGCAGATTGATTACCTGATTAACCTAATTAAGATGAATAAGTAAAATTTATGCTTCATGTAAACTGACTAAGCATTATTGTCCATTTTAGTAGACTCATATTTATAACCTGGTTCAGAATATGCTGAAAAGGCAAGGAATCCACTCTAGGTTTTAATGTGTAGCTCTTGTGCCCTGATGCTGGGAAGGATTGAAGGCAGGAGGAGAAGGGGACGACAGAGGATGAGATGCTTGGATGGCATCGCCGACTCGATGAACATTAGTTTAAGAAAGCTCCAGGAGTTGGTGATGGACAAGGAAGCAATGACTAAACAACTGAACTGAACTGAACTTGTGCCCTACCCCACCCTATGGCCCTGGTGCCATGTGATGTTTAGAGAATGTGAAACCTGAGTTCAGTTGGGTCTTCTGTAGAAAATGAAAATGGGCCATTGCTCCAAGAAGGGCTGGCCAAGAGCATTCCCATATGCATGCAATGGGTCTGGCTGCAGAGTACACTATTGTCAGCTAAACTTGGAAATTTGCTTTAACCAGGACAAAAGGAGAAGCCTCCAACGCAGCTGCTCTAGCAGCTGCAGCAGAAGGGCAGCCACGTGGCCCTTGGCTCAAAAGTGCTTCCAAATTGTTGCTGGCAGAGCTGACCACCTGGACCACAGGGCCAAGGAACGCATTATCTCCCGTATGTGCTAAAGCAAATGAATTACTAATAACGTGGCTGGATTTCTGATCTCAGAGTGCTTTCTCCAGCACTCTAGCCCTGCCACAGTGTAAAAAGATTGCAGAACATTAAGAACTTTATTTTTTCCAAATAACATTTCCTTTCCACAAATTAAAACTGAGCATTTGTTTCAACAGGTTTTGTCCAGTCTGCCGTTAAGGTGCATAAGCATAGCTCTGCTTAAAGAGAGGTGCCCTGAGGTCTCTCTTCACAAACTTGTCAGCTGCCTAGCCCAGAAGGTAAACGGGGAAGAGACAGGTGTCCAGGGGACACTAATTTGCATTTCTCTGATTACTAGTGAGACTGAGCTTCTTTTTACCTGATAATTGCCATGTGTATCCTTTGTGTAAAGCCCGAAGCCTTGTCGAACAAACAGAACATGCCTCTGTAAAGTAAGATAGCAACAGTTTCTCAAGTATAGATGAGACAGAAAATGAGCTAAAGTTGTTGCTAGAGTTGGTCTGTTATAGCAGCAGCATATGCATTTGGGGACTTGTTACAGAAGTAATATTCTAAAGGTTGCATGGATACAGATGAATTCTAATTTGAACAGAAGATAAATCTGTAGAGAGCATTTCTTTCAGACAACTCCGATCTAGAATATGAAAATCCAGATCTAGAGGCAGATTTATTTAGTGATTATTTGCTTTACAGACAGTTTTACCAAAGGGGTCTCATAATATTGGGCTTCCCTGATAGCTCAGTGGGTAAAGAAACCTCCTTCAACGCAGGAGACACAAAAGACAAGGGTTCAAACCCTGGGTCAGGAAGATACCCTGGAGGAGGAAATGGAAACCCGCTTCAGTATTGGAAAATCCCATGGACAGAGGAGCCTGGTGGGTTACAATCCATGGGGTAGCAGTATTGTCTACACTGTGTGTATTTAAAATGGAATCCCAACTGAGAAAACACAGTGTTAAGAATGTATCTGATATATCTGATACATAAGCAGGTTTCCTAGAATATTTGCGGTTCTTAGAGTTAAAGCCGGAGAAGGCAATGGCAAGCCACTGCAGTACTCTTGCCTAGAAAATCCCATGGGTGGAGGAGCCTGGTAGGCTGCAGTCCATGGGGTCGCTAAGGGTCGGACACGACTGAGCAACTTCATTTTCACTTTTCACTTTCACACATTGGAGAAGGAAATGGCAACCCACTCCAGTGTTCTTGCCTGGAGAATCCCAGGGACGGGGGAGCCTGGTGGGCTTCCGTCTAAGGGATCACACAGAGTCGGACACGACTGAAGTGACTCAGCAGCAGCAGCAGCAGAGTTAAAGCTGTTGTATTTTTAAAGAGGCCCATGGAGATGGGAAACGATATAGGGTATCTTTTCCACTTTTCTTTCCCCTTTTCAAACTATAACAGAACTGGATAAAGGGTTAATGTCCTGCCTTCTGGTAGGCACAGAATTACTGCTGGGATCAACCTGAGTGCAATCCAGCCTGGTTCCCCAAACTGCTGGCACCTCCACCCTGAATTCTCCAGGATGCACACCTAGTCAGCATGTGGCTTCCTAGTCCTGGTTATTGATGGTCAGATCCTCTCCCCATCAAAGCTTTTCTACCCAGGCTGTCCCTGAGGGTCATGGTCACCCCTGGAATCTCAGAAGCATGAAATAGAAACAATCTGAACCTGAATCCCAGTTGCATAATTTTCCTCCAAGGCCCTCCCTGTTATCCACAGACAGGGTCCTCAATTGCTCTCTTACTCCCTGCATGCAGGCGTGCTATGTCGCTTTCAGTTCAGTTCAGTTCAGTCGCTCAGTCGTGTCCGACTCTTTGTGACCCCTGAATCACAGCACGCCAGGCCTCCCTGTCCATCACCAACTCCCGGAGTTCACTCAAACTCATGTCCACAGAGTCAGTGATGCCATCCAGCCATCTCATCCTCTGTCGTCCCCTTCTCCTCCTGCCCCCAATCCTTCCCAGCATCAGACTCTTTTCCAGTGAGTCAACTCGTCGCATGAGGTGGCCAAAGTATTGGAGTGTCAGCTTTAGCATCAGTCCTTCCAATGAACACCCAGGATTGATCTCCTTTAGAATGGACTGGTTGGATCTCCTTGCAGTCCAAGGGACTCTCATGAGTCTTCTCCAGCACCACAGTTCAAAAGCATCAATTCTTCAGAGATCAGCTTTCTTCACAGTCCAACTCTCACATCCATACATGACCACGGGAAAAACCAGAGCCTTGACTAGACAGACCTTTGTTGGCAAAGTAATGTCTCTGCTTTTTAATATACTATCAAGGTTGGTCATAACTTTCCTTCCAAGGAGTAAGCGTCTTTAATTTCACTTTTTTTTTTTTTTCAGTCGCTCAGTCGTGTCCGACTCTCCACGACCCCATGAATCACAGCACGCCAGGCCTCCCTGTCCATCACCAACTCCCGGAGTACACTCAAACTCATGTCCACAGAGTCGGTGATGCCATCCAGCCATCTCATTCTCCGTCGTCCCCTTCTCCTCCCGCCCCCAACCTTTCCCAGCATCAGAGTCTTTTCCAGTGAGTCAACTCGTCTCATGAGGTGGCCAAAGTATTGCAGTTTCAGCTTTAGCAACAGTCCCTCCAATGAACATCCAGGATTGATCTCCTTTAGAATGGACTGGTTGGATCTCCTTGCAGTATAAGGGACTCTCAAGAGTCTTCTCCAACACCACAGTTCAAAAGCATCGATTCTTCGGCGATCAGCTTTCTTCACAGTCCAACTCTCACATCCATACATGACCACGGGAAAAACCATTGCCTTGACTAGACGGACCTTGGTCGGCAAAGTAATGTCTCTGCTTTTTAATATACTATCAAGGTTGGTCATAACTTTCCTTCCAAGGAGCAAGCGTCTTTTAATTTCATGGCTGCAATCAGCATCTGCAGTGATTTTGGAGCCCAAAAAAACAAAGTCTGACACTGTTTCCACTGTTTTTCCATCTATTTCCCATGAAGTGATGGGACCAGATGCCATGATCTTTGTTTTCTGAATGTTGAGCTTCAAGCCAACCTTTTCACTCTCCTCTTTCACTTTCATCAAGAGGCTTTTGAGTTCCTCTTCACTTTCTGCCATAAGGGTAGTGTCATCTGCATATCTGAGGTTATTGATATTTCTCCCAGCAATCTTGATTCCAGCCTGTGCTTCTTCCAGCCCAGCGTTCCTCATGATGTACTCTGCATATAAGTTAAATAAGCAAGGTGACAATATACAACCTTGACGCACTCCTTTTCCTATTTGGAACCAGTCTGTTGTTCCATGACCGGTTCTAACTGTTGCTTCCTGACCTGCATACAGGTTTCTCAAGAGGCAGGTCAGGTGGTCTGGGATTCCCATCTCTTTCAGAATGTTCCACAGTTTATTGTGATCCACACAGTCAAAGGCTTTGGCATAGTCAATGAAGCAGAAATAGATGTTTTTCTGGAACTCTCTTGCTTTCTCCATGATCCAGCGGATGTTGGCAATTTGATCTCTGGTGCCTCTGCCTTTTCTAAAACCTGCTTGAACATCTGGGAGTTCACGGTTTACATACTGCTGAAGCCTGGCTTGGAGAATTTTGAGCATGACTTTACTAGCGTGTGAGATGAGTGCAATTGTGCGGTAGTTTGAGCATTCTTTGGCATTGCCTTTCTTTGGGATTGGAATGAAGACTGACCTCTTCCAGTCCTGTGGCCACTGCTGAGTTTTCCAAATCTGCTGGCATATTGAGTGCAGCACTTTCACAGCATCATCTTTCAAGACTTGAAATAGCTCAACTGGAATTCCATCACCTCCACTAGCTTTGTTTGTAGTGATGCTTTCTAAGGCCCACTTGACTTCACATTCCAAGATGTCTGGCTCTAGGTCAGTGATCACATTATCGTGACTATCTTGGTCGGGAAGATCTTTTTTGTACAGTTCTTCTGTGTATTCCTGCCACCTCTTCTTAATATCTTCTGCTTCTGTTAGGTCCATACCATTTCTGTCCTTTATCGAGCCCATCTTTGCATGAAAAGTTCCCTTGGAATCTCTAATTTTCTTGAAGAGGTCTCTTGTTTTTCCTATTCTGTTGTTTTCCTCTATTTCTTTGCATTGATCACTGAGGAAGGCTTTCTTATCTCTCCTTGCTATTCTTTGGAACTCTGCATTCAGATGCTTATATCTTTCCTTTTCTCCTTTGCTTTTCGCCTCTCTTCTTTTTACAGCTATTTGTAAGGCCTCCTCAGACAGCCATTTCGCTCTTTTGCATTTCTTTTCCATGGGGATGGTCTTGGTCCCTGTCTCCTGTACAATGTCACGAACCTCCGTCCAGAGTTCATCAGGCACTCTATCAATCAGATCTAGTCCCTTAAATCTATTTCTCACTTCCACTGCATAATCATAAGGGATTTGATTGAGGTCATATCTGAATGGTCTAGTGGTTTTCCCTACTTTCTTCAATTTAAGTCTGAACTTCGCAATAAGGAGTTCATGATCTGAGCCACAGTCAGCTCCTGGTCTTGTTTTCGCTAACTGTATACAGCTTCTCCATCTTTGGTTGCAAAGAATATAATCAATCTGATTTCGGTGTTGACCATCTGGTGATGTCCATGTGTAGAGTCTTCTCTTGTGTTGTTGGAAGAGGGTGTTTGCTATGACCAGTGCATTCTCTTGACAAAACTCTATTAGCCTTTGCCCTGCTTCATTCCGTGCTCCAAGGCCAAATTTGCCAGTTACTCCAGGTGTTTCTTGACTTCCTACTTTTGCATTCCAGTCCCCTAGAATGAAAAGGACATCTTTTTTGGGTGTTAGTTCTAAAAGGTCTTGTAGGTCTTCATAGAACCGATTAACTTCGGCTTCTTCAGCATTACTGGTTGGGGCATAGGCCTGGATTACTGTAATATTGAATGGTTTGCCTTGGAAACGAACAGAAATCATCCTGTCATTTTTAAGATTGCATCCAAGTACTGCATTTCGGACTCTTTTGTTGACCATGATGGCTACTCCATTTCTTCTAAGGGATTCCTGCCCACAGTAGTAGATATAATGGTCATCCGAGTTAAATTCACCCATTCCAGTCCATTTTAATTCACTGATTCCTAGAATGTCGACGTTCACTCTTGCCATCTCCTGTTTGACCACATCCAATTTGCCTTGATTCATGGACCTAACATTCCAGGTTCCTATGCAATATTGCTCTTTACAGCACCGGACCTTGTTTCCATCATTGGTCACATCCACAACTGGGTATTGGTTTTGCTTTTGCTCCATCCCTTTATTCCTTCTAGAGTTATTTCTCCACTGAGCTCCAGTAGCATACTGGGCACCTACCGACCTGGGGAATTCCTCATTCAGTATCCTATCATTTTGCCCTTTGTTACTGTTCATGGGGTTCTCAAGGCAAGTATACTGAAGTGGTTTGCCATTCCCTTCTCCAGGGGACCACATTCGGCTGTGGTCCATGTGATTAGATCAGCTAGTTTCCTGTGATTATGATTTCAGTTTGTCTGCCCTCTGGTGCCCCCTAGCAATACCTACCGTCTTATTTGGGTTTCTCTTACCTTGGTCGTGGAAAATCTCTTCACAGCCGCTCCAGCAAAGTGCAGCCGCTGTACCTTACCTTGGACGAGGGGTATCTCCTCAAGGCCACCCCTCCTGACCTTGAACGCGGAGTAGCTCCTCTCGGCCCTCCTGCGCCCGCGCAGCCACCGCCTGTTGGACGTGGGGTAGCTCCTCTCGGCCGCCGGCCCTGGCCTCAGGCGTGGGGTAGCTCCTCACGTCCGCACCTCTTTGCGTGGTTCGCTGCGCCGGGGCCGGCGTCTCTCGCGTCGCGTCTGCGCCGCCGGGGCCGGCGTCTAGTCGTGTTCTATTCTTTGTCACCCTATACACTATAGCCCACCAGGCTCCTCTGTCCAGGGGATTCTCCAGGCAAGAATACTGGAGTGGGTTGCCATGCCCTCCTCCAGGACATCTTCCCCCCAAGGGATCGAACTCCCATCTCTTTCATTTCCTGCACTGGCAGGCAGGGGCTTCCCTTGTGGCTCAGCTGGTAAAGAATCCACCTGCGATGTGAGAGACCTAGGTTCAATCCTTGGGTTAGGAAGATCCCCTGGAGAAGGGAAAGGCTACTCACTCCAGTATTCTGGCCTGGAGAATTCCATGGACTGTATAGTCCCTGGGGTCACAAGGAGTCAGACACGACTAAGTGACTTAAACTTTACTCTTAACTGCTAGTACCACCTGGGAAGCCCTCTAACTCCCTGACTGCCTCAGAAATGTGGCCCCACAGACCTCTGTGCCGGTCTCTGCACTTTCCCGGAGTAGGAACCACTTTATCTTGGAAATGAAAGCCCTGGACATGAACTTGACCATCAAGAATGGTGTCAATACTGAAGCTGGACAGGTTCTCTGTCACCAGGGGGAAGGTCTGCAAGCAGGTTTTAACCCTTCCACATACATATCATTCTCCTGAATATAAGAAACCATGGATTCCAGGGACCCAGCGGTATGATAATTTCCAGAACTTTTCAGATCATGAAATAAATTCTCTCATTTAAAAGTGACATGAAAAAAAAATAAAAGTGACATATAGAATAGCCTTCCCTAGGTTTCTCCTCTGATTTTCTAGAATTTGTTTAAATTGTCTTTTATTGAGAGGGGCAAATACTTCTATAGCCTGAAAAATGTTTGTTCATCCACTTCTTTAATCATCTCTTTCTGTATTCTATTTTTGTTAATCTTCACAATTTAAAATTTTGGGTTCTTTAATATCCCTGATTTGAAGTGTGAGCTCAATTAATTTTTTTTACTTATTGATCTCTAGCCCCACAGATACCATTATTTTAAGACTATCTCTTCATTGTTTTGTTTGATTTCTTCATATTAGATTTTATGTTTCTTTCAGAACCTATTCCATTTCTATTTTGTTCTGTTGGTCTAGGCTTATGTTTCAGAATAAATCCCCAAGATTCTATTTTGACTCTTTCCATGTTACAATAAAATCAATTATTCAGGTAAAATTTGTTCTCTCACTGTTCCTTTTATAAGCATTCTCTTTATTTTCCCAGATGAATTTTAAACTTATTATATGAAGTTCTGAAAAATATGCAATTAGAATTTTAATTGGAATAGAGTTAAAACATTTACAATTGGAGAGAATTAGTATCTTTACCACATTTCCTCCTTCTTGAAAGAACATGGTGTTTTGCCCCAACTGCTTAGATGATCCCTGATCATGTTATATTTTTGCCTAATTTTAGGAACATTCTGCTGCTGCTGCTAAGTCGCTTCAGTCATGTCCGACTCTGTGTGACCCCACAGACGGAAGCCCACTAGGCTCCCCCGTCCCTGGGATTCTCCAGGCAAGAACACTGGAATGGGTTGCCATTTCCTTCTCCAATGCATGAAAGGGAAAAGTGAAAGTGAAGTCGCTCAGTCGTGTCCAACTCTTAGCAACCTCATGGATTGCAGCCTACCAGGATCCTCCATCCATGGGATTTTCCAGGCAAGAGTACTGGAGTGGGGTGCCATTGCCTTCTCCATTAGGAGCATTAGACTATTTTAATTGTATTTTCTTTTTACATCTGATATTGAAGTTTGGAGATGACTCTCATAACCAGCCATATTAATGAACTTTTAAGTAGTCCTTACTAATGTTTGCGTTTTCTTTGGGTATATTAGGAATGCATTTTTGCCAGTTGAAATAATCTTTTTATTTCTTTTCCTAGGATTTTAAACTCTCCTAAGCCACTCCAGTACTCTTGCATAGAAAATCCCATGGATGGAGGAGCCTGGTAGGCTGCAGTCCGTGGGGTCGCTAAGGGTCGGATACGACTGAGCGACTTCACTTTCACTTTTCACTTTCACACATTGGAGAAGGAAATGGCAACCCACTCCAGTGTTCTTGCCTGGAGAATCCCAGGGACGGGGGAGCCTGGTGGGCTTCCATCTATGGGGTCACACAGAGTCGGACACGACTGAAGTGACTTAGCAGCAGCAGCAGGCCTTTCTTACCAGGTCTCATGGTTTTAACAACCAGCCATATGCAGAGGAAAAGATGAAGGCTGATTGTAAGGACCAATTATGGGATCCTGAAGAGAAAAGTGACCCAGAAGTCAACAGAAGGATAATTTCAAGGTAGGAGATTTGACCCCAAAATTCCACATTTCAGAATCTCCCTTAAAATAACTAAAAATATGGACAATATTTTGAGGTGTGAGGCTGTTCAGGGTATTACTTATCAAAGTCGAAACTGGAAAAACAACCTAAATGAACTATAAATAGGGAATAGTTAAAATACGACACTCCATGTGATGGAACTGCATGTGAGCATTAAAAATAATGCAAGAAGTATTTGATCACTTAAGAAAATGGTCATGAATTGTTTATTTAAAAGACAAGATATGAACTCTATTTAATATGATCCCAGTAATGTAAGCTGGAAATATAAATATGTATGCACAGAAGAAAGAATGGGAAGCTATGTTACTTGTGGTTTTCTCCAGGTTCTGGAATGGTGATACATTTTCTACAATGAGCATGTGTTACTTCATGATGAAAAAGAATTCTACTATAGACCTAATGGTTGTGCCCCACCCCCCAAATTCATATGCTTAAGTCTAACCCCCAATGTGATGGTATTTGGAGGTGGAGCCTTTAGCAGATCATTAGGCCATGAGGGTAGGGCCCTCATAAATAGGACAAATGCCCTTATAAGAAGAGACACCAGAGGGATAATGATCTAATTCTCTCCACCACCTGAAGACATAGAAAGAAGACAGGTTCCTGCAAACCAGAAAGTGTAGTCTCACTAGATACCAGATCCACCAGTGTCTTGATCTTGGACTTCCCAACCTCCATGCTGTGAGAAATAAATGTTTGTTGTTTAAGCTACTCAGTCTCTGGTATATTTGTTAGAGCAGCCCAAATGGACTAAGACAAACACCATATTTTTTTTTAGTGGTACAAAAAGTAGAGGCTTCCCAGATGGTGCAGTGGTAAAGAATCTGCCTGCCAATGCAGGAGATGCAAGAGAAGTGGGTTCGATCCCTGGGTTGGGAAGATCCCCTGGAGAAGGAAATGGAAACCCGCTGCAGTATCCTTGCTTGAAAAATCTCACGGATAGAGAAGCCTGGTGGGCTACAGTCCAGTTGGTCGCAAAGAGTCGGACATGACTGAACACAGCGCACGCACGCACACACACACACGCACAAAAAGTAGAAGAGTGAGGAACAGACAGTCAAGGGTAAGAAGAAAACAGACCCCAGGATTTAGCATTCGAGTTAAGTCACTAGCATTTGGGTCAGGTGCTATGGGCATGAAGGAGAAAGTCCTGCGCCCTTGATTAAACACCTAAACTCCGATTAAGCACCTAAATCTTACGAGGCAGCTGAAAACCTTCTGGACCTGCTGGGGGCAATGTTATTCTTAGGGGCAGGGTAGGTGTGATGGATTCAAGATGGCTGCACATACTTTGCTTCTCCTCCAACTGAGAGGGTGGAATTTAATTCGTCACCCCTTAAACCTGGGTTGGCCTCTGTGTCTTTCTTCCTCAGTAGAGTGCAGTGGAAGTGACGTCCTGGAACCTCCAGAGTCTAAATCATGAGCAGCGTTAGTTTCCACCAGGTCTCTTAGAATTCTGAGGGAGCCCTGAGGAGCTGAGCGAGAAGTCCAACTATCCTGCTGTCGCGGGGGCCTCCCCAGCCCCAACCCGAGGCGTGATGGGCCCTTCCCTCCGTGGTGCCAGCCTGCATTAAGCCAGGGGCTGCTCCCCCACACCTCTCTGCCCAGGGCTGCACCTGCCTCCCACCCGCTGTGCAAGCGGGCAGGCGGGGCTCCGCTCTTGGGGCGCCAGTTCTGGGGCCACCTCATCAGTCACGGGCTGGCTTGGGGGGCCAGTGCGGGCTGACCCCAGGGCGCCTGTGACCTCTGACAGGGATACCTTTCAACTGTTTCTTTGTGGCCACCATGATCTCCACTGCCTGCATACCCCGCTCCTGTGAGGAAGGACAAGGATGCCGGAGCCGCTGGGCACTTCTTCAGAGCCCCCTCTTTCTGGAGCTCCGCCTTTCTTTTCCGGGTGCAGTGGCAAGGAGGTGGACACGAGCCGAAGTGGCCCTGCTCCACCATTGGTCGGTGCCACAGTGTGCCCCACCCCCCAGCAAGTGACCGTTAGTGAGTAACCGCCAACCTGCGACCGTTAGAGGTCCTGCTCCACCATTGGTCGGTGCCACCGTGGCCCCGCCCCCTCCCTCGTATATAAAAGGAGCCCAATTGGCCTGAGGGAAGGTGGTTTTCTGAGATGGTGGTCTGCTTTCTTCTCAGTCTGCTGGCTTTTAACTAAAGCTAAATTTAGCTAAAGCTAAAATGACTTTCAATTAAAGTCATTATTCCTTGTTCTTACAACTCATCTCCCTACCTCTCGGCCTGTCTGCAGCAAGCAGAACAAGCTCGGGCTCAAGTAACACTGTTACTCCTACGATGGGAGAAGACTCCTGTGGGTCTCCATTCAACAGTGCCAGCTGAACCCAACCCTTCAACCATCTCTGCCAAGGCAACAGATGTGCAAGAAAAGCCATCTTGGACCCCTTAAACCCCACTCCTACCATATCTCCTCTGCTGCTGCTAAGTCACTTCAGTCGTGTCCGACCCTTAGCGACCCCACGGACTGCAGCCCACCAGGCTCCTCCATCCACGGGATTTTCTAGGCAATAGTACTGGAGTGGCTTGCCATTGCCTTCTCCGAAATCTCCTCTAGTGATTACTAAATGACCTCTACAGGTAACACAGAAAATGGAAGAATCACCCCGCCACACCCTGCTTGAATTCCTGACACATATTTGGGAAATATGTTGTTGTTTCAAGCTAGTACATTTGAGTTAGCTTTTTATGCAGCAATAGATAACTGAACAGTAGGATGTTATCTATTTTGGCAAGAGTTGTTCTTTATTTGGGTAGAAAAGTTGCTGGGCTTCTTGGTGAGTTTCTTTCTGGTATCTATAGGAATCATGTACCTCTGGTACCTCTTGTAAGAATTCTAATTTTCACAAGCTTCAGCCTCTTAAATCATCCCTTAAAAATTCTCCCAGGAAAATCTCCATGCCTTTCTTCTTCAGTGACTATCTGCTAGTGGCTTTATTTGAATTGAACTTAGATAGTAATCAAAAGATTTGAATGAAGGCAGAAAGGTGCTCTGGAAAGGAAGGTGCCACATGAAAATGCCTGGAGAAACTTCCCAGCACTGGCAGTGTTCTGGCCCCAGTCAGGAGGGTGAGGCTAGGGCGCCTGTGACCTCTAACAGGGATAGGTGTTTCGGGTTCTGGAACACGCTCTTTCATTGTCCCCATTGTAGAGACCTGCTGTATATTTGAACTGTTTTTACCGCTCCCCTCTTCCCCACCGGCAATGAATTCTCTAAAAGGTGACGTGCACTTCTGGTCATTGAGTTGTTATAGTCCAGTGGGTCCCCAGCCGTCATCTAATTCCACCCCCTCATTTTACAAAAGAGGACACGTAGGTCTGAAATGGATGGAGGTATTCTAGATTATAGTTTGTAACAGGCAGAGAAGTCGCAAAGAGTCCAATCTCCTGCCTCCAAACATGCACAAGTGTGTCTGTTTTTATGTTTGTGTGTCCAAGCTCTCACATACCCTTATATAGTGTCAGTACATAATGAGAAATGGTGCATGCGTGCATGCTGGGTTGTGTCCGACTCTTTGTGACCCTGTGGACTGTAGCCCACCAGGCTCCTCTGTCCATGGGATTCTCCAGGCAAGGACACTGGAGTAGGTTGTCATTTCCTCCTCCAGGGGATCTTCCTGACCCAGGGATCAAACTTGCGTCTCCTGCACTGGCAGGCATATTCTTTACCACTGAGCCACCTGGAAAGCCCTGACAAGAAATGGGAAGAAAATAAATCTTCATTTTTAGCACACAATCAGTAGGTTCATCACCTGCTGGTTTACTAACTTCCCCTACCAACAATGAATATTATAAGGTTCTCCCTCACAATTGCTTATCAATAGGCAAAGACTTATTTGACTAGAGTCAGGTGGGACTGAATAAAACTGAGTCTTGAGGGGAAAGGGGAAACTTCAGAGCTGGTGGGAAAGAAGCACCCCCTCTTCCTAGGCACCCCCCAGAATCTGGGCAGGTGGAGGCCCTGCCTCTGCAGCTTGGCCCTGCCCTGGTAGCACCTGTTATTTTAAGGCTTTTGGAACTGCTATCAGGACATTGTGTTTGCTGGGAACATGCTCTGAAAAAATCTCGCTCTGGGTACATGTCTTCTGTCAACCATATGTTGTTTTCTCTTTTCAGTTTCCGAATATGAATGTGCAGCTCTTTGTGTGAACTAACAAAGAGTTACAGATGGAAAGATTCAATAGGTAATATTTACAGCCAGGCTAATTTTCTTAATGGAGCTGCTGCAAGACTTTCCTTTTTGAAACTCTTCTGGTGATTTATCTTTACAGAGCTTGTCATCTATTTCAAGTTTTTGTTCACCCTAAGTCCATGACTGAGACCAGAAAAAAATTAGCAACACTTTATACTCCTTCTGGTCTTTCAAATTCTGTGAGATTTTAGATTGAGCAGCAAGAGGTATTGAATTTTTATTGACAGCTGTCTCTAAGAGGTGTACTTTTACTCAGAATACTTCAATATGCTTCCAAGTTGAGGTCTAAGATGGTTCATGCATGCTGTTTTTAAAACTTAAGTGATTCTGAGATAATATAACCATTTCAAACAAATATCAAATGCTTATGGCCCAGAAACTAGATGAACTCTGCTCCATCGCCTGCTCCTTCCTCCACATGCTACGTTTATGGTGAAATGATGAGTTTGTTCTCTTTGTTCAGACATTGTTTATTTTGCAGCACTTTGTTGTCTCTTTGTTCAGATCTTGTTTGGTTTTGTGGCAGAAGCAGTTTGTTTTACGTTCCAGACAACATCTGTCTGGTACAAAATCTCAGCCGGTTTCTCTGTTACCTGGGCAAAGGAGACTGTGCGAGTGCCCTCGGAGGCCCGTAAATTCACTCTGCAAACACTACCAGCTCTCTGGGGCTTCCCTGGGATGCACCATTCTGGAAATAAATCTGAATAAAAAGAATAAAATAAAGAACTTACAGTTGTCTAAGGCAATAATCTTGAAAGTGTGAAGAAAGTGAAAGTTCAGTCATGTCCGACTCTTTGCAACCCTATGGGCTGTATGGAGCCCACCAGGCTCCTCTGTTCATGGAATTCTCCAGGCAAGAATACTGGAGAAGATTGCCATTCCCTCCTCCAGGGTATCTTCCCAACCAGGGGATCAAACCCAGCTCACCTGCCTTGCAGGTAGATTCTTTACCATCTGAGCCACCCAAGGCAGTGATCTTAACTAAATTTAACACCAAAGAAGAGACTAGTGAAATAGACTGTAATTATTCTGGCCTTCCTTATTTCTTGAGAGTTTCTCAACTGTGGTCACCTGAGAAGTTCTCTCTTACCAAACCCTGTAAGTCTTCACTGATAAAGGAAGTTAACAAACCTGTTTGGCTCAGCAAAAGCAACGTTCTTATGAATTATCATTTTACACCAGCACATATACGCTCGGGTGGACTCAGTAGACCCTGCTTCCTGTCACAAACACTCAAGTAAAGCGACTTCATCTAAACTGTTTGGAATGCAACATTGTGAAAACAAGAAGTCAAGACATCAAGCATAAGGATTTTTTAGGCTGGAGAACCTGCAGTTGAGAATTCTTTCTGGGGAAAAATGTGACATAACATTCGTAACTATTTTAACCTTTAATCACGGATTTCAGAGCCCAACTTTTGGGGGAACTGAGTCTTGGAAGAGTCCTCTGCACTGACAGGAATTGAACTGGAGATCTGAGGACACTGGGGTCCAGTCCAACCCCAGGAAGAGTGCTGTGCAGAACCAAGAGAGGCCCATGAAAGTGAAAGGGAAGTCGCTCAGTCGTGTCCGACTCTTTGGGACCCCATGGAGCCTATCAGGCTCCTCTGTCAGTGGGATTTTCCAGGCAAGAGTACTGGAGTGGGTTGCCATTTCCTTCTCCAGGGGATCTTCCTGACCCAGGGATCGAATCCTGGTCTCCCGCGTTGCAGGCACATGGCCTCTGCCAAATACGACAGGCTTGACCCTGGAGCGCTGTCTGAAGGCAGGGGCCTGCCCTGTCAGGTATGATCAGAAGCGGGGAGAGGGGCTCTACACAGAAAAGTTAACCTTTCGGGTGGAGGAGTAGCCACACAGGGCGGGGGGTGAGGAGCAGCAGGTGTGCTGGCACACACTTAACAACCGGCTCTCTAGAAAAAATACATGTCTCGGTGGTTTGTCAGTTTCACTGATAGAAAGGATGTGTAGCACCCAGTTTACAAATAATTCTAATATATACAGTACTCGATTACATATTTCATATAGCCATCTGAGTCTCACAACAATTTTTGTTGTTTTTGCCAAATCCTTATACCCACTGTCACCTGTAGTTGTAAGCCACCCATTTTTCGATAAGTGGAATTACATTCCAATCCACTGTTTTTCCAGTAAATTTGTCCTTAATTCTGACATTGGGTGTACCGTCAAACTCGCTCTGGTACAAGTTATATGCATTAAACAGAAGTCTCTTTCAGCTTCACCACAAGATCACTTTGCCAATTTGGCATTTGAGGGATCGGAATCTGAAAAATAATATGTTATACTAGTAAAAGTCACGATGGAAGTTAATAGGAAAACTTTTGTAAGTAATTTCTTTATATAATTTTAGAAATGAAATTAATTTTAAACTAAATCATTCACCTTATTTTTCAGTTTATGCCTCTGTATCAGCATGACTTGCTATTTCTTCAAAGTCCACCATCAGTTTTAGTAATTCTATTATCCACAACCATGTCATGAAGTCAGACTATGGTTAAAGGCTTAATTCCTACTCAGTTCAGCGGACAAGTTGCTCACATCATTGATAGATGAGTGTAATTCTAACATCAATGTTGGTTAATATTTTCATGTGCTTTGACATAAGATGAAAGTGAAACAGTGAACACAGATACTGGAATTTCATTCATCTATCATGACATGAGTGACTTCCCTGCTGAATCAACTATTTCTGTTACTGGGGAGGCTTCTGATAAACAGTAGGCTATTAGTAGTTAATTTTGAGGGAATCAAAAGTTACATGTGGGTTTTCCACTGCACAGGAGTGGGCACCACTAACTCCTATGCTTTTCAAGGGTCAACTGTAGTTTGATTGGGGTAATAATTTCACAGTGTATACTTTTTTTTTTAATGCGGACCATTTAAAAAATCTTTTATTGAATCTGTTACAATGTTGCTTCTGTTTTATGTTTTGATTTTTTGGGTATGAGGCAAGTAGGATCTCAGCTTCCCAAGCAGGGATAGAAGCCATACCCCCTGCATTGGAAGGTAAAGTCTTAACCACTGGACCACTGAGGATGTCCTTCATAATGTATACTTTCCTTTTCATAATTTTTGCAACTTTTTATTATTCTTTTAAATATTTTCCTATGTTTTTCAACCCTTCTACAATTACATGGATCATTTTTTAAATCACAAAAAATTTAAATGCCAATTTTCTTAACTTCTTTTTAAAATATTCTTATTGATATATAGTTGATTTACAATGTTATATTTCAAATGCTCATTTTAGCTTATCATTCTGAACAGAAAGTTTGCTAATTTAGGTATTGAAAGCATTTCTTCAAGGGAATGCTCCTCCAATTTTATAAAAAGAAGTAATAAAAGGAAAGATTCGGTTTACCAAAATTGACTTTACAGTCAAATTTGTAAACAAAAATAGCTATGCACAGAACTTTGCATTAGATACAGTAAAAATAGAGACTAATGGGAAACAGTTAAAATTACAAGTTTATAATTGGAATCCCATGAAAATTTTCTACAGCAGCCTTTTAAAATGTAAGAGAAGCTGATGCACCATGGAGGAAAGTTTACTCCTTTTGGTGGTGCCTTTGAAACTGAGGATAATCATCCATTAGATCCATTCCTCCCGTAACCTGCCGTCACAGACCAAGCTCATTTTCTTTAACTGTTGTGACAAAAACTTGCGTGCCCTCCAAGTAGCACAGAGCCTAAACAGTAAGACATTTGCCCAACAGGCACTTAAGACAGGTTAGGACCACTGACTCTCCAACTGGTCATGCACAAGTGTCCCCTTGGTGACCTCTGGATGACACAGGACCAAAACCTCCACACTCAGACCATCCCAGTGCCACCATTTTCTGAACCTGCGTCCTGTGAAGAAGCCTGTAGTTTAGCCAAACCTGCCCAGAATGATTACCTCACCTTTTTCTAATTTCCAATCACCTTTCCCCACGCTCCCCATGCCTCAGACTGCCCTGCTTCCTTGTCCCATAATACCTCCAAGCCCCTTCCCTTCTGGGAAGTATTTCTGAGATTTCTTCTCCTGTCTCCTTGCTTGGCTGACTCATAAAACTTATCTCTGCTGTAAACCTCCTTATCTTGGTGTTTGGCTTGCTGTGGGCTTCCCTAGTGGCTCAGTGGTAAAGAATCTGCCTGCAATGAAGGAGAAGCAGGAGACCTGGGTTTGATCCCTGAGTTGGGAAGATCCCCTGGAAGAGGAAATGGCAACCCACTCCAGTATCCTTGTTGGGAAAGTCCCATAGACAGAGGAGCCTGGCGGGCTATGGTCCATGGGATTGCAAAGAGTCAGACACAACTGAGCATGCAAGCAAGCACATGCCGGGCAAGCAGGGCAAACGAACCTGCTGGCTAACAGCACCTTACAGAGTATCAGCGTCTAGATGGTGTGGAGAATTCACTCTGTCACAACCATTTTCCAGGTGATACTAGGAAGTGAGGTTCAGTATTTCATGAGTAACGGCATCTTTGTTCTTTATTACATTTTCTGCAATCAATATTGATTAAGTTGTATAAAAATAAGTGATGTACTGCTAAGGATTCTGAGAATATTCAAAGAAAGATGTTTAGGAAAACGAAACCAAGCCTGTCACGTGGCTTTCATAATTCATTACTGTCTTCTCATTTGGCTCGTTTTTGTTGCTCTGCCTTAACTCTCTCAAATCCTGATTTCATCCCAATTCATTCTTTTCTGACTACCTTTGGTGCTCAGATTTTTTTCCCACCCTATTTCAAGCTTGATTATGACCTGTCTCCAAGTAGTCTCTAGAAAATTTTTTTTTTACCATAATTTATATTTCAGCACCTCAAAAAGCGCTGTATCACTGTTCACTTATGACACTGGCTTCTCACCCACCTCCATCTACCCCCACGCTTGGGCACATGAACCAGAGTTGAGCAAGGAATTCACAATGGAAGGATTTTTGGACTTGAACTGATTTGACTCTGCTTTTGCAGACTGATTTAGGATTATAAATTCCTCTCTGGCCTTAGGCAGAATAGGTAATATTCTGGGCTCAGAGGATCTGCCATAAAACCCTTCTACCATAACCCATGTCCTTTCCTCATCAAATTCAGTCTGTTTACAACTCACAAGCCACATCTCAGATAACTGACTCTTATTTTTTCCCATTCATAAAACCCCCTCTTAGCCCCTAAAAGAAATGTAAAGGAGGAAAACACAGTGAATATGATTCGTCCATGTTACTGCGCACATTAGTAGCGCCTATTTTTCTGTTGACAGACCCTTGGGTTGTTTCCAATTTTGAGCTATAACAGATTTAATTGCTGTGAATATTCTGGTACATGGCATTGTGTGAGCCTGGGTTTTCAAGTCTCTTGGGTACCTCGCAGTGGAATAGTTGGGTCATATGGTAGATACATGTTTAATTTTATAAGAGAGTAGCTAGTTTCCACAATGGTTGTACCATTTTTCACTCTACCAGCAATGGACTTTTAATCTTCTGATAGTTATCACCAAATTCCTCCCCAAGATGATAACTTTACTAACACTCTCCGAAAGTGAGTGAAGGTCTATTTCCCACACTCTCACCAACATTGTTGGTTATCAATCTTTTTTATCTTTGCCAATCTGATCATTACAACAATGACTCATTGTTTGGATACGCACTCCTTTTCTGAAAGAGCACTCATAAAGTGTCTATATTTGGTTGGTAATAAACTCACAAGCCCTTGGCCACAGGGGACTCTGGTCCCTGCCAGGTAGGTCAGACCTGGGACCTGGCTTGGAGGTAAGGGACAGTTAGTCAGAGGAGATCAGGTTCAGAGAAATCACCAGCAGCTAGAAAGAAGAGAAATTCTATGGTCAGCATCCCGGGGTCCAGGCAGCAGAATTAGGAAACACGCGCCAGGCTTCTCAGCTAAGGAAGTGGGCCCAGAGGTGTCACAAAGCCTAAGAAAGAAAGTTAGATTTTTTTTGAAGAATAAATCTCAAAATGGGCTCTGTGTGAAAGATGCTAAGTCAACAGTTACAGAATGGAACTTTGTATTTATAAAAGGCGTTAAAGCGGAGAACTCCCAGGTCACGAATAGGCTGTTTGTGATGGTTTATTATCGCTCAAAAATGCTGTGGATCTCATTTCCCCATTACACAGTGTTTTAACAAGAAATGAGGGTCATGATCAATGCCTGATGCGCAACAAAAAAACTAAATTATACTAAACAACCATAATTGACAAGTGGGACAGTCTGAGTTTCGTGGTGACAACAAGAATAAATCACCTCTGGCAAACTTTAGAAGGAAAAAAAGTGCATTGAAAGGATAACGACTAACCCAGAGAACTGACGGGAACGTTGAGAAGCAAGGCTTGGGAAATGGGTTGGAACAGAAAAGAGTACTGGCAGCTGGGAACACCGCCAGACTCTGCTGAGAGGGACGGCCAGCCGGGAACGTGCCACTGCCACGTGGCCCTGCACGCAGGACACTCTCCACGGGCTGCTGGTTGCCCTGCAGCCTCACCTGGCAGTCATCTTCCACTGCATCTTTGCTTCACTCCTTGAGGGTGAGCATCCCAGGCCCCAGAACACAGCTGGCCAAGCCTGGGCTCCACGCCCACACCCTTGTCACCAGCAGCAACGGGAGAGACCGGCTGTCCCTCTCCGTCTCCCACGGTGGGGAGCAAGTAACTCCTTTCCTGGGCTTCCCAGGTGGCGCTGGTGGTAGAGAACCCGCCTGCCAATGCAGGAGACATAAGGGACATGGGTTCAATCCCTGGGTCGGGAAGATTCCCCTGGAGGAGGGCATGGCACCCCACTCCAGTCTTCTTGCCTGAAGAATCCCATGGACAGAGGAGCCTAGCGGGCTACAGTCCATGGGGCCGCAGAGTCGGACACAACTGAAGTGACTTAGCATGCATGCATGTAACATTACTGCCAACCAGGAAGGGTGTTCAGAGGCAACATAAAAAACAAATGAAGACACAACAAAAAGTTCTTCTCCAAAGAAAACAAATCTGTTATCCTTGGTTGTAGTAGCAAGCTTAAAGGAGACCAGTCCCCAAACACTGACATTATGCTTGGTATAAGGCATTTTTCAGCTGCACTGAGTAAATCGTATTCTGAAGCGATTCAGCCCAGTCACATGTCCTGCAGGTCTCCCTAAAAACTGAGGATGATCACTGTCAACATGATGCTTTCTCCTTTTATCAATCATCTCGCAGTATTAACTACAGATGTGGCAGGAGAGTAATAAGATGGATTTTTTTAAACACACATCAAATTGTTTACATCTAAATGTCTGTGATCTCCCTTTCCAGCTGCCACCTTATGGACTGCATGCTTGCTCCAACAATTTGAGCATTTGCTCAACACTCTTCTCATAGACATGTGGTCCAGCAGTCATCATAAAATTGACTCAAATTTTTTTTAAAAAATGTTGAATACCAGTTTTAAAAAGACAAGGTAGGTTGCTGACTTGCATGAAACAGCAGTGAATCACACCATATAACTGCAAGTGTTGCATAACGACCTCAGAAATGCAATGTTGGACTTGCCTGGTGGTGCAGTGGTTAAGACTCAGAACTTCCACTCTAGAGGGCGTGGGTTCGATCCCTGGTTGGTGAAGTTCCATGTGGTGCAGAAAGAAAAAAACTTTATGTTGACAAAAAGAATCAAGCTATAAAAGAAAATATAAACAGAAGTTACTCCAGTCACGAAGAGGACAAATTCATGTACATTTAGACAATATATAGTTTAGTCAGATGTGCATATGTGGTCAAATTATGAAGAAAACTAAAGGAATATTCACAAAAATATTTTCCTCTTATGGGGGGATGTCATCAGAGAGGCAAAAAAGGGGGGTTTAAATGATACACACATTATCACTCTACAATTTAATCTGAGAGGTAAGACTGTGGACATTCATTACCATTCTTTAAACATATATATATATATATATATATATACAGTTACATGATCTTTTGATAGATCGACAACAAAGATTAAAAAAATTTATCCAAAGATAGCCTTCTTCCACAAAAAAGGTAAAAGAAAAAGATAAGGTGCGGGACTGTCTTATATTGTGCTGGGAATGCAAGGACCCTCATCGCAATATTGTTAATAAATTGGAAAAAGTAGAAACAAATCTCCACATGTATAAGTATGGGAGATAAATTATTATGTGTTGGATAATATGCTGCTATTCAGGAAAGTCTTCTAAAAACCTTTAATAATGCAGGAAAATACTAATGCAGCAATACTAACTCATTGTTAAATGAAAAAGGGTGTACATAATCTAAGTTTTGACAGCAATAGATGTGACAGAGCATACGGTCAATAAAAGACTTGAAGGAAGCAGCATAATACTTACGGTGACTGCAGCTGGGTAGTGTTAGATTTATTTTCTTTGTTATGCTCTACAAATATTTTGGAAAACACAGATGAACATGAGTTCATTCTACAATGAGGGGAAACATCATTTTTACAGTGAAAAAAAAAAATCAGATCATTGTTTAACTTTTCTTAAAGGTACATGGTGTTGCTTTATGGTCCCAGGACACACTCTCCCCTCGCTCCTCCCTGCCTGAACTCAGTGTACCCAGGGTACCTCTCGTCCTCTCCTCCCTGTGTGACTTCAAGAGCAAGAGCAGAACCCAATCAGACCGTGAAGAGTGGGCTGGGGTCTGGGAGTGGGGCCCAGACGCAAGCAGCATGGGGCATCCTGACCATCCCGACCATCAGCTACTGCTCACGGTCTCTCCTCCCCAGCCCACTGACCTGACTGGATCCTGGGGTTGGAGATGGTACCTGAGTTCTGTGAGCAGGCATCTGGCTGAATGTCAATGTCTTTCTTTAGAACGTGGATACATGGGACTTCCTGGTAGCCCAGTGCCTGAGACTCCCAAGTTCCCGATGCAGGGGGCCTGGGGTTCAATCTCTAATCAGGGAACTAGATCCTATGAGCCACAATTAAGAGTTTGCATGCTGCAACTAAAAAAAAACCCTTGGGCTGCAACGAAGATCCAAAGCAGCCAAATAAATAAAACATTTGTTTAATATGGATATGTTAGTTTCCTATGGCTGCTGTAACAAATTACCACAGCTCAATGGCTTAAAGTAATCATGTATGGATGACTGTTTTCCAGTCGGCATGTATGGATGTGACAGTTGGACTATAAAGAAGGCCGAGTGCTGAAGAATTGATGCTTTTGAACTGTGGTGTTGGAGAAGACTCTTGAGAGTCCCTTGGACTGCAAGGAGATCCAACCAGTCCATCCTAAAGGAGATCAGTCCTGGGTGTTCATTAGAAGGACTGATGTTGAGGCTGAAACTCCAATACTTTGGCCACCTGATGCAAAGAGCTGACTCATTGGAAAAGACCCTGATGCTGGGAAAGATTGAAGGTGGGAGGAGAAGGGAATGACAGAGGATGAGATGGTTGGATGGCATCATCGAGTCAATGGACGTGAATTTGAGTAAATTCCAGGAGTTGGTGATGGACAGGGAGGCCTGATATGCTGCAGTCTATGGAGTTGCAGAGTCAGACACGACTGAGCGACTGAATTGAACTGAACTGAATGGCTTAATATAACAGAAATTCATTCTTTTATTAGAGCAGGGTTCAGTTCTTTTTGGAGTCTCTAGGAGAGACTTTCTTGCCTTTTCCAGCTTCGTGAGGCCACCTCCAGGCCAGCCTCATGGACCTTCAAAGTCAGCGATGCTGCGTCTCTTTGGCTTTCCTTGATGGTTACATCTACCTGACTGACCTCAACGAGAGAAGCTTCCCTTAAAGACTCAGTTGAACCCAGCTGGATAATCAAGGAAAATCTCCCCATGTCCAGATCTTTACCCTTAATTCTATTTTCAAAGTCCTTTTCCATGTTAGGTAAACATTCACAGGTTCTGAAGATTAGAATATGGACACTGGAACTTCCCTGGTGATCCAGTAGTTAAGAACCCACCTGCCAATGCAGGGGACGTGGGTTAGATCGCTGGTCAGGGAACTAGATCCAACGAGCTGTAGGGCAACTCAGCCTGTGTACTACAACTACCGAAGCCCACACACCCTAAAGCCTGTGCTCCACAACAAGAGGAGCCACCTCAATGAGAAGCTGGCACACCACAGCTAGAGAAAGCCCGTGTGCAGCAACAAAGACCTGTCGCAACCAAACACTGATTAATTTTTAAAAATACATTATTTAAAAGGAGAATATGGACACCTTTGGGGCACCATTATCCTGCTGACCACAGCAAGCCATGCTGCCTCGCTTGCCTCAGTGCTGGTTATTTTTTGTCGCTTTCAACCTTACTCATGACCCCAGGACCACAGGACAAGTCCCACTTGGCATCTCATCAAATGTTGCTCCTCCAGTAGAAGAGACTTTCCAATAAATGATATCAATTCCATGGAGCTTCATAGGAACATATGGCACTAGGCAAGCTAAAGGGCTTAGCATACTGCCTGGCACACAGGAAGGGCTCAACAAGTGTGCCAGCGTCGTCAGTGGGATTTTTACATAGAAAGGCCGCCAGGGCCAGCTTCTTGAGTATATATAACCTGAACATCCAACCACTCCATCCTAAAGAAAATCAGTCCTGAATATTCATTGGAAGCACTGATGCTGAAGCGGAAACTCCAATACTTTGGCCATCTGATGCAAAGAACCAACTCACTGGAAAAGATCCTGATGTTGGGAAAGATTGAAGGTGGGAGAAGGGGATGACAGGATGAGATGGTTGGATGGCATCACTGAATCAATGGACATGAGTTTGAGTAAACTCTGGGAGTTGGTGATGGACAAGGAGGCCTGGTGTGCTGCAGTCCATGGGGTCGCAAAGAGTCAGACACAACTGGGCGACTGAACCGAAACCTGAACAGTCACAAAGGTCTCCTCTCAGAAGCCTCTACTGTTGGATTAATGCTCTGCTGCTGTTATCTTGAAATTCTTGGTAACATTTCAACAAAGGACCCCACATTTTCATTCTGCACTGGGCTCCATAAATTATAAAGATGTTCCTGAAGCTCACTCCACATGGGAAATTCATTCATAGCCAATTTCCTAAATTCACAGCTCCTGCTGAACACGTTGTAAAGCTCTTTGCTTGTAGAGCATGGTCTTAGTTTGATTTCCCCAAAAAGAAGATCCTGAAATAAGGACAAATTTGAGAAGCATCGTGAGGGTGTTGGGCAGTGAGGCAGGGTACAAGGATAACGGGTCCACTCGCGAGAGGGTCACTGGTGTGGGCTCGAGCCTGCTGGGGCGTCTCTGAGACACCAGGTCACAAAGACCTCAGAACTGTCCCTTCAAGGAAGAGGCGAGGAACTAGGGGTCTTTTTCTGCCTGCCCCCATTCCTCACTGGTTAAGTGTTGCTCCTGAGGCGTGAATCTACCATTTCTTCTGGTCTGTGCCAGGCATGGTCTGAAGCCCTGTGGCATGAAGATCCAAGGCCTTGAGATAGGAAGTCGGTGATGCGTGTCAAAACGAACACATTTGGTCCTGGGTTTATTCTCACTTCAGAACACATTGATGGGACTTCCCTGGCAGTCCAGTCATTAAGAATCTGTGCTTCCTCCTTAGGGAGGGCGTGTTTGATCCCTGGTCGGGGAACAATAGACCCCGCAAGCTGTATGGTGTGGCTAAAAAAGAAAGAACCAAAGTGTCTGTTAAAAAAAACAACTGGAAGTCCAGTGGATAAGACTCCGTGCTTCTACTGCATGGGGTTTGGATCCCACATGCCATGTGGTCCTGACAAAAAAAAAAACCACACACACACACTGATTGTTGACATACTGCGGTCAGACAGCAGAACCTCCAACTAGCAGGCCAGACGGTTGGGTCTTAGCTCTGATTCTGCTGTGTGGGCAGGCCAGGCCTCCCAGGGTCCAGGGCCTCTGGTGCCATCTGTGAAAGGTAGAGTTGGATAATATAAAAATTCCTTCTAGTCTCAATGTTCTATTCTAATTTGTCGCTGTAACCAAGAATTTTGAGCTTGAGGGAGGAAAAATGCCAATCTACCAAACAAGGAACTCATTAAAATAGAAGAGTCTCATTAATTTTTTTTTTTTTCCTGGAGAATTGAATTCTTAAAAATAGGGAGGCATACTGAATAAAGAGCGGAGCAGCTGTTCTGTTTTTCTCTGAGGATAGAATGAAAGGGCCTGGGCTTGAGCTGTGCCAAAAGGGATTTATTTAAATTAGACCTTAAAGAAGTTGTGAGACAATGCCACGTGTCACCCGGGGAGATTTTTTGGAAGCTGCTATCCAGAGAAATGCTTCAAAGAAGGTGTTTTATTTTTGTCCTTTAACGTGTACATACATGTTTCCGTCTGGGCTTTTGTACTATATGTGTCTCATCATAAAATGAGAAAGGGTAGCCAAGTCTTTCTAAGAGGAAACAGCAAATAAAAGGCAGACTTTCCCCCACAACCACACCCCACCCCACGGCAATGGCAGACATCACTAATCAATCACTGATCTCTTCCTGTCCCGGCCCAGGCAAGACCTGGTAATTCATCTCAGAGGCAGGACCCAGGCAGCCACTACCAATGTCCCAGCTGATCAGTGAATAGAAATCTATCTGCCTTTTCAGGTCTTCCATGACTCTGGGGTCTCCACCCATTGAGGATGGTTATGATTATTTCATTTACATTCACAGGTGACTAAAAAGAATTTGTGAAAAACCTTTGGAAATACAGTGTTCCTGAGCCTCTTCAAATAGGCCAGTCACAGCCCTCCTGCCTGGGAACTTTTCAGCACTTTAGGGTTGTTTCTTCTTATTAAGGCCGAGATTCCAGGACCTTCCCCCTACGCCCTGCCCCCACCCCAAAATTCCGATTATTAGAAGCAGAGATTCAGAGCTTTCATTTTCCCAAGCTGTTACCGACTTGGGTCTTTGGATTGTTTACTCAATAAAAATTGATAAGGCCAGAGAAGAAATGCAAGCAAGGTTTATTGGGACTCCTGCTTTAGCCTGAGGGAGTGAAAACAATTTAGCAGGTATCCCTGCTTACTCTCTGAGGGGGCAGGCTCATTCATTAAATGAGGTGAGGGTAGGGGCAGATTTTAGACTGGGCTGGTGGGTTGGCTCAGGTGGTTCTATGTGCAGGGATTAGGCTTGGTACTCTGCTGAGTTCCTAGCACCTCAGAAGCGGTGGCTGGCTTTCCATCTTTTTGTATTTTATTATTTGTAATTTGCCCCAGCTGCTGCATAGTGCAGTTATTTTAGGGCCTTTTAGTTTCTTTGTATTCTGTTACTTAAGGAATCAAAACGACCACTTTGTTGAGAGCTTTTTTTAAAATTATTATAAATGGAGGTTCAGTTTTGCCACATGTCCATGAATGTTCACAGAAGCATTTTTTATAAAAGTCCCAAAGTGAAAATAACCTAAATGTCCATCAATGGAGGAAGGGATAAACAAATTATGATGCATCTCTACCGTGGAACATTGTTTGGTCCTGAAAGGAAATGATACATTTTCAAGCTGAAATTATCATGCTAACTGAAGTAAGAAAGTGACAAAGGGCCACATACCACGTGACCCCATTATATGAAGCGTCTAGGATCGGTAAACCGTAGATGTAGAAAGTAGGTTGCTGGTTGACAAGGGCATGGGGAGGAACTGCTAATGCCTGTGGTCTGGGGGGAGAAATGATTAAACTCTCCTGTAATTACTTCCAATGGCTACATAATTGTGAGAATATGCTACAAACCCACCAAATTGCACACCTTACAAGAAGAAATTTTATGGTATATGAAGTACACCTTTTTTTTTAAAGAGAAAGAAATTATATTTACAGAATATACAGAATTACCTTTTCAGATTTACAGAGTCCTTGGAGAGGCGGAAGAACCCTGCTTAGGGTGAAAAAGCGAGGAGCAGTGCCCTAGATACTGCTGCAGAATTGGTCTACCAAAGTCATCCTGTCTTGGCCCCTGTGTGCTGGGGACCACATGTTACCGTGCCTTGAATGCCCTGCCACCCTTGGCCCAGGGAGTCCAACTTGCTGCCTTGAGTGTTCCTGATTCAAAGTCTTGGGTAGAGTGTCTGATCAGAAAGTTCTACAGCATGTGCAAGGAAGGCTGCCAGAGTGACTCAGTTTCTTCCATGAGGGAAGCAAGACCACCAAACTCATCAGCGAGGAACCCCAAAGACAGCAACGTGGGTCAGTTGCTAAGCTGCCAGAAGAGAATGGCCAGTGACGTCTACGGCATTACATTTATTCTGTGACTTTTCCTGAACTTCTGCAGACGAGAACAAAACAATCCAAATCACAGTTTCTGTCCTCTCTCCCAATATGACTTCCTTGCCCCTCAGCTGTTCCCTGAGAATTGCCTGTACTAAATCTCCATTTGCTGCCAAGCTGTATTTCTATTGGCATAACCAAGACATTAGCTCTTAGGGTTTCATACTGTTCCAGGGTATTTAATTGTAATAGGAAACTATTGAGAACGAAAAAGCTTTTATGATAGGAAGTCTGAGCAGGATAGTGGAAACAGAGCAGACGTGGGACAAGGACAGTCTTGACTATGAATTTCAACTCTGACCTCTGGTAAGTTTCTCACATTCTGAGTCTCATCTTCTGTTTCTGACCATGACGCTAATGTTTACCTTCTAGGGTCAGCTGAGCTCTAAAGGGGTCATATTTGTCAAGTCCACAATGCTTGGGCAAGCATCTAGTAGATCCTCAGTAAATGGATCTGGTGCAGAAGTGCATCAGTGACACTAAGATACTCTGAGGCGACAGCAGCTGCAGGCTAGGGTGTCGTTGGTCACTGCCGGAAGCAGGTACCTGGGAAGAGTCAGGCCAGACACCCCTAACGGAGCTTGGAGGCCAAGAGAGACTTAAAGGACACCCAGCATGAGGCGGAGTCCATGTCTGAAGATAGTTATGCTGAGTGTGAAGTCTTGCACAGTCTGCTGTTTTAGACTCAGATCAAGCCTCTGTTCTTACGTCTTCAGTTGGTAGTAAGACCCCTCCTATTTTCAGGACCCTACAGTTTCCACTTCAGTTAACTTCATTAGAAAAAAATAAAAAATCAACACCAGATTCTGTGAAGGAAGTTAAAGCATGTGCATTTCATGATGGCTCGGAGGGCAGAGTCGACAGATTCTATCCCAAGAAATAGAAGATTAAGAATATTAAGAACCAGGTAGCTATAAAGAGCAACTTCACTTTCACTTTTCACTTTCACACATTGGAGAAGGAAATGGCAACCCACTCCGGTGTTCTTGCCTGGAGAATCCCAGGGACGGGGGAGCCTGGTGGGCTTCCGTCTATGGGGTCGCACAGAGTCGGACACGACTGAAGTGACTTAGCAGCAGCAGCAGCAGCTATAAAGATGGCCTTGGGAAGAAGGATCATCTGTACTAACGACTCGTAAATTATTCATTCATTCAAACACATACATGAAGACTACTCTGGACAAGTGTGCGAAGTCCCTTCAGTCATGTCTGACTTTTTTGCGACCCCACAGACTGTAGCCAGTCAGGCTCCTCTGTCCATGGGACTTCCCAGGCTAGAATACTGGAGTGGATTGCCATTTCCTCTTTCAGGGCCCAGGGATCGAATCTGCGTCTCTTGTGTCTCCAGCATCTGCAGGTGGGATGTGTACCACTAGCGCCACCGGGAAGCCCTGAAAACTACTTATCGTATATGGGGCCAAACTACTTTCCCTTTCCCCTCACATTTCTGCCAGATGGGAGGCAATGGGGTTCAGAAAACACCACCCCCAGTATCACAAGCTGAAGGAATTTGAGGAATGGCAGGTGCATGTCTGATCTTCCCATACATTTCTCTTGTGGAGGAAAGGAACATTCTTACCTCAGAGACAAAGGGACGCGAAGAAGAATCCAGACCTTGCTAACTGTCCCTGGCTCACTGCGCCTCCCTCCTACACTTTGTTCTACCAAATTCCTCCACGATGTCCCCTCTCATCAAACCCAGCATAAAACAGTCAGGTTTAACCAGATCTTCAGGTCTTCATTTCCTTATGAAGGCTCCCATGTCGTATAAAACTTATGTTAAGTAAATCTATATGCTCTTCTTCTCTCAATCTGTCTTTGACTGTTAAATTCTCAGACCCCATCTGAAAAGGTCAAGGAAGACTCCTCCTGTGTAAAGACAACCATCGGTGTAAAACCTCTGACTTTTCAGACACAGACACACATGCATGACTGACAGGGAGACTCAGGCTGGCGGATGGAAGCTTTCCCCTTGTGTATCTGGGGTGTTGATCTCTCCAGCTGTGGCAGTGAACTTGGCCTCAGCAGATGAGTGTAATGGAAGACAGAAAAGGGAAAACACAAGCGTGCCCAATGCCCGCCGCCAACATCTTGGGCCACCACCCCAGGCGTCCTGGCCTGACACTCACTTTCCACCCACAAGCCTCTTAGTGCTGAGATGAACTCTGCTCTTTCCCGAATGGCCTGGGACTTCCTCTCTGGATTAGAGCCACTTCCTGCCTCCTTTGGCCACATTTCCACTCTGAGAGCAGGAGGCTTCCTGTGTCATGCCAGCTTGCAGAGTCTGTTTGGCCTGTGGACCATCCTTCTGGCCTGTCCTTTGGCTCCAGTACCCAGAACCCACCTTCCCACAGGATCATGGCACCTGCTTCCCACGAATGCCCCCCGTCCCTGGCTGGGGCAGCCCCTTCCCAGGTTACTGCCCCTCCCTGGGCTCTGCCCAGGAAACCCTGGAGCCACCCCATCCTCCTCCTCCTCTCCAAAGTCCTGGCAGATGAAACTGGGACAAAGGGACTAAGGGGAAGGGTTAAGAACTGCGGGAGACAAAAGGAGCCTTTGCTGTCATCTGCCATCTCCTGCAGGCTCTGGCCTCTGACACCGTCCTGTTAACGCTCACTCACTGATCCAGAGCACACGGTCTCCCCTTCCCACCATCTGCGCAGCAACTTTGCTGCCTGGCTGTGCGTACCGCAGACTGTAAATAAACCAGGAGTCTCAACTTCTGAGGGAAAACCAAAGTGCAGAAATGATGGTAATTCCATTCCTAACCCATTGACATGCAGGCATTGATACGAATCGCGTTCCTGCTCCAGCTGTTTCATTGTCACAAATCATCCTGCGTGATAAAACCATCAGGATACATAACCAAACAGCCCCCTTCCAGCTCCCACGCCTCCCTAGCTGCCAACACAGTCTCGTTTAAGTAGAGTAGAAAATCTGGTGAAGCGACGGGGGATTGAAGGTCCCCTCCCTCCCCCAGTGATTCACTGTCTAAAATGGATATGAACTGTGATGTTCCAAAGAAAATGTCAGAAATGATAAGCTATTGTGGCTGGATGGAGCTGGGGATTATTTCAGAAGAACTTGGATCCCGGGCACTTGAGTTCTCCTGCTCGCTAAGATCAATGCACGTCAGCTTCTAAGTGTTGGATCTTATACAATCGTTGAGCAGATGGGCTACAGCCATGATTTCGTGCAAATGTAAATTATCTCCTAAATGAAATGTGCTTGAGAGACATACAACAGGCTCAAATTTCCAAACACAGAGGGGGAAAAACAGCTCACCCAAGTCCCATTATTTACTCAGCTGGTTTTTGGATGCGAGTTTCCGAGCCAATGTTTTGAAGAATCTACCCCACGGTCTGAAGAACAGGGAGCGGCAGGGCGCCTGGTGTGGAATTCTTTCTCTTTCCCAGACTTCAGCAGCAAGCCCACGCCAGAGGTGGAGGGACCTGGCTATTCCCCGGGCAGAGTTCAGAAAGGTTCACATTCTTTTTTTTTTTTCCTTTAACGTACTTTAAATTGAGGTTTAATTAACATGCAATAAATGGGGACAGCCCTTAGATGTCCACAGGGATGAATTTTGACAATTATCAAATGCACGTGGAACCAACACCCAACACAAGATTAAGAACATATCCAGCATCCAGCACACCAGAAAGGTTCCCTCCCTGTCCCCAGTCAGGCGACCCTTCGCTTTCTGTCACTTTAGAGTTTGTTTTGTCTTTTCCAGAATGTCGAACAAGTAGAATCATGCAGTAAGAACTGTTTCATGTTTTTTAGCTTCTTTCATTCAACATATTGTTTTTGAGTAATTCACTGAGGTTGTTGCATGTATTCACAGTTTGCACTTTTAAAAAAATTGCTGAGTTGTGTTCCATTAGAAGAATATATTATCAATTTATTATCACATATATTATCATTTACCCAGTTGTCTCTCCGTGGACATTTGGATTGTTTTCAACTGTTGGCTCTAATTCGATGGAGAAAGGAAAGTCTTTTTGACATTATCACTGGAACAACTGAATTCATGGGTAGGAAAAAAACTCAATCACTCCATACATGAAAACTAATTCAGAATGGATCACAGACCAACAGGTAACACCCACAGACACAAAGCTGCTAAAATAAAGCATAATAACTTCATGACCTTGGGAGGGGCAAAGAGGTCCTTAGCATACAAAAAAGCACTCATCATTAAGACATAAGTTGGATGTCATAAAAATTTTTACATTTAATTAAAATACACAAAAGGGATAGATGAATCACAGATGGTCTAAATATAACACATGTATCTGATAAAGGACTTGTAACCAAACTATATAAAGAATGCTTACAAATCAACAATAAAAAGACAACCCAATTAAAAATGGCAAAAGACTTAGATGCTTCACAAGAGATGTGGAAAAGATAATTCACAAGAAAAGTGCTTAACACCTTGTCAACCAATTTTTAAAATTTCTGTGTGAAATTCTTCTGGTAGACCCCCATTCCCCCTTTAACACTGGAAAACTGGATATAAAATGCTAAATGGAAATGAATCTTGCCTTCAAAGATTTAGTCTCTTAACCCTCCCAGATTCTCTGCTTAGTAATTACAAAGCACTTTTCAGAATTGCTAAGGGGAACAGGCCTGCAGCTGCCAGAGCCCTCTTTGTGTGGTTTGGTGTTGCAAAAGGGGAACCTTCAGAGAGCTGGCAGCCTTGGCCACGCAGGGGACGGGCAGTGGGTGGCTAGTGGGCTTTGGGAAGGGCAGGCGGGAGGGGAGGGAGGGGCAGTTTCCGGGGGCTTCAGCAGCAAAGGGCTGGGAGGCAGGGTGGGGTGGGCTCTGTTCAAGTCCAATGTCAAGTTCAGGTTTGGTGTGCTTTTGAAAGTAGATTAAGATAAAAATCTCCAAAAGGCTAAGTCATCGCCAAGCACTTAAAAGGCTCAAGGTTTCTTCCATCTGACTGGACTTGGGCCAGTCATCCTAAAGAAGAACAACATTTATAATTCATCCAGTGCAACTTCTTAGCACCTACCATGTTTCAGCATCTAAAACAGGCATGGTAAATGTATAGTTGCATAGCACACGTCATCAGGAAACTTAACAGATTGTAAACAGGAGGATTTTTCATCTAATTAGTCAACTCTGCGTACAAGGTAGCCAAGCAAAGTGAACAGTGACAGAAGTGCCCCTAGCGCAGGGCATTCAGAGCCCGAGAAACCCGCTGCTTGTTAGGGAGGTGAGTTGAGTCACTGTCTGAGTCTGGGAAACTGCAGGGGAAAAGCCCAAGCATTTTATTTGGATCTTGACTAGAATCCAATTGAGATTAGATTTCAGGTGAAAGCAGTCTGCTTTCTAAACACATTTTAAGGACTGTGGCAAAGCGGAGGAGAAAGTACTAAGCGTGCTAAGGAGGAGGGACGCTCTTGAGAAGGGCATTGACTCAAGGGTGTGGGACTTAACAGAGGCACAACATCATCTAATCACACGTGGTTCAAGTGTGAGGGCTCCCACATAAATAAACTCAGCAGACAACTAATTCTCATCTATTTCAAAAAGCAAGTGAATAAAATATAACAGTATATTTTCTGTAACTCAAAAGACCCCAAATATCATTCCAATACATAAAGTGAAAGTGAAGTCGCTCAGTCGCGTCTGACTCTTTGTGACCCCATGGACTGTAGTCTACCCAGCTCCTCCATCCATGGGATTCTCCAGGCAAGAAGACTGGGGTGTGTTGCCATTTCCTTCTCCAGGAGATCTTCCCAACCTAGGGATCGAACCCGGGTCTCCCGCATTGCAGGCAAATGCTTTACCATCTGAGCCACCATAACCAGCATGAAATTTACTACTGAGGCATTTTGTGTCCTTTTTTTTTTTTTTTATACTGATCTTCTGTAATCAGATGTGTATTTTACACATAGGGCACTTCTCCGTTTGGACTGCTGCTCAAGTGCCCAACAGCTCACGTGTGTAGGAGCTCGTGGCCGCTGCCGTTCTGGGCAGAAGATGTTGGGTCTCACTGCTCAAGCTTGGTCTGGCACTGCTTTTGCACATGCATATTTTCTTCTCAAGAATGCAGGTCCTAAGGGACGAGCCTAGTGGTCCAGTGGTGAAGACTCCATGCTCTCAATGCAGGGGGTCCAGGTTCCATCCCTGGTCAGGGAACTAGATCCCACACCCTGCAACTAAGTTTGCATGCTGCAATTTAAGATCACGCACGCTGCAAGTAAGACTTGGCACAGTCTAATTAATAAATAGGTACTTTTTCAGGAAAGACTGCAGTTCCTTAAAGGCAAGATGGACATCTACTTAACCTTGTAACTTCCACAGTGCCCTGCCTAAAAGGGCTGTTGATCAAATACTGGTGAGCTAAACTTGAATAAATTCAATTTATTCAAGTTAAATTGAATAAAAATGTTGATGAATCAATTATCTAATTTAGCCTCCTGAATTTTTACTGAAAATGTTACTAGTCTTTAAATTGTCATTTTGTGACTTAAAAATGTATGTTGCTCTCTGCTTATTAACTATCTTGGGTACATGCCGATCTGCTTTCCTGCAGTGTATTTATTTGCTTTCTTTAGAGGCATCTTCTATCTTTCCTATAAATCAGGAATGAGGATGCCATTCTCCTCCACCCCCCTGTTCCTCCACACTCTGCCTCCCAGGAACGATCCCAGAGTGGGAGGGGATGGTGGAACACAGCCAGTAACAGATGCCACTTGCGTTTCCCACACCTGTTGGATAGAACCCCTGAAGTGCTTGTTAGACACAGGTTATCAGTAAAAGCGAAAAAAAAAAAAGCAAAACCCAACACCACCAACAAAACCTTAATAATACTTTTATCATTTTACTTGGAAAAATTTCATAGGTGAAATAACACATACCATTTACAAAATATTTTTGAGCTTGACTTATTTTTGATCCTTAACACAACCTTAAGAAATCCATAGGGCAAATGTTAGGTATGCCTCTTGACGTGTAAAGAAACCTGACTGGCTGGCTTGGGTGGATTGCCTCAAGTCAGGCAGCTAGTAAGTGGTGGGTATATTTTTGAACACAGGCATTCTGATTCCAAATGTCTCGCAAAAGTTGAAGCCCAACGCTGTTACATCGTGCCTGTGTGCTCAGTCAGTTCAGTCGTGTCTGACTCTGTGCGACCCCATGGCTCCTCTGTCCGTGGGACCCTCCAGGCAAGAATACTGGAGTGGGTTGCCATGCCCTCCTTCAGGGGATCTTCCCGACCCAAGGATCAAACCCGTGTCTCTTATGTCTTCTGCATTGGCAGGCGGGTTCTTTACCACTAGCGCCACGTGGGAAACCCAATTAGACATCATTTCCACCAAATAAATTATACTGGCTCCACTCCTGTCTTGCTGATTATTAGGAGTGAGCCCCCTTCAGTGTGCCCTCCAGAGAGTTCTCTGAGCATCCCAGTGCTGCTTCCCACTTGCCCGAGAGCAGGTCCCCCCAGCTTCTGCTTTGCCTGCCTTGAGATTGACTCCACCCTGCACGTCTAACCACCGTGGAGAGCTCACCGCTGCCCCGCGCGCCTCTGCCCTCTGCTGGTGGTCTTTGCTCATAGCACCTCTCTGGCCACCTCTGGGGCATGTTTGCAACGTGGAATCTGCCCTCCCTATTTTACCCAAAGCACCACAGGGACCAAATGGCCACTCTCAACCAAACTCTACCAAAGTGCTGCTCATGGGATAGAAGAAAAAGATTAAACAAAGAACAACTGAGAACTTCAAAAGTATACGTGGTTATGTGCTGAGCTTCCAGCCTGGACCCATCCTCAGTTTTAAACACGTTTGGTAGGTTCTCAACCTACCTGCAAATGTGTCAGCTCCCAGACTGCTATGTATGGAGGCCTAGAAAATAATGACATGAAAGTGCAGAGAAAAAACGGACTTTCCCCCTTCCCTTTGTCATGGACTTCACCTTTCAGGTTGTCATTTCCCGACCAAATGTGGACTCACGGAATTGACGATGGGAATGACTACTCATCTCAGAGGTGTGGAGAAAGGAAGCCCTCCTCCACTGTTGGTGGGAATGTAAATTGGTGCAGCCACTATGGAGAACAGTATGGGGGGGTCCTTTAAAATCTAAAAACAGAGCTACCATATGATCCAGCTGGAGAAGGAAATGGCAACCCTCTCCAGTATTCTTGCCTGAATAAGTCCATGGACAGAGGAGCCTGGCAGGCTACGGTCCGTGGGGGCGCGAAGGGTCAGCCACGACTGAGCACCTCAGCGTCAGCACGTGACCTAGCAATCCCACTCCTGAACGTATATCCAGAAAAGTCGTGGTTCAAAAGGACACCTGCAGCCCAGTGTTCACTGCAGCGCTGTCTGTAACGGCCAAGACACAGAAGCAACCTAACGGTCCATCGACGGACGGATAAGGATGTGACACATGGATACAATGGAATGCTACTCAGCCACTGAAAAAAGATGAAATAATGCCATTTACAGCAACGTGGATGGACCTAGAGATGATCATACTAAATAAGTCAAAGACAAATATCATACGATGTTGCTTTATATGGGAAATGTTGAAAAAATGACACAAATGAACTTACTTACAAAACAGAGTCGCAGAGTTATGGTTACCAAAGGGTAAAGGGGGAGGGGAGGGATATGTTGGGAGCTTGGGACTGACATACACACACCCTGCTGTGTTTAAAATAGACAACCACAGAGACCTACTGTATCGCACAGCGAACTCTGCTCAGTATCTGTAAGGACCTAAATGGGAAAAGCATTTGGAGAAGGATAGGTACGTGAACTCAGTATAACTGAGTCACTCTAATGTACACCTGACACTGACACGACATTGCTAATAACTATTCTCCAATGGAAAATTAAATGGAAATTTAAATGGAAAATTAAAATTAAAAATATAAGGACCTTCTCCCTCATGAGAACGTGCACGGCTTTGACAGGACAAACACTACCCTGGAAAGTGGTAAACCAACAACCCTTCATTCTGGGGTCACATCACATTATCTAGCCACTCCGTCGTGTCTGACTCTTTGCGACCCCATGGACTGCAGCCCGCCAGGATCCTCTGTCCATGGGATTCTCCAGGCAAGAATACTGGAGAGGGTTGCCAGTTCCATTCTGGGGTATCCAGATTCAAATGAGTCCACTCCCCCGACCCGCTTCCTGCAGGGTCAACCTTAAGTCTTCAAAGTCCTCCTGTTGCCACAGACACTCAGACCTAGATTTCCTCCTTGTTCCAGAAAATATTACAATTCTCACACAGATAGACACAGAGCTATCTAACTCCCTGCTGAGAAAAAGGAAATCTCTCCTAAGCAAATAACAAATCGCTGCTTAAAAAAAGACACTCAGTTTGTAAAACCAAGAAAAAGCTGACCTTTCTCAGTCTGAGAAATCTGTATCTGGACCACTAATCCAAGTCCAGATTTTCTCCCCAAAGAAGTCCCTGCACCACTAGCCTGACCTTTGGTTTACCCACAGCAAAGGGGCTTTCTCTGACCAAGGGATAGCCTGCCCCACTTAGACATTTAATATCCACCTCTTAGGAAGTAGCACCGCCTTCTAGCTTTAAAGTGATGCTTTTCCCAGCTACTAAACTCATCAAGATTTCCAAAAACAGATCGTGCTTCTACTCAGGGGATGATGCAAGCCCAGTACTTTGCCTTGTATCCCTCTGGTCCCTGAAACTGTGTAGATGGAACAGAATTTCACCTTTGCGGAATGACTCAGCCAGCATCGTGAACATCACTTACTGTGCTGTTCTAATACCACGATGCCTTCAGGGAAACTTGGCCGGGCGGGTCAGTTTGCCCTGGTATTAAATGGTCCCAGACAGCTCTCCTTGGAGTTCTATCTCCTACTTTTGCTGTCTCCTGTACTTTGCTTTCAAGCTGTCGTATTTTTTCTTCTTGCTGCTGTCGCTGAATCTGTTTCCAAGGCATGATCTTCCCTCTCAGACTCATTGTGCGCTGACAATCCTGACGTCTGAGCTCAGTGGGAACTGTTTCTAAATTAAGAGTGCTTATCTTCTAAGCGAGGATCTCAGGGCCTTCCATCTAAGTTAAAGGCGTGTTTAGCTCCTTAATGTGTTTCTTCTTTTTTTCACTTCAGCTCTGTTGCTGATACTTATGCATCCGCCTATTCATTCAACATATTTATGAAGTGGTTACGTGCTCGGCACTGGCGCAGTGGCGCTCAACCTTGGCAGCACACTGGATTCACTGGAGAGATTGAAAACTCTCACAGCTGGGCTTCCATCTCTAGAAGAGTCTGATGGCTTGGACAGCAGAACTTTGAGAACCTTGCCAGGTGACTGCCATATGCATGCAGACTGACATGAGAGCCCCAAAGACAGCTCTGAAAACAAAGTGACCTCTCCAGAGGTCTGATGCGCCAGGCCCTGGGCAAACCCATCACCTTCCTCTCCTCCGGCACCTGACAGCCATTTCCACCTCCAGGAGGAGTTTTCAAAGCTTTACTTTAACCTATGCTTTTTGCTACTTGGAATATTGGAGCCTTTAAGTACACTCTTTGAATATCTCTCTTTTGAATAAGTATCGAATATATGTTGAGAGAGATTAAACCCTTGGGCCCGAGCCTGTTGTTATTGCAGAAAAAAAGTTTTCAGTGGTCACAGACTTGCAGTCAAATCTTGATATCAAAGAACTCTGAGCCTCTTCCTGGAACAGAATTTCATCTTGAGCTATGGAGGACACAACCAGTTCCAAACACTGCTTCTAGACTGGAAACCTAAGGTTCCCCTTCAGCATGGGGGTCTGATCTAGAAGCCCAAAGACCTGTACTTCTAGCATTTACTATTTCTACTGCGTGACCTTGGCTAAGTCAGCGAACCACGCTGAGCTCAGTTTAAGTTTTCAGCAATATGTGTCATAAACTTAATTTTATACTCAAAGGGATTTTGTTGAGGATTGTTAGTACATGTTTCGCAAGGTAAAAGTGTATTATCGCAAGGTAAAAGTGCTTTATCGCAAGGTAGCATGCCTACTGTAAATTGGTGTTGGACCTTTGCTTCTTCTCTTTTGCACAAGTTGAACTCTAGTTTAAAACCAGATGCACAGATTAATAAAATGTATTCTGAGTCTCTTAGAAGGAATAAACAGTATAATATTTAATATTGGTATAGAATTTCTTTTGTATTAAATATTCAGCTTAGGACTGGAAAAGTGTGAAAAGGCGCGATCTTTTAGGGAAGCAAGTCTGGCCTTTTGAACAGGAGATAAAGATTTCCGGGAGCTGGGAGGGTCTAGACAGTCCTCTTTCTCTATCTGCTACACACAAGAGGAGAATCCCCTGCCGCAGGCATGGTACTGCCCAAAGTTAAACGGCCACAACAGAGTTTGTACTGCAACTCAGGGTGGTGATGCTACAGACAGCCTATTAGAAAACGTGCGGTCCCAAAGTTCTATCTGTAGGGAGGACACAGCTCTTACAGGCCTGGGGAGGGCAAGAGGCAGAGATGAACCCTTGTGGTGCCAGAGGAGCCGTTCGTTTCTGTGTGCCCAGGGCTGACACAGGAAAATCAGGAAGAGGAAAGTGAACTGCTATTTTGAGGCAGGACCTGCCGCTGGCCTTCCTCTCCTTCTGAACCCTCAGCCTCAAGGCAACCCTCTCTCCCTCCACACAGCATCTGTGCCTCCCGGACACCTGGGTGGGGCCCGAAGAGTCCCAGCATAAGTGGGGGATGGCCCGGGAGAGGGCCCCTGGGACCTGAAGGAGAAGAGAGTCTAAGGGACCCACGCAGCGTGAGGAGGGGGAGATGGAAGTGCTGGGACCAAAGACACGTACCTGGGAGGAGCCACTGGCCGCTACCCGTCCGCCTTGCCCTGAGCTCCCTTCACAGGCATCTTCTGATACCCTGCATCCCTCACACTGCGCCCCCTCCCTCCCTCCCACCCAGCCGACGACCGCACCTGGTGGGAGCGCCTGGCCAGTCGGTGCCAGGCTGGGGCTCCCCGCGTGCCTGGCTGCACCCCCTCAGCCCAGGACCCCTCCCTTCCCTCCCTCCTCTCACACGGGTCAGACCAGATCCTCACCTACTCTGCATCCTTTCCCCTTGCTCTCTCATAGATGTGTCCCCAGTAAATCTCTTGCCTGGTTCATTCCATTCTGGGGTCTGCTTCTCGAAGGACCCAGACTGACACAGAGCCTCTGGCAGGTCAAGGTCAAGGCAGTGTCTGCACCAGCTGTCCCATGCCCGTCCCTTCCATCTGCCCGTGGACAATTGCCGCGCCCCTATTGTATGAAATAAAGTGATACCTCGCCTGTATCCAGCATCTTACTAGGATCATGGCCCCAGAGGGTGTTAAAAATGTCCCAGGTGCCAAGACAAAAGGATCATTTGAAATATCAGCATTTGATTCATTTAATCAAGACACTCCTGTGGGCGGGGTGGGGAGGAGAGAAAAGGGTCTCTGGTGGGTCTGACATTTAACCGGACCGTGACAGATTAACAGGAAAAAAGCATAAGAAATGTAATATATGCTGAACGTGAGATGGGAACCTTCATAAAGACAAGAGGACCCAAAGAAACGGTGAAAGCCGAGTGTCTGTGTGGTAGGTTTGATGAGGAGCGGACAGCTGTGGAAGGACGGGCTGGGAGGCAGAACGAGATGAGGCGCAGAGGCTGCGGGAAACTTAGCAAGGCCTGTCAGGCTCTGCTCAGCGGCCCCCTGTCTGAGAGAGAAGGCGGCTTCTCCAGGCGTAGTGACGAGGGTGCTTCCCACAGAGTGCCTGAAGACCTACTTCAGGGGGACAAGGAAAATCAGAGTCCTGTCTGCACCTGTTTTTTCCTCAAATTCCTTCCATTTAAAACATTCAATATGCCAAGGTGCCATATTTTGGGGGGTGCATCCTGAGCCCCATCGCTGCAAACCGGTTCAAATTTTGTGTTTGTTTTCTGCCACAATGTGCAGCTTGAGGGATCTTAGTTCTCCGACCAGGGAGCGAACCCTTGCCCCCTTGCAGTGGAAACACAGGGACGTAAGCACTGGACCACCAGAGGAGCCCCTGGTCCATTCTTAAGTATGTTTCTGTTAAGGCTCAAACCGTGGCATTAGAAATGGAGTGTCTCAGTTCGGGCCATCATGCTCTTGTTTCACATCTGTCGAAGACGGGGACAGCAGGAGTGCTGACAATTTCCATTTAAGTATTTCAGGTGGTGGTCATGAGAACGCCCCTCCCAGACCTCCGAGCACAGGGAGCTCATTTGACTGATGCCTCACTTACTGAACTCAAGTCCATCACCACGCTCCCACTGCTGTGCTCAGTCAACCACCGACGTGGCCAGGGTACCAGGTCAGTCCTGAGAAACTTGGGGCTCCCCTGGTGCCAGCTCTGGCCCCAGAAGCCTCTGATGGCCTTGCTCTGACGGCCTACAAGGACTAATTGTACTGTCCCCCCTCAGTCCTCCTGGCAGCCTTGGACGCTTCCCCCTCCGTCCACGTGGTCTCAGACTCGCATTGCGGCCCAAGAAGTCTCGTTTCCTCTAATAAAGTCTTAGCATTTTAAGCCCATCTTGACATCTGTTTCTTAGAGAACCCAGACTGGCACAGCTCACTTCTTCCACCATAACTCATCCATAACTTGACGATCGAAAGCTCTCCTCCTGGATGGGAGCCCTGGGATGGCCTTGTTCACTCAGGCTCCACATTCATGACAGGCTCTGTGCCTTAGGTCTGCATCCCTCCTGGACTGAAGCGTTAGAAATATCATGGAGGGCACACGTTAACAGGATGATCTGAATTAAAAAACAAAGTTGGCCTTTTTCTAATGTAAAGTAAGTCTGGTTTGGCAGGTAGACTTGATGCTGAGCACACTTAGATTCCATGGTAGACATTTTCTGTATACTGAAAGAGCTAAATCCACAGCTCCAAGATCTTGAAGAAAACTCCACGTGTTTAAGCGTGCAGTTTAAAAATTCCATATTTTTAATCACATTGATAAGCAAGAATCGAGATTAATGATATTTCAGTTTTCCCAACCCTTCCTGAGTACATCAGGAATGGAAATAAGCTTCCAAAGTAAGAGTAACTGGTAGCAGCATTATTTAAAATAACCAGCATACAAAACCCTCCTAAGCTCCATCAACAGATGAATGGATAACGATGTATATATACAGAGTGGAACACTGCTCAGCCACAAGAAAAAGTATGAACTCTTTGACTTCATGATTATGTGAGTCAAATCATTATGCTTTATATTTTACACAGTGCTATAAGTCAATTGTATTTCAAATGAATAAAAAACAAACAAAACCAAGTAATAGTAACGGGTATAATTAAGAGTCACTGGGTAAATGACTTTTGCTGTACTTTTTGGTGTACTTCCTAGAGAGTAAGAAAAATGAGCAACTCTAATATTGGATAACAAACCCTCTTGCATGTCAAATAGTTTCCAATTCTTTGTCTTGAGCAAAACTGAAGGAGTTCTTAATTGAGCTGTCCTCTCATAGGTGAAAAATATGATTTTCAGCACATGCCTTAGAAGGAGCTCAAAGAATTGAGTGCTGCTCTAAGAGAATTCCTCTGTTTCTACCTACTTGCAATGTAAGCCAAGCTTTGCCAGCACTTGAACCTATAAAACAAAGAATGAGAATACAATTGTTGCCCAACTTGTCTCATGCATCCCCAAATATGTGAGTTCACTGGAAAAAACACAAAAGCACACACCTTCATCTACCTCACTGACATATTCATTTCAGACGCAGTTTCACTTTGCCTTTTCATCCCAATCTCTGGCTTCCATCTTCATATTGCCTTCTCCTTGGTGGGCGTGTCAAATTTCCCTCTCTCTACCTCCTTAAGGATAAGAGTGATTGCCTTTAGGGCACAGATAATGCAGGATAATATCCCCATCTCAAGACCCTTAGCATAATCACGCCTGCAGAGACCCTTTTTCCAAGCTATGTAATACTGACAGGTGTCAGGGGTTAGGACCCAATATCTTCCGGAGCCATTATTTGGCTAAACCCGATGAAGTGATGGTAGCCTGGTTGTAACAAGCAGCTCCTCAGTAACTGGAACGTATGCACCGTGTGGGCGCTGGTCATAACATCATTTAGGGTTCCTAGTTGTGCAGGGTTACCCCCAGCTGCCAACAGCCCTCACGGCCCAGCAAACTCCAGGTGTCTGCCTGAGATAGAAAGCTGGAGGAAAATACTTCAGAGCCTTGTTATGGGTGGGCGTATGGATGGAAATAGGTCAATGGGTTCCAGAACCTCGTTTGAGAGGGAATGGTGTGGGTCCACAGAGGGAGAAAGGGAGGCCCACTCATCAAATACTGCTCTAAGCCAGGAATGTCACTTTGTAATGGCCAGGGATTCCTGGACGCCCAGGTGACCTCAGGGGGCTGCTGGCTGGAGGAAGGACAATTTCCTAGGCCAGTTGAGGTGGTCGGTCTGTAATCCTGTCTTCTAAACACGCCCCCTGAATGGTGGCGAGAAAAGAGAGGAGAAGGGAACCCACAAGCAGAAGAGCGCGAGAGCTCATGCCCTGCCTTGGATGCTGTTGCAGAAGAAAGCTGGACACTGAGAGACAGGACGCGAAATCTCAGTGGAGACCTTCCATCTCTGTGGTGCTTCCAGTGGACAGATGAACTGGAGGAGCTGCCATCCAATGTCTCCCAGGACAGCCACACAAACGGGCTGCTGGTTTTGGAAACTTCTCTGTGAGGACCCAGCATGCTGCTAAGTCCCCATCAAACATTTGTTGATGCCTTGGCGCTTCCGTTCTGGAAAGAAGGGCCTCAGCCATGCAAAACACTTTTTTTTTTACTTTGCGTCGATGATGAATCCTTTTTATTCTGTCCTGACATTTACTGCACTAAGAGCTCTGGGATTCTAATTCAGGCAGCCTCGCATTGTGTTTGGATTAGCGCTGAACTCTTCTTTCGAGCTAACACAGATGGTGGATAAAGGGTTTTCTTGGGGGTTTTAAAAGCATCATCTCTATCCATTTGTGGTGTTTAGTCCATTCTGAGTCGATGGGTTCAAATAAATGACTCAACACTTTCCTTCTTTACTAATCTTTTTAGTTATTTATCTTCTCAATGCTTCTAAGCTATTTTGCTTTTCTAAATTATCAGCTCTTTCACACACACACACACACAGCATGTGGTGTCCCTCATAACTTGGTCCCAGCTGCAATGTGACTAGTAGGCAATTATAGTTTCCTCTTGAGAATCAAGGGAATATTAAATATTAAGAGCCTTCTGATTAGGTGTGAGTGTTTGGGCAATGGTTTTTTTTTGTCGGCCAAGCCATAGGGCATGTGGGATCCTAGTCACCCTTCCCCCACCAGGGACCAGATGCCTGCCCCCTGAAATGGAAGCAGTCTTAACCACTGGACCACCAGGGAATTCCCTGGGTAATGGTTTTACTCACTTTGAGGCTGAAAAGACAGCAACCTACTATAATCCCTCCAGAACAGAACCAAAGCTGGGGCTCTCGTGACTATCCCAGGAGGCGCAGAGTGGAATTCCAGGTCTGGCTCTGCTGTTAATTTGATACCTGGCTTCTCTGCCCTTGGGAGTTCTCTGCCTGGAGCTTTGTGCCCTGCCTTCTACCTGACCCTTCACCCCAGAGCCTGAGATTCCAGCCTCCATGCCATCCTTCAGGGCTGTCTTTCCCGCCCTAGAATCTAGTGTAGATTTCCCTGCTACGTTCCCCCCGCCCCAGGCCCTTAGAACCCAGCACCCATTCACATATCCATTCGTTTGAATACCTAATAGGTCCCACGCAACCTTACCAGATGTTGGGCTGGAAGCTAGACAAGGAGAAAGTGGCCCCTATGGAGTGAGGGCCCCTGGAGAAGGAAGTGGCAACCCACTCCAGTATTCTTGCCTGGAGAATCCCAGGGACAGAGGAGACTGGCAGGCTATACAGTCCATGGGGTCGGACACGGCTTAGTGACTAAACCACCACCACCATGGAGCGCGGGCACCGGGTGGGGGAGAGGGGATGGGCGCCAGACACACAACCCTGCCCTTAATGGAGCCCAACCCTGGCAGGGGCACCAAAGGCAAAGAGCAGGGTACGTGGAGGAAATTCACCGAGGACGCCGAGGCGCGGCCCTCAGACCCCGGGTCCACCGGAAGCGGCGGCAGCCCCGGGCCGGTCCTCCCAGGGGCTGCCCCACCCCGGCTCTCGCTCTGACCCTTCCACGAAACACGAGGCGCAAGGCCTACTGGGCATCGGCGCCTGACGCGACTCTGCTCCCCGCCCCGGGCACCGCGGTCCCGGCGCCGTCCAGCCTGCAGTGCGCACGGGCCATGTACTAAGGTCGGGGCCTTCCAGGCGCTTCGACTACTTGACGGGGATGAGCAGAAGGCACAGTGCCGTTCATCACTGAGAGCAGGCCGTGATGGCGAATGAAGGAACCAACCGTGAGGCAGGAAGCCGCAGCCGAGCACTCCGTGCGGACGCTGGCGCCGGCGGGTCCCTGGTTCCTCGTGGAGTGAATGCGAGGCCAGTGGCGGTGGCCGTGCCACGCCACACGGTCCACGGATGGTGGAACCCCAGCGGAAGGGGACAGACACCCCACGGAGCTGGGCTAGAGGCTCGGCCTTGCAGCCGCAGTTGGTGCGGCCAGGAGCGCGCCCATGCCACGGCGGAGCGATCGGAAGGTTCCTGAAGGTTCCAGAAGGCTCCTCTCCAAAGTGCAGGCGGGGGAGGGACCAACAGTCGGGCGCCCGGAAGGGAGCTCCTCCCGAGCAGTCCGTCTGCAGAAGCGGAAAGGAGGGGAAGAGGGAGGCTGTGAAGAACAAGAAGCGCAGCAAAGAGAGAGGGAAAGGAGGGGAGTCGGCGGGGTGAGAACAGAAGCAGAGAGGCCGTCCGGGGACCCTGAGACACAGAAGCCAGACAGCTTGCCCACGGCCAGACACAGCGCAAGCGACAGAGACAAGTCTGGCTGCAGAGCCGACCGTCTAAGCCCACCCACCCCACCATACTGCCGCTGAAGGTGGTACCAACTACCACGGTGCAGGGCCTTTACGGTCAGGCGGGGGGACGGTCCTGGGTGCCTGTTATGACTCCATTCCTCCGCCAGTTTTCTCCCCGGGAACTACTGAGAACCATTCTTTTCTCCATCAAAGCTTTAAATCATTCGACCTCCACTGGGCTAGCATAGATGAAAAAATGCAACTGCACACGCTGGCACTAAAATTACATAAGTCAGGGATCAACAAACCATGATTCATGGACTGAAGCCTGCCTGCTGCCCGACTGTGTAACTAAAGCTTGATTATGAGCACAGCCCTGCTCATTCATTTTGTGTCATCTGTATGTCTATGTCTGCTTTTGCACTGCAATGCTGAGTTGGGCGGTTGCAATAGAAACCACATGGCCCCCCAAAACCTCAAATATTTACTCTCTGGCCCTTTATACAGAGAGTTAGTTGACACTCTATCTGGATGAAATACATTGTATTCAAATTATTTTTATAGACTGTCATCAAAATGAGAACATATAATTTCTCATAGAAAACTCAGGGGAGGTGGATGTCAGTAGAGAAACACTTTAGAGGTTAGTTACGGGAGATGCAGGCTCTGAGTATTTTAGGGACATCGAAAGGGGAGTAAAGCAAAGCATTATTTCCTTCTTTTTTGAGGAATTTATAAACTGAATGCGTTCATTACCCACCCTGAGGGTCCTCAGTTCAGTCAGTTTAGTTGCTCAGTCGTGTCTGACTCTTTGCGACCCCATGGACCGCAGCACGCCAGGCTTCCCTGTCCATCACCAACTCCCAGAGCTTGCTCAAACTCATGTCCATTGAGTCGGTGATGCCATCCAGCCATCTCATCCTCTGTCGTCCCCGTCTCCTCCCACCTTCAATCTTTCCCAGCATCAGGGTCTTTACAAATGAGTCAGTTCTTTGCATCAGGTGGCCAAAGTATTGGAGTTTCAGCTTCAGCATCAGTCCTTCCAATGAATGTTCAGGACTGATCTCCTTTAGGATGGACTTGTTTGGATCTCCTTGCAGCAGTCCAAGGGACTCTCAAGAGTCTTCTCCAACATCACAGTTCAAAAGTGTCAATTCTTCAGCGCTTAGCCTTCTTTATAGTCCAACTCTCACATCCATACATGACCACTGGAAAAACCATAGCCTTGACTAGACGGACCTTTGTCGGCAAAGTAATCTCTCTGCTTTTTAATATGGTGTCTAGGTTGGTCATCGGAGAAGGCAATGGCAAGCCACTCCAGTACTCTTGCCTAGAAAATCGCATGGACAGAGGAGCCTGGTAGGCTGCAGTCCATGGGGTCGCTACTAGTCGGACATGACTGAGCAACTTCACTTTCACTTTTCACTTTCACACATTGGAGAAGGAAATGGCAACCCACTCCTGTGTTCTTGCCTGGAGAATCCCAGGGATGGTGGCGCCTGTTCGGCTGCCGTCTATGGGGTCGCACAGAGTCGGACACGACTGAAGTGACTTAGCAGCAGCAGCAGCAGGTTGGTCATAGCTTTCCTTCCAAGGAGCAAGTGTCTTCTAATTTCATGGCAGCAGTCAGCATCTGCTGTGATTTTGGAGCCCCAAACACTGAGGGTCCTCAGTAGGACCCTTATGGGAGGCACACTTCTGCATTTGGACTAGAACCTGTAATGCCATGTCCCCAGCACACTTAGGACTGTACTTCTTAACTCCCTTTGTTGGTTGCTTGGGGCCATGTGACTCTTCCAGTCAAGGAGTCCTGAGCAGAAGTGATGTGTGCCTTTTTGAGCAGGCATATTTAATGATCAGTGCCAGACTCTCCTGAACTCTTTCTTTCCAACCCAACAATTGGCGACATTCAAGATGGTGGCTGCCCTATGAGCCAGGGTTCCTAAGTGACCATCCTTAGCACAGCCTTCTTACCCCTGGGTACTTAGCAGAAGCAGGCTGTGAACCTTTGGGTGAGTTTGCTAGGTCTGATATAACAAAGCACCAGGCTGGCTGGCTTCAACCACAGGCACTTTCTAATGGTGCTGCAGGTTAGAAGTGTCAGCGCAAAGCTCTGTTGGTTCCTTCTGAGGCTGTGAGGGAGGAAGCTGTCCTGAGCCTCCCTCCTTGGCTGCTAGATGATCATCTTCCCTCTTTAACTTCCTGTCCTCTTCTCTCTGTGTGTTTGTGTGTCCAAATGTTCTCTTCTCATAAGAACCCGCATCCACTGGAATGACCTCACTTTACCTCTTGAAGACCCTCTCTCTGAACATGGTTGCATTCTGAGAGATTGAGACCTGGGACTTCAACGTATAAATTTCGGTGGGGGAGGTGGGGGACACAACTCAACCCATAACAACCTTTATTGTTTTACGCTACTGAGATTTGGGGGTTGTCAGGCACCACAGCACAACGCAGACTATCCTGGCTAACAAAGGAACAATCACCCGGAGACTCAGAATGACAGCTTCTTTGAGTTGTCTATGCATGTTTACGGCCCTGGCTTCCCTGGTGGCTCAGTGGTGAAGAATGCGCCTGCCAATGCAGGAGACTTGGGTTCGATCCCTGGGTTGGGAAGATCCCCTGGAGAAAGAACCGCAACCCACTCGAGTCTTCCTGCCTGGGAAATCCCATGCACAGGGGAGCCTGGTGAGCTACAGTCTATGGGGTCGCAAAGAGTTACACATGACTGAGTGATCAACAACAACAATTTATGGCCCTATTAAAAATGGGCCTTTACTTGGGGGAGTTTACTTTAAAAAAAAAACTCACAGGTGCCACAGGTAGGAACATAGCCTTCAGCAGTATTCTTAGAGCTGCAGCTTTCTTTTTTTTTTTTTTCCCGTTTCAGGAATGGAAGCGAGCTCTCCGGCAGACAGGGAAGTCCCTGCCCCAAGATGACTCCCAGTCACGTGCAGATGCCCGCAGCGCGGCCTTCTTCCTGCCTCACCAGGAGCCCGATGACCCCTCCAGTCACCCAGGCAGCATTTCTCCCCTCAGGCCAGACCTGTCAGCGACTCCTCAGAGCCTGTCAGGCCTCTGTGGTGGTTCTGAACTCAGGATGCTGCTTGCTCACCGAGATGTTATCATCTGACTTCTGACAGAGTAATTCCTTAATCACCTGTTTGAGTTTTTCCAATTAACATTAAACCTCACGTTCTACTTCCTCGTGGTTATGAGGTGTTGAGAGGTTAGATGTGGTTCACTCCTTCTCCAGGAAGTGAGTTGGTCCTTCAGACTCTGAGAGGGACTCCTCAGGGAAGGAAAATACCCTCTGTATCAGTTACCTGTAGCTGCTGTAGCAGTTATCACAAGCTTGGTGACTAGAAGCGAAACAAAGAGAAATGTGTTCTCTCACAGTTCTGGAGGCCAGAAGGCTGAACTCAAGGTGACCTCTGAAAGTTCAGGAGGAGAGTCCTTCCTGGCCTCTTCCAGCTGCTGGCGGCCCCTGGCAGTCCTTGGCTCTGTCACTGCAACCTTTGCTCTGTATTCACATGACCTTCTCCTGCCATGTCTCAAATCTCTCTCTGCTCGTCTCTTATAAGGATGCACGTCATTGGATTTAGGGCCCACCTGGATAATCCGGGAGGAACTCCTCTCAGGACGCTTGACTTATTTACGTCTGTGAAGAACTTTTTTTCCGAATAAGGTCACATCTACAACTTGATCAGGACATGACAATGTCCTTTGCAGGGGCCGCCGCCTGACCTACTATACTCTGTGTGTGAGATTTATGAAAATGTCTTTCCAAGACAAACGTGGGATGTGAACGAAGTCTGTGGTCTACCTAGCTGTCCCTTTCTTCACTGGTTTGTCTCCTCTTAGCCCCCTGCTTCTGCCTTTTCTGCACAGCCCGGGATACTCCTATTCAGTGGGTTTTCAGGGATTCATATGTGGTTCCTCCACAGATATTTGCAGTTTAAATTTATATAATAGGGTAATGCTAATGCCAGTGGGAAAATGTTCTTTAAAATTTTGGACGTTGAAGAGAAATATTTTTCTGGAATAGAAGAGGAAAGTTAGTGGGAAAATTCCTTCCAATGAGTGAACACTCCGTGTACCAAGTTCTATCAGATTCTGTCACTATGTTAATTTCTGGGATAGACTCAGAAAGCACACTGGTTAAAAATGTGTCTAGGACTTCCCTGGTGGTTAAGTCTCTGCACTTTCAATACAGGGGACATGGATTCAATCGTTGGTCAGGGAAAATCCCACAAGCTACATGTGTCCAGCTTGAGGCTGGAAAGCTCTGTGTGTGTGTGGCAGATGTGGTAGACAGCTCAACCGCAACAGGCTAAATTGCTGAAATCTGGAAAATTAAACCTAACAAGGCTAATACGATATTATTGGTAATATTTATTAACAATATTAATTAGCAATATTGTCTTATACCTAATATTACTAAAAAAAAGTATAATTTATTTAGTGCTTACAACTGGCTATGCACTATGCTAGTTTCTTACAGATTTCCCCATTTGATCTTCAAAATCAGTAATTCATGTTCAGGACAAGGAAAACTTGCTTAAAAGTGGTTCTTTTGAAAACAATTTAAAGGTGTCAGTTGACCACAGGCTTAGTCACTGAGTAGCATCCTCAGCATGTGTGGATGCAGAAGGAGGGACACAGATTTAAACCATTTTCATGACCCTGTGGTGCCAAAATCGAGGCTGATAAATAGAATATAGCAAGAGGATCCTTCTTGCACCTCATTTTTGGTCTTTTTAAAAAAATATAGTTGATTTACAATATTGTGCTAGTTTCAGGGGTACAGCAAAGTGATTCAGTTAAACCATTTTTTTCTAGATTATTTTCCATTACAGGTTGTTATCAGATACCAAATATAGCTCCTTGTGCTGTGTGATGATCCCTACGGAGTGTCTGTGTTAGGGGTTCACATCTGTTAATCGCATCCTCCCAGTTTATCCCCCACTTTTGGTACCCATCAGTTTGCTCTCTGTCTGTTTGGTATGTAGATTTATTTCTATTACTGTTCAGATAAGTGATATCTTGATCTTTGTCTGACTTACTTCACTCAGTATGATAATCTCCACGTCCACCCATGTTGCTGCAAATGGCGATATTTCATTCTTTTTTATGGCTGAGTAATCAGAATATCTCCATTGAATCCCAGCTGGCTTCCTTTTCCTTGGAGAAGGCTTGAAAGCTCTGGGAGAAAAGCTTGAATCTCCCCGTTTAGCTTTCTCTCCCTCCATATACTACAGGCCTGGAGTAGCCACCTCTGAGCTCCAGGTCTTGACCCTGATTTTCTCCAGGGTCCTTCCACCCCAAAGACCTCCTCCCACCAAGAATGGCCCAGCTCCCCTAAGTTACAAATAAGCCTTTGACTTCTACTCCAGGAGCCCACTGCAGCTCTTCTTCCTTGAGTCTCTCTGCATTGCAGGTCTCTCCAGGATGAAGACCAATGAGGGATGGAGACATGAATCCTGATGGTAAGCATTGAAAGAGAGGCAAACAGGATGGGGTGAGAGCTGACCACCGGGTCAGGTGGGAGCTGCTGGAGGAAATGGAGATTATTCACCTTAGAGAAGACTTTGGGGTCCCAAGAGCTGAACCCAAATAATGATCATTCTAATTGCCATCTCTTGGATAAATACTTGGGTCCAGGCTCTATCTTCCATGTTTTATGGACATCATGCTTATTTACTTTACCTTTCACAAGAACCTTCTGAAAATTCAAGGCCCCTCTTTAAATATAAATAAGACAACGAGAGCTTAATCAACTGATCTGAGATCCAGTAGCTAAGTTAATGTCAAAGCCAGCATTCTTCCCCAGAAAGGTGTAATTCCACTCCATCACCATAAAGAGGGAGTGAGAAAAGACATGTATTATGTTTCAGCAGAAACAACGGGCCAGCATTCCGGGGAAGCAGATTGTTGGCTTTGCTCAGGGGAGAATTCTGTAACAGTTAAAGCTGCCTGGTAACCAGTGGGCGGCCCGTGGCTCCCTGAGGCCCCCGTCACAGAGCGTCCAAGCAGAAGTCAGCAACCATCTGCTGTGGATATATTAAGGAATTCCTCCCTGGCATGAAGGTTGGGCCAGGAAAACTTGATGAGAGTCTGTGTGTACTTTGTTCAATGAAACACTAACTGATTCGAGGCAATTCTATAAAAAACCTGGCATTCTATGATTTCTAGAACCCGATAAACTCCTTTACAATATACAACCCATAATAGTCAGTGTCTCCTGAATCTTACCATTCAAACCAGAGAAAAGCAGTGTTTGACCATGTTCACTTCCTGGCTGCTTCTCTTTCTCCTTTAGGCTTAACTCTACATTTGCTATATTTTCTTTTCTTTCGTGCACCAAGGAACACTAGTGCACTTACACTCTCATTAGAGCATTCCTGAGACATGAATAAGGCCTGAATGCTCCATGCCTCTTGAATGACTCCATGTGTACCAAGCATCAATTCATACACTTGATTCTACAATGAGGTTTTGGTTTCTCGGGCTATGTGTTCTGAGCATCTGGTCTAAGAACTTCCTGGCATCCTCTGCTTCTTTATGATTCCCCATTTTCCATGGTGTTGAATGTCTTCATTCTGATGGCCAAAGAATGCTGACACAGGAAAAGGGCTCTACATTAGTATACTTAAATCTACTTCAGCAGATAAACTCATTTCGTCTTGGTAACAACCCCATTGTAGGTACTGTTCTAATTATACCCATTTTAAAGATGAGGAAACAGAAGCATAAGAACCTTAAGTAATTTGCAAGGATTCAAATCCAGCTTGTTGTTTAGTTGCTAAGTGGTGTCCAAATCCTTCTGACCCCAAGGACTATAGGCCACCAGGCTCCTCTGTCCATGGGATTTCCCAGGCAAGAATACTGGGGTGGGTTGCCATTTCCTTCCCTGGGGGATCTTCTTGACCCAGGGGATCTTCTTGATCAAACCTGTGTCTCCCGTATTGGCAGGCAGATTCTTTACCACCTAGCCACCTGGGAAGCCCTAAATCCAGGGAACTGGTTCCCTTATTCCCACTCTGAATCCACGCTTTCCTGCCTTGAGTTGTGGGTCTGCTGATGATGGAGCGTTCCTGGGTGAGTTACCCACTTCCCTGGGCTGTGGCTTCCTCATCTGTGAGGACCTGCCTAGGTTCTCAGCCACCTGCAGCTCCAAGGTTCCAGGAAGCAGCAAGTTCCAGGCTGTGACCTTGTGTCTGCGCAAGGCTCTGCAGTACACCGAGAGCCAGCCAAGACTCCTGCAGTCAGCCTACTGGGAAGGGCTCCTTAGTCTGCTCTGGCACTCCCCGGGCAAGAAGCTGACCCACGTGACAGAGACCCCCCACGGCGCAGGCCCCTGTTTCTGCACCGCGCTTGTGCTTCCTGCTTGTGCTTCCAGGGCTCAACAAGGTGCATTAAAGCCTCTGACTGCCGTGCGCTTAGTCGCTCAGTCGTGCCGACTCTTTGTGATCCCATGGATTGAGCCCACCAGGCTCCTCTGTCCCTGGGGATTCTCCAGGCAAGAATACTGGAGTGGGTTGCCATGCCCTTCTCCAGGAGATCTTCCAGACCCAGGAATTGAACCGAGGTCTCCTGAATCACAGGCAGATTCTTTACCAGCTGACTTACCAGGGAATTAAAACACCTTTGACATCCTGAGCTATTTATGAGCACTTCCTAACCTCCTTTTGACAAAGTACATCATGAAATTTTATACTTTAGATTCATTTCTGCCTTCACCCAGGGCACATTTCTTGAGAAACTCTCATGTGCCAGGTACTATGATAAATTCTGTGTTTATATATTTACATTTCAGTGCAACCCAATTTGGGCAGCTGTAGAAGGGTTTGCTAGTTGCAATAACCAAAAAACAAGAAAAGAAAAAAAATCTCCACATTTTAGTGGCTTAACAGATAAAAGTTTATTTCTCATTCAGGTAAGAGTAAAACTGGTTCTGCCCCAGGTTCTTTCCCTCTTGTGACTCCACCCTCCCCTGGGACGCAGGAATCATTTACACTTAGCTGCCTGATGGGAAGTAAGCCAGAGCAGAGAATCCACACCTTTTCCGTAATCACCTTTTCCCAGAGGTACACATCCCTCTACTCGTGTTGGTGATGATTTGGGATCTGGGGTGAGTGGATGGAGGTGGGGTGCTGAGAAATGTCACCCCAGCTTGGCAGCCTCTTCTCAGAGGGCAGCAGCCCTCTTGGGTGGCAGCTGGTGTGGCTAACTTGTGGCCCATGTACCAGAAGGCGCCCATCAGAGACTGCTGGACTCTCCTGTGGAGTTTCCCCAGGCAGGTATGCCCTACCTCATTGATGCTAACGTTGCTCAGCAGATCTTTGGCAACCCTTCTTTGGAAATTTTAAAGCAATTGGGGGAACAAAAGATCTTTCTCGGCAAACCCCGCAAAGGTGGCAATATGCATTCTTTGTGCGCTGATTTAATTCTTGCAAATTAAGCGTGAGTCATTCAGAGTTGAGTCTGGAGTATCAAGCAGAGACTCAGTCATGCAATTTTGAATCAAAGTCAAAATTATCAATAAAGTGAAGAGACTGATTCACTTGTGTGCCCTCCGAATCAGCTCTGAAAGCGGTTCTGTGAAAGGTGCTGAGCTCCCAGTGTTTTGAGCCAGGGCAGGACCCTCTGATGAAGGCAGAGCAAATATATAAGCAGGACACACCCGGGACCCTCCCTGGGCCTCAGTTTTCTTATCTGTAAATTGAGGAGGGAGGGGGTGGATTACATCACTGCCTGCCTTCCTGGAAGCTCTGACATTTGCAATGCTAAGGACAGTTTCAAATACCACCCCTCGCCTGCACAGGTCAGCAGTGCCAGAGCGTTTATTTTCAATATGGCCTCAGAATAGCTAAACTCGGCCTTGTATTCCCGGTTATTTACACATTGGACGTTCTAGTTGAGAAGCTCAGGTTGGAAGGGTGCTTGTGGGTCATATGCAACACTGGCCCAGCCTTGGAGCCTCCACGTCTTTAAATATAAACCGGACAAGTAATATTTTCTCCCTTTGGGCATAATGTAATAAGGGAAGGCAGTGTCTTAGCCCAACGGGTGGGACCAGAAAGCACCAATAGATCCTCAGTGCGGGGGCTGGGTTCTTTGGACCCTTGCCACCACCCAACTTCCTCCAGATCTCCCCTGTAACATCCCTGCTAGTGGTCTGTGGCTGGGACCCCACGGCATGTCCCTTGAAAGAGGACTCACTGCTTCACTCTTTGGATAGTGCCATTTTTAAGATGTATTTTGTAAACGATGATGAAGGTATGAAAGTGAAAGTGCTAGTCACTCAGGCGTGTCTGACTCTTTGCCACTCCATGGACTGTAGCCGCCAGGCTCCTCTGTCCATAGAATTCTGCAGGCAAGAATACTGGAGTGGGCTGCCATCTCCTTCTCCAGGGGATCTTCCTGACCCAGGATTTGAACCCAGGTCTCCCACATTGCAGGTAAATTCTTTACTGTCTGAGCCGCCAGGGAAGACCTTATCATAAAAGATGATAATAATAGCTAATAACTGCTGTTCCCTGTTTCAAGACCTCTTCTTGGGAACTACCATAAATAGAAGTCTCTTCCAACAGACGACCTTGCACGCTGATCTCCAGGTACAGACTCCACACTGTTTCTCCAAAGTCTTCACATTTGTACTTTCTCAATTATTTCTCTTAATAAAAATAAGTTCTTGTTCTTTCACAATTCTGACTCCTCTGTGAACAGCAACCATCTTGTCTTTACTTCCCTTAAACTGGACACATGGAATGAAGCAATAGGTGTCATTGGGCCAGAAAGTGAGAGTGAAACTCGCTCAGTTGTGTCCAACTCTTTGGGATCCCATGGACTCATTCTCCAGGCCAGAATGGAGTGGGCAGCCTTTCCCTTCTCCAGGGGATCTTCCCAACCAAGGGATCGAACCCAGGTCTCCCACATTGCAGGCGGATTCTTTACCAGCTGAGCCACAAGGGAAGTCCAAGAATACTGGAGTGGGTAGCCTATCCCTTCTCCAGGGGACCTTCCCAACCCAGGAACCGGGGTCCCCTGGATTGCAGGTGGATTCTTTACCAACTGATCTATCAGGGAAGCCTCATTGGGCCTGAACCCAAAAGATTAGCAACAGCTCAGGGTCTCAAATTGGGCTGCACATTGGAATCACTTGAGAACTTTCTGAAAATCCTGATGCTCAGGCTGCATCCCAGTCCATTTTCACTGACTTTCTTGAGAATTTTCAAATCTTCTAGGTGGTTCCGGTGTGGGACCAAGACATGGAAGCACTGTGCTAGGTGCTCGTACCCTGTTATCATGGTCTGACACTACAATCAACATTTGCCATTTCACTCATCATAATGTCATATTTAGAAAGATCACTTTTTTTTTTTTTTTACTAAGCTGTGGATCTCCAGTTCTTTATGGTGTACTTGATTTTCTGCACATCTAAATCATGGATAAAACTGTGAACAAAATTAGTCTAAATCAGAGCCTGTGAAGACCACAGTGAGAGACCACCTCACACCCATTAGGATGGCTCTCATCAAAACACAGAAAGCGAGTTGGCAAGGACGTGGAGGAAACCGGCGTCCTTATGCACTGTTGGGGGGATGTAAGATGATGCATCTGCTGTGGAAAACAGAATGGTGGTTCCTCAAAAACTTAAACACAGAATTGCGATATGATCCAGCAGCTTCACTCCTCAAAGAAATTTAAAGCAAGCACTCAAACAGGTATTTGTACACCCATGCTCATAGCAGCATTATTCACAATTGCTGTATGGAAACAGCCCAAGTGTCCATCAGTGGACGAATGGCTAAGCAATACATATAATGGAAGTATTGTTCAGCCTTAAAAAGGAAAGAAATTCTGACATGAACAAGTCTTGAGGATGTTATGCTAAGTGACATAAGCCAGACACAAGAGTGGAAATGATTCCACTTATACGGGGAAACTAGAGTAGGCAAATTCAAACAGACAAACATTAGAGGTTACCAAAGCCTGAGGGGATAGGGAGAATGTGGATATAGAATTTCAATTTGGGAAAATGAAAAAGTTCTAGAGGTGAATGGTGGTGACGGTTGCACAGCAACAAAAATGTACTTATTGCACCGTAAGTGCCTGTGAGAATCCATCTGCCAAAGCAGGAGATATGAGAGACGAGCGTTCAATCCCTGGTGGGGAAGGTCTGCTAGAGGAGGAAATGGCAACCCACTCTGGTATTGTCTGAAAAATCCTGCGGACAGAGGAGCCTGGGGGTCTACAGTCCATGGGGTCACAAAGAGCTGGACATGGCTGAACATCTGAGCAGATACATTAAAAATGGTTAAAATGGAGGGAATTCTCTGGTTGTCTAGTGGTTAGAATTCTGGGCTTTCACTACCTTGACCCACGTTCAGTCCCTGGTTGGGGAACTAAGATCCTGTAACCTGGGCGGTGCAGCCAAAAAACTAAAGGTTAAATTGGCAAATTTTATGTTGCTTATCGTTTGCTGCAATTAACAAAACAACAACAAAGACGGCCTGAAGGCTGCCTCTAAAGACCTCCCTCCTGTTATCAATGCCTGGGTCAGTACCCTTGGAAGGTAACCGGTGTAGCATAGAGCAGGGGACAGATAACTGTGAATAAAAATAAGTAAATGAACCTGATGTCAGTTTCCCATCTACACCATCGTTTTCTTCTCATGGTAAAAATGTCAGCGTGTTCACTAACCTATGTCTATTAATTTACCAGCTGAGTCACCTGTCAAGGACAGGAAGTGAGGTTGGCTTTTCATTCTGAAAAAGAACAGTTGGTGGAGGACTTCAGCATCAGGACCTGCTCAGACCCGAGAAGCTCCCTCTGGGGTCCGCGACCGCCTCCCAACCGGAACAGACATCTGGAGGGTCTGGCAGGCCCCTCGAGACAAGTATGCAGATGGAAGGAGGTGCTCCCTGTCCGGGTTCTGCTGATGTCTTGTATACAATTCAACGTATCCACAGTTGAGCCGCTGCTGCCAAGGCGGGTTCCATGAAGTCCCGAGAACCGCAGCGTCCCTGTGGTGTGTTGCTCCCTCTAGTGTTTGTTGGCAAGAACAGGCCAGAAAAACAGGCTTTGCAGACTTTCCTCCTGTATTTGGCCTTTTTTGTCACACAATTCGGAGAAGGCAATGGCACCCCACTCCAGTACTCTTGCCTGGAAAATCCCATGGACAGAGGAGCCTGGAGGGCTGCAGTCCATGGGGTTGCTAAGAGTCGGACATGACTGAGTGACTTCACTTTCACTTTTCACTTTCATGCATTGGAGAAGGAAATGGCAACCCACTCCAGTGTTCTTGCCTGGAGAATCCCGGGGGTGGGTGAGCCTGGTGGGCTGCCGTCTATGTGGTTGCACAGAGTCGAACATGACTGAAGCGACTTAGCAGTAGCAGCAGCAGCAGTCACACGATTAGTCTTGTCCTGCGATTTCCAACAGCTGTCTGCTGCACCTATAACATTCTGATGTAAACTTCCGTGTATTATTAAGAAAACATCTAAGACTATTTAAGTTTCCACAAAGAAAGAAAGAAAGGAAAGAAAACCTATGATGCTTTTTTTATTTTTCGTTCTCAATTTCCCAGGACAGTGTTCCAGAGGTAAAAGTCCTCTTATGACATAGGAGTTTTTAAGGAGCAAAATGAATTCCTAGTTATTGCATAAACCATCCCCCTTTCATTATTTTCCCTCAAAGTTCCAGCATATCTCTTGTACGACCACAAAGCTAAAGCGACTTTTCTTTTAACTTAAAGCTGGAGAACTATCAATACTACAACAAATCTGCTTTAAGGGCAGAGTTTTCACATCCTTGCCTTCTAAGGTCTTGTTCGAATAGTTTTCTCTCAAAAAGAAGTGGCTTCTTGTTAATATTTCTAAGGTCATGAACTCTTGAGAAATATTGAAAGCCATGTGAAACCCCTTTCTATGCTCCTCAAATGCATAAACACACACACAACACAAATGCACACACAACTCCAGGGGATTCAGCCTCTCTGAAATCCAGTTCTGGGTTAAGAATCCAAAAGGGGAAAGAGAGGGTGGGACTAATTGGGAGGGTGGGACTAATTGGGAGAGTAGCACTGAAACATATACATTACATAAAATAGATAGCCAGTGGGAATTTGCTATGATGCAGGGATCCCAAAGCTGGTGCTCCGTGACAACACAGAGGGGTGGGAGGGGAAGGGAGGTTCAAGAGGGAGGAGACATATGTGTGCCTACGGCTGATTCATGCTGATGTATGGCAGAAACCACCACAATATTGTAAAGCAATTATCCTCAATTAAAAATAAATAAATTTTTTAAAAATCCAGAGGGGATGATGGCCGTTCAGCATGGGGGTTGAAGCCTGCTTGGAGTGGAGCTCCATCCTCTCCCTGGGTGTGTGGCCACAGTGGGTCAAGTTGTAACAGCGCATGCAGGACAGAGACGCTCACCGTTTTCAGGGTGGCTCACAGCGTTATCTCACGACCTCACGGCCACCTAGTGGGGTAAGCAGGGTTAATGCAGATGGTGCCCGCTGAGGGACCGATCAGAGAAATGCAGACAGAAAGCAGGGACTGTCGTTATCACAACCACCTTGTTATAAAATATTTGCCTCTCTTCTCTGTTTCTCTGAAGCCACAGGAATGGGAATTGTCTTATGATGCCTTAGGGAGGTGACCTCTGAGGAGCCTGTGCTCATTCAAAGGAGTAACTGAGATATCCTTAGCCAGGTGTTTGTGGGAATGCCCAAGAGACTAACAACTGAACACCAAGCCTGGCACTAAACTAATGTGTTTTTCTTGGCAACACTGCTTCTTGCAGGGTCTGAGTTCCCCCCAGGAATTGAACTCGTGCCCTCTGCAATGGAAGTGCCGAATCCTAATCACTGGACTCCCGGGGAATTTCCTAATGGGTCTGTTTTCAGCAGGTGGGATATCCACCTCCACAAAGTGTCACCATCTTCCTCACCCCCGATGCATGCCCAAATAACATCCAGGGCTGCTGGGCAGTCCCTATTATAGCCCTTCCTATGCCATCCTGCAATCAGAGGTTATTTTTCTCTTTTACTGGTTCTCCTGCAGGTAGAGACCACGTCACTTATTTCTCAGGCTCCACACATAGCACAGAGCCAGACCCATGGTCTCGGTTTCACAGTCTGCTCAAGAACCATCGCCTTCCGTGTTAGTCCAGGTCCTCCGAGAAGCAGCTGCCAAGGTGGAATTCACCGTGCAAGGATTTTAACAGGCGAAGTGCCTTGGTGAGAAACGATAGGGAGAGAGTTGGGTGGTGCTGAATGCAGGAGGATGGGCGAGAAGGCTGGGGGAGATGCTTAGATTGTCCTGCCGTCTAAGGAAGAGCCATCGAAATCATGAGCTAAAGTCATGATCACTAGCTAAAGTCAGCCACGTCAAGAACGTGTGCCCCTGAACCTGCAGGCCTTAGTACCTTTGCCACCCCCGCCTGCTGGCTGGAAGCAGCCTGTGGTCAGTGAGATCTTGGTGCAAACAGAGCACCCTTGGTCACTTACACTTCCTGCAGCTGCAGGTCTGTGAGTCCATTCTTGTGGCCATCACTGCCGGCTCACTTTAACTCTGCAGCCTCGTTGAGCTCCTCAGTCCTCTAGCCACACTTCCCCACCATCCAGCATTCCTTTGAATCTTCATTTCCCTTCCCTGTTTAGGCTTCAGAGCCCATCCCTGGAACAGTTCCCTGGTAAACACCCTTAACTCTTACCATTCCCTGGTAAGCACCCTTAACTCTGTCTCACTGTGAGATGATCACCTGGTCTGTTACCCACATTCTCCTTCCTAACAGAATCTTCATGTCATCGGTGGGTTCACCACGCTATCCTAAGCCAGGGGTTCTCAAACTTTACTGTGCGTCAGTATCAACCTGAAGGGCTTCTAAAGCTTGCTGGACCCCATACCCAGATTTCCGATTTAATAGGTCTCCACGGAGACCCAGGAATTTACTTTTTGGACAAATGATCAGGAGATGCTAATGCTGCTGGTCCCAAAATCCCACCTTCAGCACCACTGTTTTAAATCCATCCTAGTGACCCCATGGCCCTCCTGAAGGAGGCCTGACCAAAGCCAGCAAGCTCCTGGCATTCCCCCGGTCATTGCTGGCATCTGGAGGAAAAGCCCTGTGTTCCCTGGCCAAAGCAGCTTTTTTGGGGGCTTCCCTGGTGGCTCAGTGGTAAAGAAATCTGCCAGCCAATGCAGGAGATGCGGGTTCGATCCCTGATCCAGGGAGATCCCACAAAGAAGGAGCAACTCAGCCCAGGTGCCCCAACTGTTGAGACTGCTCTGCAACAAGAGAAGCCACTGCAACGAGAAGCCTGCCCACTGCAACTCCAGAGTAGCCCCCGCTCGCCACAGCTAGAGCAAAGCCCCCACAGCAACAGAGACCCAGCGTGGCCAAAAATAAATAAAGCTTTTCTTTCTCTCCTGCTCGACATGAATGAGGAAGCAAGCAGGCCTAGTTGCCACCCTTAGACGTGTCATGAGCAAGACATTACTATAAGAAATCCATCCATGGGCAACAAAGTAGATAAGAAACCTGAAGGGAAAAAAGAACCGGGATCCTTGATGAAATCCTTGTGCCATAGAATCAACCAACCTTGGAGCCTGACCCACCTCTGAACTTTCCTTTAACTTAAATAATTCATTTTCTTATTGTTTAAGCTAGTTCCAGAGAGGGTTTCTGTTACTTGCAATCAAAAGACACCTTAGCTGAGGTACCTAGGAAAATCCAACCCGTGGTCTACAGCTCCTGCTCCTTGACTGTGCCCCTACACTGAAACAGCTTTTTTATTTAATTCCACAAACCCAGTTGACTCAGTTTACTTCAGAATCATGACCACAATTAGGCTCTCACACGGCACCAAGGAACAGCTGTCAGTCCTCCTATGAGTCCCTTTGCTATCCCCTTCCTTGCTGTCTGCGAAGGAGGAGCTTTGTTGCTCATTCCCCAGAGGCTAAAACTTAACGCTCCGTTAGCTAGAAGAGTCCAGGCAGGGAAGTGGAGGTTTGTGTCTGTGACAACAGTGGTCAGACCCCAGCGAGGGTGCATCCCTCTGGTCTGCTGCCCAGCCCCCAGTGGTCCTGTGAGCACCTCGTGGAAGCCCCAGGAGAAGAACTGGAAGTGAGGGCCGGGTTTCCTTGTGTCTGGGTTTCCTCCGCCGATACTCAGCCGCTAACCAGTGGCTACAATTTTAGCTGATTTTTTTTTACTTATTTTTTTGAGTTGATTTCTTCTTACCTGCTTACATGCTGGCTGGCGTCTTCCCCTTCTGTGTTGGGCCATAGGTCTAACAGTCCACATATCCCACTTCAGGGTGGGTCCTTTCCCTCCTTGAAATTCCAACAGCTTAGCTGCCTTGCAACATCTACTGTGTGAAATGCCCAAGGAAAGGTATGATGCTGTATTTTACCCAGTTTTCCCTTATTTTAAAAGTGAAAGTCGCTAAGTCACGTCCAACTCTTTGTGACCCCATGGACTGTAGCCTGTCAGGCTCCTTTGTCCATGGGATTCTCCAGGCAAGAATACTGGAGTGGGGAGCCATTCCCTTCTCCAGGGGATCTTTGCAACCCAGGAATTGAACCCAGGTCTCCTGCAATGCAGGCAGATTGTTTACTGTCTGAGCCACCAGGGAAGCCCTCCCTAATTTTAGGGTAGGAGCAAATTCTTTCCAGATTTCAGTAGAAGAATCATCGCAGAGGTATTCTGAATCCAAATGAAGAAATATAAGTGCAGTCATTGGAAAGATTCTATAGTCTTCATAGAAATGAAAGTGATTCCATTTACATGAAGATTGCAGGTAAAATCTGTAGAAACACATTATGATTTGTTGGGGCTTTATTTATTTATTTATTTTTGCCATTCTGCAAGGCTTGCAGGATTCTAGTTCCCCTACCAGGGATTGAACCCAGGCCCCAGTAGTAAAAGCATCCTAACCCTGGACCACCAGAGAATTCCCTAGAATGCACCATGATTTGCAATAGCAATCAGGCAAACAAACAACAGAAACAATCAAAATCTCTGTTGACAGCAGAGTAGATATCAATAAATAGTGATATAGGCATGGAATGGAATAAACACCTCACTGCACTCAACCATGCTAATGAATCTGAGAAGGATGTCAAGCTAAAGAAGCCAGACACAAAAGAGCACATGCAGTATGATTCCACTTATGGAAAGTTTGAAAACAAGCAGAAAACTGAAAAATCTATTTTAGGGGGTAGCATATAAAGTCAAGCTACAAGAAAAGCAAGAGAATGATTAGCACAAAATCCAAAATAGTGGTTACTATTTTTTAAAGTAATAACTTGATAAGAAGCCAGTGAAATTTAGGATTTCTATTTCCCTGGGACAGCTGTCCTCATTGCTTTATAGTACTTCAGGGAAGATCAGGTGTAATAACCAATGATGCGTTGGTCTCATTAGACATTAATTTTCTATCCCCAGGGTTGAAGCTTGGATCAGATGCTTTCTTCCATGGATATGAAGACTTCACTCAGGGACACTGACTCACAAACTATGCGGGCTTCATCGCCACCTCTTGTCATCCTGGGACCCCAGGGCTCTCTGGTAAAGCAGGGTGTGAAGGAGTCAAGTTCTCACAAGTCTAGCAGGGTTTGCTACATACTCTCTGCGGAAAAGAATGAGTACGATCTAATGTAACAGCCTGCACGCGTGCTCAGTCCCATCCAACTCTTTGCAACCCTATGGACCATAGCCTGCCAGCCTTCCTGTGTCCATGGGATTTCCCAGGTAAGAACACTGGAGTGGGTTGCCATTTCCTTCTCCAGGGGATCTTTCCAACCCAGGGATCAAACCCACGTCTCTTGCATCTCCTGCATTGGCAAATGTATTCTTTACCACTAGTGCCTCCTGGAATGTTCAATACAACAGCCTGCTGCTGCTGCGACAAAGTCGCTTCAGTCGTGTCCGACTCCGTGTGACCCCATAGACGGCAGCCCACCAGGTTCCCCCTTCCCTTGGATTCTCCAGGCAAGAACACTGGAGTGGGTTGCCATTTCCTTCTCCAATGCATGAAAGTGAAAAGTGAAAGTGAAGTCGCTCAGTCATGACTGACTCCTAGTGACCCCATGGACCGCAGCCCACCAGGCTCCTCTGTCCATGGGATTTTCCAGGCAAGAATATTGGAGTGGGTTGCCATTGCCTTCTCCAATACAATAGCCTGCTGCTGCTGCTGCTGCTGCTAAGTCACTTCAGTCGTGTCCGACTCTGTGTGACCCCATAGACAGAAGCCCACCAGGCTCCCCTGTCCCTGGGATTCTCTAGGCAAGAACACTGGAGTGAGTTGCCATTTCCTTCTCCAATGTGTGAAAGTGAAAAGTGAAAGTGAAATCGCTCAGTTGTGTCCGATCCTTAGCGATCCCACCGACTGCAGCTTAGCAGGCTCCTCCATCCATGGGATTTTCTAGGCAAGAGTACTGGAGTGGCTTGCCATTGCCTTTTCCGAATACAACAGCCTAGGTGTCTTCAAAGAAAATTGGATTCCAGCTTGTCTTACTGGAGGAAGACCAACCCTTTGGTTAGGAGGTCTCAGTAGATGGGAGAGCAGTAGATAGTCCAGTAACCCAACAAAGAAAGTTACATTTCAAAGCATATATATATATATAGGCCGCATCATGCAGCTTGCAGGATCTTAGTTCCCCAACCAGGGATTAAGTGTGGACCTTTGGCAGTGAAAGCTCATAGTCATAACCACTGGACACCAGAGAATTCCCTGCAGCAAGTATTTTGGCGTGGTCGAATCCCCCATCACTTGAAGAGGCACCAGGGACCTCTGATCCAGACAGATGGAAAGTGCTTTGAGAAACATTTAACAGAGCACTGAGCAGCATTTACCTAGGACTTCCGAAATGCCAGGCCCTGTTCTGGGCTCATTATAAATATTAGCCCACTTAATCCTCATAATAACCCTAAGAGGCGGGGAATATTATTATCCCCGGTTTATGGCAGAGGGAACTAGCCCACGGTGCAGACAGTAAGTGCGGGCTGGAACGTGGGCAGCGCCACCCGGCCCCGGAGCCCAGGCTCTCAACCTCCACCCTGGGCTGCCCGCCTGTCGACAGGAGCTCTCCCCTCCGCCTGGTCTGTGGCGCCGGAGCGCTAAGGTCACCTGTTTGAATAGAGAGAGGGAGGAGTCCTGCCCGGCTTCCTCTGCCAGGGTGTGGATGTGAGCTCATTTTCATAGAATTTACCTACTGGCCTGGAGCCAGTCGCTGGATTTGCATAGCCCAGAGTCCGGCCTCGCAGAATACCACCCCAGCCTGTCCTTGGCTCAGACTCTCAATGGCCCTGGGGCCCAAATCACAAGAATGTACAACAGACAGGGTAAAAATGGGCACTGAAATGAGAAATTGCATGAGTGACCGAGCGGGAGTAGAAGACCAGAATCAACAGGAAAGCACCGTGACCATCTGTGGACAACTCCTTCCCCGTCTCCACCTGTGACATAAGGAGCTGGATCAGGAGTTCCCAGACATCCTCGAAATCCCCTGGAAAGCTATGGAAAAAATAGAGGCCTCTCCTCCTGACCCCCAAGTTCTGACTCAACATAGAAAGCTAGGCACCATGGTGTACCAATTCATTCATCCATGAGTCAAGATGATCAAGTTTTTAGCACATACGAGGCTTAATAAGGGGCTTCCCTGGTGGCTCAGTGGTAAAGAATCCTCCTGTTGCCCAGGAGATGCAGGTTTGATTCCTGGGTTGGCAAGATCCCCTGGAGGAGGGCATGGTAACCCACTCCAGTATTCTTGCCTGGAGAATCCCATGGACAGAGGAGCCTGATGGGCTACGGTCCATGAGGTCGCAAAGAGTCAGACACGGCTGAGTGACTGAGCCCGCACACAGGCCAGTAGGGGAGAGCTCTGCTTTGCTGTGAGTTTGCATTAATCACAGCATTAAAAGGAATTCCTAGCAAAATGTCAGCAACTCTGATGTCTTTAGAAGCTGATAGTCCCCCCTTTCTCATAAAAGTAGTTTTAAATTTTCAACGGGAAGGAGAGAGCTCTTTTTAGCCTTTAGAGTCAGAGCTCACATGTCACACTCTAGATCAGGCCTGCATAGTCTCTCTCTCTTTTTTAATGTGCTCCATTTTAAAACTCTTTATTGGATTTGTTACAATGCTTCTTCTGTTGTTTATGTTCTGACTTGGGGGCCATGAGGCATGTGAGATCTTAGCTCCCCAACCAGGGATCAAACCCTCACCCTCTGCCTTGGAAAGCCAAGTCTTAACCACTGGACTGCCAGCAGAGTCCCAGGCACTGCATGGTCTTATTGAACAACCATCTGTGTTGTGTTCCATCATCTCCATTCTGCAAGTGAAAAGTGCGATTACGGAAAAATGAGTATTTTTGCCACAAAACTCATAAAGGTCTGTCAGACACGATAAATACATTCCATAAACGCTTGCCATGTACGTCCATAGGTCCCTTCATGCCTATCCACAGGCCCGTTCCATATATCCATTCATTCATTCAACAAATATTTCCTGAGCCATCTGCTCTCCTTAATACTGAGAACACAAAAATGTACCAATTCCTGCTTGATTACAAGTCCATTTCAAAACACCTCTAGTGTTTTCAAAACTAGGACGTCCTGAAGAGAACAGAAAAGATCTAAACCCTTTCTAAACGAACCAGGATAAACCCTTGACTCTCAAAAACAAAAATCTCAATTCTGTGTTTTAAGAGCATCTGTCTTCATCCTACAGTCAATACAAAATTGACGGTTTTTTAAGAGTATTAATAGGAATGTTAATATCAAAAGAAATTTTGGGAAAGGAACCCCAGCAAAAGCAAAATTCAGGTCTAAAAAATGAGAGAAAATTATAAAAGATATTCATGTCTCAGAAAACTATTTTTCTTGAACCATACTGACGATAGTGGGCTCGAGTCCTAGTTAACGAATACCAGAGGTGCCCACAGCCCCCTCTCTGCCCTCAAACACGGCATATCCAGGAAAGGACTCCTGGCTCAGTGTGGGCCATTTTAACTATCCTTGTAACTTGTTTAAACATTTATCATTAAGACCACTTTCAGAACAAGCTGAGTCATTTATTTTTACCCTCACTTTTTAATATTTTATTTATTTACTTTCGGCGGAGCTGGGTCTCCGTTGCGGCAGGCAGGCTTTCTCTAGCGTGGGGAGTGGGGTCTCCTCTCAAGGTGCGGTGCACAGGCTTCTCTTGTGGCTGAGTACAGGCTCTTGGCTTCAGCAGTTAACAGCTCTGGGACTCAGGAGTTGCGGCTCGTGGGCCCTAGGGTACAGGTGTTTTGTTTCTGATAGCAGCCTGATACTGCCAGACACCATCATTAAAAGCGAAAGGGAAACACTGACCCAGGAAGTTTAGCTCTAGAAGTTTTCTTAGAGAGCCTTTGGGCCACACGTCCTCTTCTATGCTTGAGGAGGCTGAAGATCAGAGCTTGCTCACTCCTCCCTTGGGGCTCCTTCTCTTAGGCCTTTGAAGCTCTTAGAGAGAACAGCACTACTCTGACTTCCTTAACTGGAGGCTGAAACCAGGGAAAGGGAGATGGGGCTTGGATAGTGAGTGCTGAGCGGTCTGGGACCACACGTGGAGAGCCACTGGACGATGGTGGTGTCTCGTAGACAGGGGCAGGAGGTGGGGAAGAAGCACTGGCGCACACACACAAACAGGCGTTCGGACATGCTCACTGCTTCAAGATCCCCACTGATTAAGAGAATAAGGGTTTAGGAGAGGTGAGATGTGTACACAACGGCAGACTCTAAACAGAGGCAGCATATAATTTTCCTGAGTTCCTTCAGGGCATGCAGCGTTTCTTGCTGTTCAGTCACTGCTGTCGTGTCTGACTCTTTGTGACCCCATGGACGCCAACACACCAGACTTCCCTGTCTTTCCTATCTCCTGGAGTTTGCCCAAGCTCATGTCCATTGAGTCGGTGATGCCATCCAACCATCTCAACCTCTGTCGTCCCCTTCTCTTCCTATCTTCAATCTTTCCCAGCATCAGGGTCTTTTCCAGTGACTTAGCTCTTCTTGGATGAGAGGAAAAGTCATGAACTTTATTCTCTAACACCGTCACCTATATCTGATAGACCGTCATGTCATGGAATGACAGTTGGGAGCAAGCAATGATAGAATCATGGTTGGAAGGGCATATAGCTTCATGGTTTGCAAGAGTTATATGTAGGATCTATGTAGTCACAGTCTAGAGTCTTAACTTTTTAAAATTTATTTTTCCTTTTTTTGTCCTTGCTGTGCAGCATGTAGCATCTTAGTCCTGAACCAGGGATCAAACCTTGCCTCCTGCATTTGAAGGGTGGAGTCTTAACCACTGGGCCACCAGGGAAGTCCCCTGGAGTCTAAATTTTTAAAGCCCTTTAAAAATTTAAATGGTTCTGGTGGACAAGTTGGTTTGGGAAACACTGCTGTGGATCAACTTCTACCTAGGGTCAGAGTCATTTCTCATGCAATCAGGAGCAGTCAAAGAAGGCTTAAATATTTCCAATGATGGGGAGCTTGAGAGCATCTGAAAATGATCCTCCATTGAAAAAAACATTTCTCTTTCATTCTGGTTTCGCCTTTGCCAATGATTGTTTGGAATCCTTCTACACCTTTTCAAATAAGTCACTAACAGTCATTTTATAAATACTGAAATTTAGTCCTTCTACTCCTTCAACTAAATAGTTAGGCCAAATGCCTTAGAAACGTCTGTACACATTGACACAGTAATTCCATCTGTGGGATCCTATCCTAAGGAAATAATCTGAAATATTTTAAACACAGCCCAGAAGCTTATCACATCCTGGTCGGCCTTGCACATAAAGCATCTACACCTTTGTGTAGCAAAGCAATGGGAATAGCAATGGCCACAATTTCCTTTTCCTGATTAAGGAGTCTCATGATGACAATGAAGCCTCTACTGGCTCATCAGCATTTTTCTCAGAATTGCTTCCTATGTGTCAGCTCTACTGGGCATCTTAAAGGAAGTAGAATATAACTACTGAAAAAAGTATTATGCCATTTTTTTTGGAATGTCAGATATTGGTTCAAACGTTGAGGGAAGTCTATCCTCTTACCCTCCTTTACAGATTCATTCACTCAACTAATACTCATTAAAACCTCCCGTGGTGCAGAATTTGTGTTAGAAATGGGAATCTGAAGCGCAGACAAGGCATCTGTCCTTCCTGATTCTTAGACTATGTGGAAGAGATAGACCATTGCCTAAAAGTGACAAGTTCTATGACAAAGCAGAGGCTGGAAGTGGGGATAGGTTTGGGGGCAGCGGGAGAGGAGAGAGTATAAATTCTCCTTGAAAGTCCTATTTCCAAATACAGTCCCATTGGGGGTTAGAGAGTCAACATATGAATTTGACGGGTGGGGGACACAATTCAATCCATAACAGGAGGGAAAACTAAAGTCCGGATAGGGAGAAAATTAAGCCCAAAACAAGTATATTGCAGGGAACTGAGTACAGAAATAGTGTTCCAGGCAGAGGAGACAGAAAGTGCAAAGTCTTCCAAGCAAATGACACGCGTGTGAAGTGATCGGGAAAAAGCCAAGGTGAAAGAAACTGGAAGGAGGGAAGGTGGGGAGGTCGGTGTGCAGCTCGGGTTTGGCAAGGGCCAGGGTTTGCGGAGCCTTAAAAACCATAATGTTCTAGAGTTTATTTTATATGTGATAAAAAATGAATTGGTTTTTTCTTTCCACAGGAAATCAACAGGACCCAACTTGCGATTTCAGATCACCATGGCTGTTGTCAGAAGAATAAAATACGGAGGCAAATATAAGCAGGGAGATAAATAAGGAGGCTCTTGCAGAAGCTGAGGACAACCATCATGACTGTCAACTTCAAGAAGAAGGCAGTGATCAACTGGTAGAAACTCCCAATTTGTTATTCAGGTGGGGTAAGTATTGCCTCATGGATCTGATGAGAGGAATTGGAGGGAATACCGGGATCAAATACCAGGTTGGAACAAATGCAGGGGAGAATGGACATAGGGGGTCAAGCCAGCAACTATGACAAGTCTTTGGTGAGATTTTGATATGAAGGAGAACAGAGAAATGAAACATAACTGTGGTAGAATGTGGGTAAAAGGGAAATTTTTAAAGATAGGATCCAAAGAATCCAGTAAAAAGGAGGACTCTGGGGGAAAAAAAAGAGGAAAATTGCAGAACAAAGCCTGAGTCGAGAGTATCCCCTGGAGAAAGAAATGGCAACTCATTCCAGTGTTCTTGCCTGGAGAATCCCGTGGACAGAAGAGCCTGGAGGGCTCACAAAGAGTCAGACATGACTGAGTGCCTGAGCACCCACACACGCCTAGGTTTCAGCTCCTTTGTCCAGAGAAGGATCTCATAGTGGTTTCTAGCTCAATAAGATACTTTGATTTCCCCTTTCCAGTTAGTTATTCCTTTTGAAGAATTCCTTTTGATAGAGGGCTTAATCAATTCATGTCATTAAATTAGTTTTGGCTATTTACCATTATGAGTCAGAAGTACCCATAAAACCCAAGTGCAAAAAGGGTGATTTTTAATATATCTTCCCTGGAAGATCAGCGGATTTTGTTAAATTTACCCAAGATTTTTGGTTGTGGTTGGTGTATCTGATTCTGCTCTCAATATACCATTTAAGCAACAAGCAATCAGAAAGCTCCTTCCCAGGCTAATGCAGAGACAGCTAGACAATTTTCTGATCCTATTTTCACAGCTCCCATCTTGCCTCTGATCCAAGGATTTAATTTTCCCAGCTTCCAGCCGGCTCTTTTTGAAAGCCATTATATTTTGTCACCTTCCCTTGTCTCTCAGTGGGAAAATCCCCACTTGTCCAATATGCTGGCCATTAGCAATTTGAAATTTTACCTCTGAGAGTGCTGCTTATGGAGAAAGGAGCAATTTGCAGTCCATTTATTGTACCCTTTGTTGTTTTAAAAATTTTAGGTCATTTGCTTTGATCCTTATTGCTGAAAGCGAATTGACCATTAGCAGGAGAATATGAGCTGCTAAGTGGAATCTATTGTAGATGAATCTAGAAGACCATTAGCTTCTCACTGAGGGGAACAATTAGTGTTTACTGTTTATCGTATAGTGCAATCACATGCACTTTCCCCCTAGAGGCTGTAAACCTTTAAAAGCACTGAGAATAGGTTTTTAAAGGCACTTGAAAATGTACAAGCAAGATGGAGATAAAGTTAGCGAGCAGGAGGAAGAGTTGATAGCCAGGGCTTTATTTTACTCACGATCAGGCTGATTTACCTGCCTTCTAACTCAGTATATTATCCCCCTTCCCTTTGAGCTTCTGAGTTAATCATAAATAATGTGCATCAATTCATTTCACCCTAAATGCAAATATCAGTCCTGCAACAAATATTTAAATAGTGCCAATCAGAGCCTTTTATGTTCTTTTATCAACCCCCAGTGTAAACAGCAGCTTCTGAAAAGGCTTTCTTTTGGATGAAGGCTATTCTGAAATCTGGCTTACAGGCTACAGGATTTGAACTTAGGCTTTGGCTTCACCAGGGAGGAGAACGAGGCAAGTGATACGGCTGGGACTTGCTCTAGGACCCAGGTGCTAGGGAGTAAAACCCAGGTTTGGGGTGGACTTGTACACAGAGCTGTAATTCAAATGGATCACCAGCAAGGTCCTCCTGCAGAGCACAGGGAACTCTGCTCAGTGTCCTGTGGCAGCCTGGATGGGAGGGTTTGGGGGAGAATGGACACATGTGTATGTATGACCCAGTCTCTTTGTCGTTCACCTGAAAGGATCATAACATTGTTAATTGGCTGTACTTCAATTCAAGAAAAAAACAACAACCTGGGTCTCTCAGCTGCCAGCCTGGGGCTCCCCCATCCCTCCTTTCCACAGGCACTCATTTGTTTCAGGAGTGGGGGCAGCCGCTCTGGCTTGATGCTCTCGCAGGGGAAGGAGGTATTCCAGGAGAAACGGAGACTTCTCTCACTGCCAGAGCGAGGGAGATAGGAGTCTGTCTGCCCCTGGCTCAGGAGGGAGGCACAAAGTCTCGCTCCTCAGGAGTGGGGCAGGGTGGGAGCCTCTTTTCACTTAAATGGATGAGGGAGGAGGAGGAAGAATCCCTTCTGAGACCAGAGTAGGATGGGGGCGATCACTCTCTGCTAGAGTCTGAGCATCTGCCCCGTCCCTCCCCTTCCCTGCAGCCCAGTCCCCACCACCACTCCTTCTCACTGGCTTGGGGCAACAGTCTTTCAACCGGACTCACCCCTCTACTCCTCCAATCCGGCACCCATGCAGCCCAGGCGGACTTTCTGAAGCGGAGATCTGACCACTCCATGCAGGGGATCTGCCGTTTAGCAGGATAGAACCAATGCCATGTGCTTGGTAATCTGGATCCTACTGCTTCTTCAGCCTCATCTCTCCACATCCAAAGAGCCTTCAGAACAAACATACAAAAGAGCCTTCCAAAAAGGGAACCCACCTACACCGTTGCTGGGAATGTAAACTGGTGCAGCCACCATGGAGAGCAGTCTGAGTTTCCTCAAAAACTAAAACTAGAGTCACCATGTGATCCAGCAGGGGCTTCCCAGGTGGCACTGGAGGTGAAGAACCCAGGTGCCAATGAGACACGGTGCCAAGAGACACGGTTCCATCCCTGGGCTGTGAAGACCCCTAGAGGAGGGAGGGCATGGCAGCCCACTCCAGTGTTCCTGCCTGGAGAATTCCATGGACAGAGGAGCCTGGCGGGCTACAGTCCACGGGGTCTCAAAGAGCCAGCCACGACTGACGTGACTTCACGTGCACGCTCATGATCCAGCAATCCCACTCCTGGCCATATACCTGGAGAAAACTCTAACTCAAAAAGACTTATGCACCCCTGTGTCCATAGCAGCACTATTTACAATAGACAAAACATGGAAGCAAACGAAATGTCCATCGACAGATGAATGGATAAAGAAGATGCGGTGTATGTGTGTGTATGTGTTATATACATCTGTAATGAGACACTGCTCAGCCATAAAAAGAGAAGAAAGTGCCATTTGCAGCAACACGGTTGGACCTAGAGATTATCCTCAGTGAAGTAGTCAGTTCAGTTGCTCAGTCATGTCCAATTCTTTGTGACCCCTACAGCAAGCCAGGCCTCCCTGTCCATCACCAACTCCCGGAGTTCACTCAAACTCATGTCCATTGAGTCGGTGATGCCATCCAGCCATCTCATTCTCTGTTGTCCCCTTCTTCTCCTGCCCTCAATCTTTCCCAGCATCAGGGTCTTTTCAAATGACTCAGTTCGTCTCATCAGGTGGCCAAATTATTGGAGTTTCAGCTTCAACATCAGTCCTTCCAATGAATACCCAGGATTGATCTCCTCTAGAATGGACTGGTTGGATCTCCTTGCAGTCCAAGGGACTCTCAAGAGTCTTCTCCAGCACCACAGTTCAAAAGCATCAATTCTTCGGTACTCAGCTTTCTTTATAGTCCAACTCTCACATCCATACATGACCACTGGAAAAACCATAGCTTTGATCAGATGGACCTTGGTTGGCAAAGTAATGTCTCTGCTTTTTAATATGCTGTCTAGGTTGGTCATAGCTTTTCTTCCAAGGAGCAACCGTCTTTTAATTTCATGGCTACAGTCACCATCTGCAGTGATTTTGAAGCCCCCAGAAAAGTCTGTCACTGTTTCCAGTGTTTCCCCATCTATTCATGGAAGTGAAGTAAGCCAAAGACAAATATCATATGATGTCACTTATATGTGGAATCTAAAAAAATGATACAAATGAACTTATTAACAAAATAGAAACAGATTCATAGACACAGCAAACAAACTTAGGGTGACCCAGGGAAAAGGTGTGGGAGAGGGATAAGTTAGGAGTTTGGGATTAGCAGATATAAACCAGTATATATAAAATAGAGAGTCAACAAGGTCCTACTGTATAGCACTGGGAACTATATTCAATATCTTATAATACGCTATAATGGAAAAGAATATGAAAAGTAATATATGTGTATATAGCATTCACATCAGAGAAGGCAATGGCAAGCCACTCCGGTACTCTTACCTAGAAAATCCCATGGATGAAGGAGCCTGGTAGGCTGCAGTCCGTGGGGTCGCTAAGGGTTGGACACGACTGAGCGACTTCACTTTCACACATTGGAGATGGAAATGGCAACCCACTCCAGTGTTCTTGCCTGGAGAATCCCAGGGATGGGGGAGCCTGGTGGGCTGCTGTCAGTGGGGTCACACAGAGTCGGACACAACTGAAGTGACTTAGCAGCAGCAGCGTTCACATGGCTTTGTTTTGGTTTGTTACATATGTATAACTGGGGCTTTCCAGGGGGCACAGTGTAAAGAATCTGTCTGCAATGCAGGACATGCAGGGGCCATGTGTTTGATCCTTGGGTTGGGAAGATCCCCTGGAGAAGGGAACAGCAGCCCACTCCAGTATTCTTGCTTGAAAAGTTCCATGGCCAGAGGAGCCTGGTGGGCTATAGTCCATGGGGTCATGAAGAGTTGGACACAACTGAGCACTCACACACTTTATGTGTAACTGAATCACATTGCTGTATACCAGATGCAAACACAACACTGTAAATCAACTATACTTACATTAAAACAAAAATGTAAAAAAAAGAGCCTTCCTGCAGACTCTGTCCCTCAGCCCTGGCCTCTGCCTCTGCTGTGCTGCTGACTGGAGTCTCTCCCTCTCCCACCCACTCTTGGTGCAATTATTCATTTACTGTTTCCCCCTTCTAATGCATTGCAAGTCCTGTGGGGACAGAGTTATGTCTTTCTCGGCTGCTGTTGTGTTCCTGTGCATGCTGAGTCGTGTCCGACTCTTTGAGACTCCATAGACTGTAGCCCACCAGGCTCCTTTGTCCATTTCTCAGGCAAGAATACTGGAATGGCTTGCCATTTCCTTGCTCCAGGGGATCTTCGCAACCCAGGAAGCAAACCTGCCTCTCCTGTGTACCTTGCATTGAAGGCAGGTTCTTTACCATTGAACCATGGAGAAAGTCCTGATGTCTATCTAGCTATTGCTTTCTTTCTCTGTTTGCCTGAATGCTTGCCTTTCCTGGTTTGTGAATCTTCCTCTTTCCCTGGTTTGTGGATCTTCTCCACCAATCAACCAGTCTGTCTCTTTTGCTCGTATTTTTCTCTGCTTCTTTCTGTAAAGTTAACACTCGAGCTGGATAACTTTGGGTAAATCATTCAACTTTGTGTTTCCCTTTGTTGTTGTTTAGTTGCTGAGTCATGTTTGACTCTTTGCGACCCTGTGGACTGTAGCCCACCAGGCTCCTCTGTCCATGGGATTCTCCAGGCAAGAACCCTGGACTGGGTTGCCATTCCCTTCTTCCAGGGGATCGAACCCAGGCCTCCTGCATTACAGGCAGATTCTTTCCCACTGAGCCACCAGGGAAGTTATGTGTTTCCCTTCAGTTCAGTTCAGTTCAGTTCAGTCGCTCAGTCGTGTCCGACTCTCCGCAACCCCATGAATCACAGCACGCCAGGCCTCCCTGTCCATCACCAACTCCCGGAGTACACTCAAACTCATCTCCACAGAGTCTGTGATGCCATCCAGCCATCTCATTCTCTGTCGTCCCCTTTTCCTCCCGCCCCCAACCTTTCCCAGCATCAGAGTCTTTTCCAGTGAGTCAACTCGTCACATGAGGTGGCCAAAGTATTGCAGTTTCAGCTTTAGCATCAGTCCCTCCAATGAACATCCAGGATTGATCTCCTTTAGAACGGACTGGTTGGATCTCCTTGCAGTATAAGGGACTCTCAAGAGTCTTCTCCAGCACCACAGTTCAAAAGCATCGATTCTTCGGCGATCAGCTTTCTCCACAGTCCAACTCTCACATCCATACATGACCATGGGAAAAACCATTGCCTTGACTAGACGGACCTTGGTTGGCAAAGTAATGTCTCTGCTTTTTAATATACTATCAAGGTTGGTCATAACTTTCCTTCCAAGGAGCAAGCGTCTTTTAATTTCATGGCTGCAATCAGCATCTGCAGTGATTTTGGAGCCCCCAAAAATAAAGTCTGACACTGTTTCCACTGTTTTTCCATCTATTTCCCATGAAGTGATGGGACCAGATGCCATGATCTTTGTTTTCTGAATGTTGAGTTTCAAGCCACCCTTTTCGCTCTCCTCTTTCACTTTCATCAAGAGGCTTTTGAGTTCCTCTTCACTTTCTGCCATAAGGGTAGTATCATCTGCATATCTGAGCTTATTGATATTTCTCCTGGCAATCTTGATTCCAGCTTGTGCTTCTTCCAGCCCAGCATTCCTCATGATGTACTCTGCATATAAGTTAAATAAGCAAGGTGACAATATACAACCTTGACGTACACCTTTTCCTATTTGGAACCAGTCTGTTGTTCCATGTCCAGTTCTAACTGTTGCTTCCTGACCTGCATACAGGTTTCTCAAGAGGCAGGTCAGGTGGTCTGGGATTCCCATCGCTTTCAGAATGTTCCACAGTTTATTGTGATCGACACAGTCAAAGGCTTTGGCATAGTCAATGAAGCAGAAATAGATGTTTTTCTGGAACTCTCTTGCTTTCTCCATGATCCAGCGGATGTTGGCAATTTGATCTCTGGTGCCTCTGCCTTTTCTAAAACCTGCTTGAACATTTGGGAGTTCACAGTTTACATACTGCTGAAGCCTGGCTTGGAGAATTTTGAGCATGACTTTACTAGCGTGTGAGATGAGTGCAATTGTGCGGTAGTTTGAGCATTCTTTGGCATTCCCTTTCTTTGGGATTGGAATGAAGACTGACCTTTTCCAGTCCTGTGGCCACTGCTGAGTTTTCCAAATTTGCTGGCATATTGAGTGCAGCACTTTCACAGCATCATCTTTCAAGACTTGAAATAGCTCAACTGGAATTCCATCACCTCCACTAGCTTTGTTCGTAGTGATGCTTTCTAAGGCCCACTTGACTTCACATTCCAAGCTGTCTGGCTCTAGGTCAGTGATCACGTTATCATGACTATCTTGGTCGTGAAGATCTTTTTTGTACAGTTCTTCTGTGTATTCCTGCCACCTCTTCTTAATATCTTCTGCTTCTGTTAGGTCCATACCATTTCTGTCCTTTATCGAGCCCATCTTTGCATGAAATGTTCCCTTGGAATCTCTAATTTTCTTGAAGAGGTCTCTTGTTTTTCCTATTCTTTTGTTTTCCTCTATTTCTTTGCATTGATCGCTGAGGAAGGCTTTCTTATCTCTCCTTGCTATTCTTTGGAACTCTGCATTCAGATGCTTATATCTTTCCTTTTCTCCTTTGCTTTTCGCCTCTCTTCTTTTCACAGCTATTTGTAAGGCCTCCTCAGACAGCCATTTCGCTCTTTTGCATTTCTTTTCCGTGGGGATGGTCTTGGTCCCTGTCACCTGTACAATGTCACGAACCTCCGTCCAGAGTTCATCAGGCACTCTATCTATCAGATCTAGTCCCTTAAATCTATTTCTCACTTCCACTGTATAATATAAATTGGAGATACTAATAATATAGGGTTTAGTGTTAAAATCGAAGAAAACCACACAAATAAAAAAAGGAAGGGTTCTTACCATGTATGAACTTATGCCGCCACCACTGCTGTTGAGATGTACACCTCGCCCCAACCCGGGTCTGCAGCCCTCCCAGAGAAGCCATCTGGAGAGATAGCGAACACCTCTGCGTGATTGATTCCAAGCTCTCCGGAGACCCGGTGAGTGTCAGAGATTTCGGCAGCTCTGGTGGGGGCCTGGGGGGTAGAGATAAAGTGCAGGACTGTATTACCTGCTGTAGGCTGGATTGCGTCTCCACCCAGATTCACACGTGGAAGCCCTAACCCCCAGATTCGACTGCATTTGGAGGTGGGGCCTTTAGGGAGGTCATCGAGGTTAAACGAGGCCGTTCTGGGTGAAGTTCGGCTCCAGCAGAATTGCTGCTCTTACAGGAAGAGGCGGGCGCCGGGGAGGACAGGCCGGGGGAGGATGCCCGAGGTGGGTGCTGCCTGCAAGCCCGAAAGCTAGAGGCCCTGGGGGAGACAAACCTGTGGACGCCTTCCAGTCAGACGTGTAGCCTTCAGCACGGTGAGAGAAGCCTCCATTGTTTAAGCCCTCTAACTAGTAGGTGGTATTTTGTATGGTGTGTGTGTGTTAGTCACTCAGTTGCATCTAACTCTCTGCGACCCCATGGACCCCATTCTCCAGGTCAGAATACTGGAGTGGGTAGCCTTTCCCTTCTCCAGGGGATCTTCCCGACCCAGGGATCGAACCCCGGTCTCCCGCATGGCAGGCGGAATCTTTACAGTCTGAGCCACCAGGGAAGCCCATCTTGTATGGTAACCCTAGCAGAGTAACTCATTAGCCAGAGACAGTTGGTGGCCTTTGGTTTTGCTTTGAGAGAGTGATTCTTATGACTTAGGCAGAAAAAGAAGCACTTTTTTTTTTTAAATTTAGTGCCTGGAACAGGGTAAGTGAGCTCTAAGTGGTCATAATTGTTTCTTTCTTTTTTTTTTTTTTTAATGTGGACCATTTTAAAAGTCTTTATTGAATTTGTTACAATATTGCCTCTGTTGTTTATGCTCTGGTTTTTTGGATGGTGAGATCTTGGTTCAGCAGTAAAGAATCCTCCTGCTAATACAGGAGATGCAGGTTTAATCCTTGGGTCGGGAAGATCCCCTGGAGGAGGGTATGGCAACACACTCCAGTATTCTTGTCTGGAGAATCCCATGGACAGGGGAGCCTGGCGGGCTACAGTCCATGGGGTCGCAGAGTCTGACCTGACTGGACGACTGAGCGCAGGCATGTGTGAGATCTTAAGGCCGTGACCAGGGGCTGAACCCATAGCCGTGCATTGGAAGGCGAAGTCTTAACCACCAGGCCACCTGGGAAGTCACACAGTTGTTTCTCATATTCTCATCGCTGTCGTTATTGTTTTTTTTGCTGGTGTTCACGTTTCTGAAACACTCATTGTTAAGAAGGGGAACTCAGACCACATTACTGCCCCCCCACAGGGGGCAAAAATAACTTCTGTGTTTCTATACACAAGATTTTTTAGGTACGGTTGAGAAACAACATTATCAGTTTCACGTGTAAAACCATGATTTGACATTTGTATATTTTGTGAAATGACGACCACAATGCAGCGCAGCACTCGGGTTGCTTCAGTCGTGTCTGACTCTTTGTGACCCCATGGACTGTAGCCCACTAGGCTCCTCTGTCCATGGAATTTCCCAGGCAAGAATATGGAGTGGGTTGCCATTCCCTCTTCCAGGGGATCTTCCTGACCCAGGGATCAAACACACGTCTCCTGTGTCTCCTACATTGCAGGGGGATTCTTTGCTGCTGAGCCACTGAGGCTCAGACCACGATAAGTCTTAGTATCACTCATCACACAGAGCTAGAATTGTTTTCCTGGGATGAGAATTTTCAAAATCTACTCTTAGCAACTTTCAAATATGCAATACAGTATTATTAACTGTAATCACCAGGGTGTATATTACACTCTCATGACTCGTTAGTATCTGAAAGTTTGTGCCTTTTGACCCCTTCACAAGTTTTGCCCATTTCCCCACTTCCCTGTCTCTGGCATCTACCGATCTGTTCTCTGCTTCTATGAGCATTTTTTGTTGTCGTCGTCATTTTTCTAAAGATTTCACGCGTAAGTGAGCTCATACGGTATTTATCTTTTCTGGCTTATTTCATTTGGCAGAATGCTCTTGAGGTCCATCTGTGTTGCTACAAATGACACTAGTTTGTTCTTTTTCGTGGCTGAAAAATCTCCATTCTAGACATATTCACATTTTCCTTATCTGGTCGTCTGTTGGTGGACACTTAGATAGCTTCCATATCTTGGCTACTGTAAGTAATGCTGCAATATGAAGGTGCCTGTATCTTCTCATATTAATGCTTTTGTTTTCTTTGGGAAAATACCCAGATGCGGAATTGCCGGATCATATGGTAGTTTAGTCTTTAGTATCACATCTTATGTGAAAAAATTATCACAACAGAACTGAAATTCATTCATTCATTCTTGTAAATGTGTTCCTGTTATAAAAGGTTAATTTCAGCCCTGTGAAATTCTGACTTAGTGAACTTTCCTCTTTAACGTTGGTCAGTTTCCTAAGTTTCTACAACAATGCATTTCATCGTCTTTTTGCCATTAGAAAAAGAGTATAACAAAAGCTTTTTTTTAAAGGAAAAAGACTGCAATTTTTCTTTCATGTGATTTTTTTAAAAACCAGAGTTGAAAAAGTTCCATTTGGCATTGAGAAGAGTTCATATGATGCTGCTTCTCTTGAACAAAGCCACAAACTTCATTTTCAATGTATTATGTTTACCTTTGGACAGAAGATTGCCAGAGAACAGTGGGGAGGGCAGATGTATTTTACATGCAGTTAGCCTCATAAAAGTCAACTTATTCTTTGCCATCTGTTACCGACAACACCTGCTTGATGGATGTAACAAAAGAAGTAGTCAGGGGCAGAAAACTACAGTTACACAGTTGAAAGTCAAGGTTGCCTCTTTGAGCTCATCAGATAGCAGTGGATTTTTTTCTTCTCAATAATAAATACACATGGTTCATGAATTTTAAATACTTTACAGCAAAAACTTTTTCAGAAAAAAAATTTTTAAATAAAATTAAAGCCATTTGGGAAAAGAAGCCAACTTTTGTGGAGTCCAGTTTTCATCTCCAAGCCCTTGCAGGTCACTGATTTGTTTGATCAGTTTCAAGTGTATTCTCGCAGAATTTCTTCAGGCAAATATAAGTGCATATGACCTCATGCATATTTTAAGCTCTGGATCACCTAAAGAACATGATATCTAGTGGGAATGATTTTCTTTCAGAGTTTTTTTCCTTTTTGGAATAAGGGAAAAAAACCATTGTGGTTAATGTTTATACAGCTCTACTGTTCTAACAATAGAAGAGATTGCCCAGCCGAGTAAACAGAGCTGGGCTAGGCATCAGGAAATGTGCCATCAGTTTAAACTATAACTCTGACTGCAGTTCCTTCCTTCAGCTGAGAAGGAGACTGTGAATCTGCATGCAAGGAAAATGGAAACATGGATAACATGGATGTATCATTGCTTTGAAATGTACAAGCTCCTGGGCAAAAAGAAAGTATTAATGATTGCCTTCATAAGGACCATGACATCCTCTAACTTTCCTTTGATGGATGAAGAGCCTTAAATTGTACCTCAAAACTATAAACTAGATTTGCAAAGCAGAACACTGCTAGCAAGACACTGCTATCAAATATAATCTTTTTTTTTTTTTTTAATTGGCTGTGCTGGGTCTTTACTGCTATGAGGGCTTTTCTCTAGTTATGGTGAGTAGGGCTACTCCTCCACGACAGTAGGATCCTCCCGGATCAAGGATCAAACCTGTGTCTCCTGCATTGGCAGGAGGAGTCTTTGCCACTGAGCCACCAGGGAAGCCCCAGATATAATCTTGACAATGAATTCATCAACCCAAACTTCTTTATTATTTGCACTTATCACTACCATTCAATTCAGTTCAGTCGCTCAGTCATGTCAGACTCTTTGCAACCCCTGGACTGCAGCACACCAGGCTTCCCTGTCCATCACCAACTCCTGGAGTTTATTCAAACTCATGTCCATTGAGTCAATGATGCCATCCAACCATCTCATCCTCCATCATCCCCTTCTCCTCCCACCTTCAATCTTTCCCAGCATCAGGGTCTTTTCAAATGAGTAAGTTCTTCGCATCAGGTGGCCAAAATTTTGGAGCTTCACCATCAGTCTTTCCGATGAATATTCAGGACTGATTTCCTTTAGGATGAAAAGGCTAATCACTATCATTAGCCAAAGTGTATTGAACATCAGTGCTTTCTACCACACACAGCTGGACATCTTACTGGGAGACCTCTCTGAACATCTAGAATGTCTGAAAAGGCAGCCATAGAAGAGCTCTGTGGGCAATTGTTAAGGAAATGATGAAGATGTTTTCTTTCTTTCAATACAGCTAAGGACGCTAGTTTAACTGAGCAGGATTTCACAGCATGGTTCTACATAAATCAGTATTTTATAGGCTGCATTTTAAAAACCTTGTCCAGTATCTTTAATCTCTGGAAAGCATTTGCCTCATTTGTTTTATCTGTATTATACATAACATATATACTGCATGTTATACATATTTTTCTTAACATTTAAAACAAAGCTGCAGACATCGCAGCCTTTAATCCTGAGAGATTAAATATGTTTACTTCCTAAGAATATACATTATCATAGTACAATTACCAAAATCAAAATTTTAACATTGACACCATACAGTTGTCATTTGTGGATCTCATCCTAATCGCACCAATTGTATCGGAAATGTGCTCAACAGCAATTTTAGTGTTTTTTTTTTTTAGCATGGAGTCCAGGGCAGGGTCATTAAATGCATTTGGTTTCCTTCAGAATGCAATAGTTCTCTGCTTTTGTCTTGCCTTGTATTGGCATCTTTGAAGAACACAGTCATTTTGCATGAAAAGGGCAGGATGAATAAGAAGGATGAAACCACTGGTAGCAAGGGGGTGGAGGAAGAGAAAGGCAAACGGTACCAAAGACTTGAGGAAAAGCCTCTGAATGAGATTGATTTGCAAATGAACATGTGATAATATGCATATCTAATTAATTGTTTACATCAAAATAGCAGTCCTGGAAGTCTGCATTTATGCTACATGTGCTCAAAATCTGAATGTATTGAACTCTTACTGCAGGATGTGTGCTGGGCCCTTTACACATGCAAAATAGAAGTCAGCTGAAATACCTTGCACTTTGAGATGCAAATGATATTAGCTGGAACTCGACTTGATGCAGGGAAGGGGTGGCGCAGTTTCCCCAACCACCTCTAGCTACACCTCGGTAGCCTGGCTTAATTTCTTCCTATGATCACCCCACCGTGACTCCCTCAATGAGAAGATGCGTTAGCACTGCAGGGAGTTCCCTAGTGGCCTCGAGGTTAGGATTCTCTGCCCTCACCTCCGCGCTTCCCTGGTGGCTCGGAAGTAAAGAATCCGCCTGTCAATGCAGGAGATGCGGGTTTGAGGAGATACGGGTCCATCCCCTGGTTGGGAAAATCCCCTGGAGGAGGACATGGGAAACCACTTTTTAGGTTTTCTTGCTTGGGAAATCCCGTGGACAGAGGAGCCTGGCAGGCTACAATCAGAGACACCTGAGCACGATGCATGCTCTCACCCTTTAGGGCCCAGGTTTGATCTTTGGTTGGGAAGCTGGGATTCTGCAAGCCATGCAGTGTGGTCCAAAAAAAAGAGTACCATTCCAGTAAATTGGGGGTTGGAACAAGTTCTGTCGGCAACGGACTGGGTCTTTATTTCCCTCTGTTCCATATGAACTGCAATGAACATCGCTTTGGATAAACTGTAAAATATATCATGTGCGTGCTAAGTTGTTTCAGTTGTGTCCGACTCTTTGCGACCTTATGAACTGTACCCCACCAGACTCCTGTGTCCTTGGGAGTCTCCAGACCAGAATGCTGGAGTGGGTCGCTATGCCCTCCTCCAGGGGATCTTCCTGACCCAGGGATGGAATCTGTGTCTCCTTATGAACTGAACCCCACCAGACTCCTGTGTCCTTGGGAGTCTCCAGACCAGAATGCTGGAGCGGGTCGCTATGCCCTGCTCCAGGGGATCTTCCTGACCCAGGGATGGAATCTGTGTCTCCTTATGAACTGAACCCCACCAGACTCCTGTGTCCTTGGGAGTCTCCAGACCAGAATACTGGAGTGGGTCGCTATGCCCTCCTCCAGGGGATCTTCCTGACCCAGGGATGGAATCCATGTCTCTTACGTCTCCTGTATTGTCCAACCTGTTTTTACCACTACCTCCACCTGGGAAGCTTACATGCCCAGAAGTGAAATCCCTCATGAAAAGGAGTGAAGCATTTTGAAAGCTTTGGACATATATACTGCCAAACTGATTTCCAAAATATTGTAGCAAAACACACCCCGGCAAGCAGAGATTTCCTTTTCCTCAGTATCCTTACTGGCACCAGAGAAATTTTTCTAACCTGCCAAGTGAAAAAATAACATCTCGATGTTTTACTTTGTGATCAATTGCTTCTGATGAAAGATAAATATGGATGGATAGGTAGGTAGATAACTAAATTTTAAACTAAAAAGATGAACCATCTCCACAATTGAGATCAATTAAAAAAAGAATATGCCACAGAGTCAAAATATAGATAAAAATAAAGCCCCAAAGGAGAGTTTCAACAGTGCTGTGGGCAGTAACAGCATTACTGGAATGCTATTCAAGAACGATTTAAGATAAACAGTTTTTCATGTCTACATCTTAAGGAAAAATAGAAAACATGTGTTTTCTCTGGATTAGTGTGAGCTGTAAATAATACACGCAATACAGCTGGCACCTAACAGATCAGCATGGGATTATGTACTTTTAAAAAGTCACATTATTTTAAATACACACTTCAAGGGTATCAGACGTATTAGCAAACATGGAGAGGACAATAAAGGTTGAGTTCAGGAAGCGAGAGTCTTGAAAAATACTCATAACCCTCTGACCCCCACAAGGCTGAGCAAGCTTACTCCTCCTATGTGGAATCACAGAATCTGTTTATGCTGCAACAAGATTTCCCATGAGATGTTTACAAAAGTAACCACAGTGTTCAACCCACTTGATCCAATTGACTGCCCACATATCACATCTAGATCCATCTAGCAAAAATCTAGAAAAAGTCCACAAGGATCATACCAAATGTCTGAGGCTACATTTGGCAGAACAGGAAAAGAAAAGGCAGGATAGATTTACAAGGAGACACACTTACCGAAGATGCTTTCCAGGTGGCTCAGAGATAGAGAATCCACCCGCCAGTGCCTGGATTGGGAAGATCCTCTGGAGAAGGAAATGGCAATCCACTCCTCCAGTATTCCTGCCTGGAGAATCCCCTTGGACAGAGGGGCCTGATGGACTGCAGTCCATGAGGCCCACAAAAGAATCGGACACAACTTAGTGACTAAAGAACAACAACAATACTTACTGAAGCAAATTAGTATGTATGTAAAATGTTAGTTCTATAAATGTGTCTACGCTCAGGCAATTTTAAATTTAAAATATTGTGTTACACCCATACACCCAACTGCAGTTTTGACTTTTTATTTTGAAATAATGATAGGATCACAAGAAGTTGCAGGAGAAAAAAAAAATGATGCAGGGAAAGTCAGCTGTACCCCGTACCCAGCCTCCTCCAAGGGTAAAATCTATGCTACAGTGTCAGGTCTTCCACGACGGTCCAGCGATTCAGACTCTGAGCTTCCACTGCGGGTGATGTGGATTTGATCCTGGTAGGGAAACTAAGATTCCCCATGGCTCACAGAGCAGCTTAGCAAAAAGAAGAAGGAATGTTGTAGCATAGTATCAAAGCCAGGAAAGTGATGCTGAGAGGATCCAGAGAGCTTATTCAGATTTCACTAATTTTATGAGCACTAATTTTACCGCTAGTCTGGGCTAGTGGTACAAAACCCGCCTACCAGTGCAGGAGATGGAAGAGACGCAGGTTAGATCCCTGGGTCGGGAAGATCCCTGGAGAAGAAAATGGCCACCTACTCCAGTATTCTTGCCGAGAATCCCTATGGACAGAAGAGCCTGACGGTCTACAGCCCATGGGGTTGCAAATAGTGGGACATGGCTGAAGCAACTGAGCATGCATGCACACAGGTGTATGTTGCGTGTTTGTGCGTGTGTGGGAGGCATCTGATGCAATTTTATCACGTGTGTGCCGTCACATAACCAGCAGCATAATTAAGATACCGAGCTGTTCCGTCATCCCCAGACGGCCTTGTGTTGCCTTTGCATATCTCCCCAGCTCCCACCCTTGGCCCTGGCAATCACTAATTGGTTTTCCCTACCTGTAATTTTGTTATTTCAGGAACGTTACATAACTGAAATCGTACAATATGGAACCTTTGTGACTGGCTTTTTTGTGCTTGAGCTCCATCCAGGTTGTGGTGAGTCAGGAGTTCATTCCCTGTTATTGCTGGATAGTGTTCGATGACACGAATGTACTGCAGTTGTTTAACCAGTCACCTATTGAACATCTGGGTTGCTTCCAGTTTGAGGCTACTGTGAATAAAGCTGCTGTGAACACTTGTGTACAGGTTTTGCATGAATGTAAGGTTTTGTTTCTCGGAGTAAATGCTGAAGAGTGCAGTTGCTGAATCATATGGTAAATGCTTGTTTTGTTTTCTAAGAAACTGAAAAACTGTTTTCTACATGGGCTGTACCATTTTATATTCCCACTAGCAATTTCCTGCATTGGAGAAGGAAATGGCAACCCACTCCAGTGTTCTTGCCTAGAGAATCCCAGGGATGGAGGAGCCTGGTGGGCTGCTGTCTATGGGGTCGCACAGGGTCGAACACGACTGAAGCGATTTACCAGCAGCAGCAGCAGCAATGTTCATGAGAGACCCAGTGATTCCATATCCTTGCCAGCATTTTGTCTTATCACAAATTTACTCATTCTGATAGGTGTGTTCTGGTATCTCGTGATGGCTTTAATTTGCATTTCCATCATGGCTAATGATGCTGAACATTTCTTTGCATGCTTTGTCCTTTGTATATGCTTTACAATGAAATGTTTGTTAATCTTTCTTTTTCTAAATTGAAGTATAGTTGATTTACAGTATCAGTTTCAGGTAGGCAACAGTGATTCAGCATTTTTATATTGTGTACTCCCTTTAAAATTGTTATAAAATATTGGCTATATCCCCTGCTCTGTATAATATATCCTTGTACCTTATTTTATACATAGTAGTTTATACCTCTCTGTGTCTCTTTTTTAATCTGCAGACTAGCCAGTTGCTTGGTTTGATTTTATATATACTTAAATATTTGGCCATGTGGCATGCAGAAGTCTTAGCTCCTAACCAGGAACTAAGATGCCCTTCAGTGGGAGCAGGGACTGCTAACCCCTGGACTGCCAGGGAAATCCCAGAGTGACCCTCTTGATCTCCTACACCTGCTTTGTCCCTCTTCTCTTCCCTCTGCCCACTAGTTTGTTCTTTATACCTGTGAGTCTTTCTGTTTTATTTATTTGTTGGCTCTGTTTTTTAGTTCCGCTTATATCATAACTTACAGTATTTATCTTTCTCTGTCTGACATTTCTCCAAACATAATAATCCTGAAGGTCCATTCGTGTTGTTACCAATGGCAAAATTTCATTCTTTTTATGGCTAAGTAATATTCCACTGGCTATATGTACCACACCTTCCTTATCTATTTGTTGATGGACACCTATGTTGATTACATATAGTGGCTATTATTAATAATGGTAAAATAAATATAAAAAACAACAAGGCCACTGTGAACATTGTGGGGCGTGTACCTTTTTGAATTACTGTTTTTGTTTTCTTTGGACTGCTAGATGCTATGGTTGTTCTAGTTTTAGTTTTTTGAGGAATCTATTTTGTATTCCATAGTGGCTGCACCAACTTACATTCCCACCAACAGTGTGCTGCTGCTGCTGCTAAGTCACTTCAGTCGTGTCCGACTCTGTGTGACCCCATAGACGGAAGCCCACCAGGCTCCCCCATCCCTGGGATTCTCCAGGCAAGAACACTGGAGTGGGTTGCCATTTCCTTCTCCCCTTTTTCCAACATCCTCTCCAACACTTGTTATTTCTAGACTTTTTAATGACAGCTGTTCTGACAGGTGTGAGGTGATATCTCATTGTGGTTTTGGTTTGTGTTTCTCTGATTAGCAATGCTGACCGTCTTTGCATGTGCTCTTAGCCATCTGCACACCTTCTTTAGGAAAATGTTGAAGTCAGGGCTCCTGCCCATTGTTTTTAGTTGTTTGCCTTTATTAAAAACCGAGTTGTATCAGCTGCTTGTATGGTTTGGATATCGTCCCTTTATCGGTCGTATAATCTGCAAGTGTTTTCTCCCATTCAGCAGGCTTCCCTTTTGTTTTGTCAAAGAAGATCCTGAGCTTATTTCATGCAAAATGGAATTTTTGTGGCAGCTCAGTGACTACTGGTGGCTTTCTAGATCATAGTGTTTGACCAGGATTCAGAGGTTAGCTCTGGGCTCAGAACAGAGTGCTGTTTGTCCCCGCTCAGGAGGGGGCCTGGTGACATGAGACGAGCAGCCATCTGTCCCTCAACTGGGGCGACCCTCTCGTTACACTGGCGAGGAACCAGGGGCCCCTGGGGTGCGACAGAGTGAGCGGCTGGGTTTGGTGGGGGCGGTGCGCGCTGTTGGCTTGCAGGGTCTCAGTTCCCCCACCAGGAGTGAACCCAGGCCTCAGGCAGTAAAAGTGCTGAGTCCTAAGCACCGGACTGCCAGGGAATTGCCTGAATATTTCAAATGATCGTCAACATGAAACATTCTATGCCTTCACTATTCTCATGATTGAGTTCACTGAAGTAAAAGAAATGGAGTAATACGCTGTCAGTCACCCTGAGAAGTGTCCCAGCCTTTGAACTTGTGATTTTTTTTCTCAGGGAGACCTTTTTTCCCTAGATTTGGGCCAGGCCTCCGATACTGTAACCACTTCTTCCTTGTGGATTCAGGGAGGAGAGAAAGGTTTATCTGCTTCCTTTCCTACCCAACACCCACAAAGATGCTCCTTGGACTTAGATAAAAGAACACAAGTCACTTTTTCTTTATCACTTACCCTGGTAGGAGAAGCTGCCCACACCACTCACCCTGGGCCAAACAGGGACAGAGTCTGCACCCCAATGCTATGCAGTCAAAGGTCCCTGAAGAAATCTGAAGCAACTTCTGCTGCTGCTGCTGCTGCTAAGTCGTTTCAGTCGTGTCCGACTCTATGCGACCCCATTAGACGGCAGCCCACCAGGCTCCCCCGTCCCTGGGATTCTCCAGGCAGGAATACTGGAGTGGCTTGCCATTTCCTTCTCCAACTTCTAAAGTAGTGCAATTGTGTTTAAAATGCCCAAGGAGCATGCACTGTTTAAATAGTGCATAGAGTCATATATAACTTTTTTTTTTTTAGTTTCTTTATTTATTTGGTAACTTTTGGTTTTTCATCTGCTGGGTTCCTCTAAAGAACACAACAGTGTTTAGGCACAAGCCACTTTCTTGGTTATCTTGGTGTCGACATTCAGTTCAGTTCAGTTCAGTCGCTCGGTCGTGTCCGACTCTCCGCGACCCCATGAATCACAGCACGCCAGGCCTCCCTGTCCATCACCAACTCCCGGAGTACACTCAAACTCATGTCCACAGAGTCGGTGATGCCATCCAGCCATCTCATTCTCCATCGTCCCCTTCTCCTCCCGCCCCCAACCTTTCCCAGCATCAGTGAGTCAACTCGTCGCATGAGGTGGCCAAAGTATTGCAGTTTCAGCTTTAGCATCAGTCCCTCCAATGAACATCCAGGATTGATCTCCTTTAGAATGGACTGGTTGGGTCTCCTTGCAGTATAAGGGACTCTCAAGAGTCTTCTCCAGCACCACAGTTCAAAAGCATCGATTCTTCGGCGATCAGCTTTCTTCACAGTCCAACTCTCACATCCATACATGACCATGGGAAAAACCATTGCCTTGACTAGACGGACCTTGGTTGGCAAAGTAATGTCTCTGCTTTTTAATATACTATCAAAGGTTGGTCATAACTTTCCTTCCAAGGATCTAGCGTCTTTTAATTTCATGGCTGCAATCAGCATCTGCAGTGATTTTGGAGCCCCCAAAAATAAAGTCTGACACTGTTTCCACCGTTTTTCCATCTATTTCCCATGAAGTGATGGGACCAGATGCCATGATCTTTGTTTTCTGAATGTGGAGCTTCAAGCCAACCTTTTCACTCTCCTCTTTCACTTTCATCAAGAGGCTTTTTAGTTCCTCTTCACTTTCTGCCATAAGGGTGGTGTCATCTGCATATCTGAGGTTATTGATATTTCTCCCAGCAATCTTGATTCCAGCTTGTGCTTCTTCCAGCCCAGCGTTCCTCATGATGTACTCTGCATATAAGTTAAATAAGCAAGGTGACAATATACAACCTTGACGTATTCCTTTTCCTATTTGGAACCAGTCTGTTGTTCCATGTCCAGTTCTAACTGTGGCTTCCTGACCTGCATACAGGTTTCTCAAGAGGCAGGTCAGGTGGTCTGGGATTCCCATCTCTTTCAGAATGTTCCACAGTTTATTGTGATCGACACAGTCAAAGGCTTTGGCATAGTCAATGAAGCAGAAATAGATGTTTTTCTGGAACTCTCTTGCTTTCTCCATGATCCAGTGGATGTTGCCAATTTGATCTCTGGTGCCTCTGCCTTTTCTAAAACCTGCTTGAACATCTGGGAGTTCACGGTTTACATACTGCTGAAGCCTAGCTTGGAGAATTTTGAGCATGACTTTACTAGCGTGTGAGATGAGTGCAATTGTGCGGTAGTTTGAGCATTCTTTGGCATTGCCTTTCTTTGGGATTAGAATGAATACTGACCTTTTCCAGTCCTGTGGCCACTGCTGAGTTTTCCAAATTTGCTGGCATATTGAGTGCAGCACTTTCACAGCATCATCTTTCAAGACTTGAAATAGCTCAACTGGAATTCCATCACCTCCACTAGCTTTGTTAGTAGTGATGCTTTCTAAGGCCCACTTGGTGTCGACATTACTCTCCATGTTTTCAAGTGCTTATAACTTCAATCATTCCACTGTGGCTCAGGAACCCCCTGAAACACTGGACCAGTGCGATTCACTGGAATTATGCCAGGGCAGCAGAAAGTTCTGGTCTTGCCAATAGTTAAGAGTATGAGTCGAGGGTAGGCGACAGGAAGATTATTATTTTTGACTGAAATGTTGTCAAGAACAAAAATGAGGATGTCAGACTCCAGGGGATGGGTGGTCCTCTCTGGTTTACTGGCTGGAAGAAAATATACCCATTTCCCCACCCACTTCAACACACACACACACAACTGGGCTCAGTGACACCATATAGCAGTAGCAGACTTGAGCACAAACACAGTTCCACTGGGCCGCCGCGGCTGGAGGGCCTTCCCCAGGGTCAGCAGTCAGCCTCCACTCACCTGAGTGTGGGGAGGGTCTTGTGTCCACCTGTGGTCAACCTAGGAGTTGATGGACAAAATGAGGTTCAGGCGTGACTCCTAAACATTCCATTCGCAAACTTCTTGAGGGTGAAGGGTTGAGCTAAGTGGAATTATGGAAGCAATTGTCTCCACTTAATCGTCTCCAGTGATCGTCTCCTGTGGCCATTCATCTGTTCAGTAGGTGTATCCTAGGCACGTCTTTGTGCCATTGCTGTTCTGAGCACTGGCTCTATAAGGATGAATGGGACAAACTGGGCTCCAGGCCACCAAAACTCACAGTCTAGAGAGTGGCTGACCGATAGAAATACCATGAAATCCACATGCAAGGCGAATATGTAATTTTGAATTTTCTAGTAAGTACAGTTTTAAAAAGCAAAAAGAAACCAGAGAAATGGATAATAATAATATATTTTATTTAACAATATATCCAAGAGATTAATGAGATGTTTTCTTTTCCTTCTCTTACACTATGTCTTAGGTTATCTGCAGCATATATTCCAGCCATGGCGTGTCTCAGTTTGGACCTGGCAGGTTTCTAGTTTTCAGTAGCTACACACAGCTCATAGCTACTGTCTGAGATGGTATGGCTCTAGGAAACACAGTTCTATGTGCCACAGTTTACACACTTTTCAGAGACTCATTTTTTAAAGATGTTTTATATCTAAATCTGCAGGAGAATGGATAAACAAACTGCAGTATATATGTCATATATAAGACACAATATTCATATATTATATGGTGGTTTAGTTGCTAAGTCATGTCCAACTCTTGGTGACCCCATGGACCATATCCTGTCAAGCTTCTCTGTTCATGGGATTTTCCAGGCAAGAATACTGGAGTGGGTTGCCATTTCCTTCTCAAGGCAATGAAAACGAATGAAACAGAGCTACAAATATCAAGCCAATGGATGACTCAATGTTGAATAGGAAGTTGCAGTAGAATGCAGGTAGTATTACTCTATTTATAAAATGCTTCAAATGTACAATATTAAGTAACATTGTTTAGAAGTATATGTACTAAAATATGAAGAAACACCTGGGAATGGTAAGTTCCAAATTAAGGATAAGCCAAATTCAGAAAGAAAGGAAGGGATACACAGAAGGCTCCTATAGTTCAGTCAGGTCAGTTCAGTCGCTCAGTTGAGTCCAGCTCTCTGCGACCCCATGGACCGCAGCACGCCAGGCCTCCCTGTCCATCACCAACTCCCGGAGTTCACTCAAACTCATCTCCATTGAGTCAGTGATGCCATCCAACCATCTCATCCTCTGTCGTCCCCTTCTCCTCCTGCCCTCAATCTTTCCTAGCATCAGGGTCTTTTCCAATGAGTCAGCTCTTTGCATCAGGTGGCCAAAGTATTGGAGTTTCAGCTTCAGCATCAGTCCTTCCAATAAACATTCAGGACTGATCTCATTTAGGATGGACTGGTTGGATCTCCTTGCAGCCCAAGGGACTCTCAAGAGTCTTCTCCAACTCCACAGTTTAAAAGCATCAATTCTTCGGCGCTAAGCTTTCTTTATAGTCCAGCTCTCACATCCATACATGACCATTGGAAAAACCGTAGCCTTGACGAGACGGACCTTTGTTAGTAGCGCTTATTCCTTCCACTGGGTGGTGAGTGCAAGGATATTTGTTACGGTGTCTCTCGTCCTTTGCAACTGTCTTAACCATTTCATAGCTAAAATGTCCAAGGGATTATAAACGACAACACCATGGGAATTCCTTGGTGGTCCAGTGGTTAAGACTTTGCCTTCCAACACAGGGAGTGTGGGTTCGATCTCCAGTAGGAGCGCTAAGATCCCACCTGCCTTGCAGCCAGAAAACCAAAATATAAAACCGGAGCAATATTGTAACAAATTTAATAAAGACTATAAATATGGTCCACATCAAAAAACCTTAAAAAAAAAAAAAAAGCCAGACTTGGGCCTGCAGCTCTTTCTACCCATCAGCTAAGAAAGGAATGATATTTTCAAGAATCCTTCACTTAAGAGAGCTGGAGTAGACAGTGCTGGAAATGGATAGCTGGCATTTTCTCCAACCCTGGCCACAGGCAGCAAAGAGAGGGAGGCTAGGTGGTGCTCTGAGATACAAGACAGGTCATCAAACCACCTTGTGAAGACCCAGGTCTGATTACTCAGCCTCTGTTGTTCCCTTTCAAGCCACATGGAACATCAACTCCAACCTGATGAGGTCTTGGGCATGACACTGACCTTCAACTTAGCCCTGATGTGAACGTTGAGGGATCCCTCATGGAAAAGTCTACTGTAACCGCAAGGCTTACCTGCTTTGGAAGACGGTCAAACGTCACAGACTTAGACCATTCATTCTGAGATGAGAATTCAGTACCTGTGGCCATCAGCTGTGAAACATACTGGCCATGAGTCTATCCTCAGATAGAGATGAAAAGATAGGCTCTCTATGGCCCACCCTGATGGGTGCGATCACTGACGTGTGCTGGGTGTCTGTATGTGGATCTGCGTTATATGCTATCAATTCACAGGAGAGGAAATGAGGGCAAAAGCATTCGTTGCTTCAGAGATTTTTTTTATTTCTTTGGATGAATTACAGTTATTTATTTCATTTTTCCAAACATTCGAGATTGCTCTCAAGCTGAACTATGAAGTGAGTAAAGTTTGACTTTTGTTTGTTCATTCATGGTTCCCTCCCCTTGCCTTGTTACCTTCTTTTGATGGTGAAATTAGTTAGGATACCAGGCCATCTGCCATAAAAGAGAGGATCCAAAATAATACTGCCCTAGGTAAGACACTCTTAGGTAAGAGGTTTATTTCTCTGACACAGAAAAGTCTAAAGTAGGAGGGCCTCAAATGCTTACCTAGTTACTTTGCAGTCTTCAACGTGTTGTTTTTTTTTTTTTTTGTATTTGGCTACAACCCCTGGACCGAACCCACACACCCTGCACTGGAAGGCAGAGTCCTAACCACTGGACCACCAGGGAAATCCCCAACTTGCCGTTTCTTTAATCTCATGATCCAGCCTAGCTACTCCTGGTCCTGCTAACTCGCTCAGTCAAAAGCATGACTTGAAAATTACACACATCACTCCTGCTCAAGCCCCATCGGCCAGAACGTAGTCCTGTGCGCACACTAAGAGGCAAAGGGTAAGCGGAGGGTTAGTTTAAAGCGCAGGACAGCCATCTGCGTTCCAAATGAAGACCCAAGTGACTTAGAAAAGGTTTCATTTGTTCACTGTGTGATAAGCTGGTGACTAATCTGAGACTGTGCTATGGAGGAGAGCTGGAAGACCTGAGTGCGCTGAGAAGATGCTGACAGATTCAGTGGCGACAGGAAGTGACCCTCTGGCTGGGAAGGAGAAGCCATAAGTAAAGGAGAGAAATTGGGGGGCTTATGAAAAGTGGGCCTGTGCCTTTTCCCCTTCCAACTCAGACCATCCTGACCACTGGTAAGATTACCCCGTGCAGGGGGATCCTGGGAGTCCCTGGAAATTTATATCAGGAGTGAATTAATTATGTTGTTTAGTCAAAATGTGGTACTCCTCAGCTCAAATTCTACACTCTAAGCAAAGTCAAAAGTTCTCACCTTGGCCACAAAGCCCGTTGTTCATCTGGCCCCCACCTGGACCCTCCAAGTCCATCTCCCGTCGCCTCATCCTATCTTTACTGGGGCTCTCTTGCGTGTTTCTACAGGACCCAGAGCGTGTTTCTGCCTTGGGGACTTTGCACTTGCTGTTCTTCAGTCTAGATGGCTCTTCCCCCAATTATGTACTAGGCTGGCTCTCCCCAACTCCTTTCAAGTCTCTGCTCAAATGTCACCTCTTTCAAAAGGCAATCTCTGACCACTGTCTTTAAAATGATGCTGCTCAAAGTGGGGCAACACCCTGGAGCTGTTTTTTTGTTTTGTTTTGTTTTTACTGGTTTGTTATGAGTTAAGCACAGAAGTTTTGGGAGTCTTCCTCCGGAATGTTGACACTCTTACAACATCCAAGACTATGATCAGAGGATTTGTCTCACTATTCAGGGTTTGGAGGAGTTCAGGTGTGGCTGAATTCAGGTGCTGAGTCACTTATGGTTGTACCAAATGCTAGTAGAACTTCATGATACTGTGTGATATTTTAAGGTTAGCTTGTCCAGTGTAGGACTTCCCTGGTGGCTCAGATGGTAAAGAATACACCTGCAGTGAGGGAGACCTTGGTTCGATCTCTGGGTCGGGAGGATCCCCTGGAGGAGGAAATGGCAACCTACTCCAGTATTCTTACCTGGAGAATCCCATGGATGGAGGAGCCTGGTGGGCTATAGTCCATGGGGTCACTCAGAGTCGGACACCACTGAGTGACTAACACTTTCATTTTCACTGTCAACTGTAAGTAAAAATATTTAAAAAAAAATTATAGAAAATGTAAGCATACATTTATCTTTTATATTACAAAATCACTTTAAATTCTTAAGCCTCTTTGAGAGTTTAATATTATTGGTTATACTAGGGAAGAAAGCTTTGTATTAATTAATTTTCTCATGCTTGGACATTTTCACTTCGTTCTAAAAATAATCTCAGTGATTTGTTACTAAATGATTAATTAAAAGGAACCTTGACAGGATACTCTGTGAATAGTTCTCTTCTAACTGGAGGTGTGATTAATTCTTATTCCAAACAGATGAAAAATCAAGTTTGGTATATTTTTACATTTTTATTAATAGCATTCTAAAAATTATTAAAACATCTTGATGTACTACATTCTATTTTTCAAAATTAATTATTTTTTAATTGACCTTGGCATGTGACATGTGGGATCCCACTTCACCAGGGACTGACCCCACACTCCCTAATGTGAGCATGGAGTCTTAACCACTGGATCACCAGGGAAGTTTTGATGTGCTGCAGAAAAGAAAGTTTTCATAAGATATAGGCAAATCTGGTAAAGATCATTTTGAGTTAGATTTGCCAATCTTGCATCTTTTCCTGCCTTGGGAACATGTTACGTATCAATATCAACATGTGATAAAGAGGCATTTGGAAGAAAACCCCTCATTGTTGGAGGTCTCTGATACCCTAAACTCAGTCATTTCTACTTGCTTCAACTCTAGGTCAGAAGTGAGGGGAAATTTTGTTGATGTGTGTTGATGGTTGTATATGGAAATGATAATGTAGAGATTGGCTAGTAATCATAGTTATGCTGTAATAGAGAGAATCATGGTCTCCCAAAGATGTCCATGTGTCCTAACCCTAGAACCTGTGAAACAGACTTTGCAAATATGGTGAAGTTAAGGATATTGGTGTGGGAGTTACTCCAGTCTATTTCCATATTGGTAGATCCCAACCTTGGCTGCAAGTTAGAATTACCTGGTGAGTGGTTGCAACTCCTGATGCCTGGCCACACCCAACAATTAAATCAGTATTTTTAAAGCTCCTCGGGTGATTCCAATGTGCAGTCAAGCTTGCATGACACTGGTCTGGAGCACTGCTTCGCAAACATTAACTTTCACACCATCACCTGGGGGTCTTGTTAGATGCAAATTCCAATTCAGTAGGTCTGGGGCAAGTCTGAGATTCTCTGGTTCTAACAAGCTCCCGGGTAAAGCTGATGCTGCTGGCCCAGGGACCACACTTTGAGTAGCAAGGTTCAAGGTGACAAGTGGCACCTACATAAAGATGCAACTAGTGAACAATTATAAGGAAAACAGGCAAGACTTTAGAGAAAGCTCTTCAGACACATTGTTATTACATTGTGATAAAATATATAGAAATTAAAATGTTATCATTTTAACCATATTTAATATTCAGTGCAGGGCTTTCCTGGTGGCTGAATGGTAAAGAATTCACCTACCAATGCAGGAGATGTGGATCCAATCCCTGGGTGGGGAAGATCCCCTGGAGAAGGAAATGGCAACCCACTCCAGTACTGTTGGCTGGGAAATTCAAAAGACAGAGGAACCTGGTGGGCTTCAGTCCCTGGGTTTGCAAAAGAGTCAATACAACTGAGCAATAAGCAACAAAACAATCAGTGCCGTCAAGTACATTGTTTTCGCAACTGTCGCTACCATCCGTCTTCCCATCACTTCATCTTCCCCGCTGAGACTCTGTGCCCATTAGACACTGGCTTCTCACTCCTCCCCTCCCCCCAGCCCCTGGCACCACCATGATGCTTTCTGTCTCTATGGATCTGACTCTGGGCATCTCTGTAAGTGCAATCTTTCAATATTTGTCTCCTTGCCACTGGCTTGTCTTACTTGATGCGTTGTCCTCAAGGCTAATCCACCTTGTGTCAGAATTTCAGTCCTGAGATTCCCTTGTCTGTACCAGTTTCAGTCCAGTCGCTCAGTCGTGTCTGACTCTCTGTGACCCCACGGACTGCAGCACGCCGGGCCTCCCTGTCCATCACCAGCTCCCGGAGCTTACTCAAACTCACGTCCATTGAGTCGGTGATGCCATCCAACCGTCTCATCCTCTGTCGTCCCCTTCTCCTCCCGCCTTCAATCTTTCCCAGCATCAGGGTCTTTTCCAGGAGTCAGTTTGCATCAGGTGGCCAAAGGATTGGAGTTTCAGCTTCAGCAGACATAATTTTGTTTTTTTTTTTTTTTAGTAAATCTGTTTCTGTAGGAATGAATGGGATCACCAGTTTTGACTACAGAAGAGCACGCCCAGAGTGCTTCAGTAAAAAGGAATCCATTAGGTAGGGCAAAAGTCACTGTCCTAAATGGGCTTCCCTTTGTAATGTGAAGACCACCTATTGCCAGGGACCCTGACTGACCATTCTTTTCCCAGTTAATATTAATGGGGAAATTCCTAGTTTGAAAAGGAATTATTAATGACCTAGCTATGGTAGCCGGAGAAGGCAATGGCAAGCCACTCCAGTACTCTTGCCTGGAGAGTCCCATGGATGGAGGAGCCTGGTAGGCTGCAGTCCATGCGGTCGCTAAGAGTTGGACACGACTGAGTGACTTCACTTTCACTTTTCACTTTCACATATTGGAGAAGGAAATGGCAGCCCACTCCAGTGTTCTTGCCTGGAGAGTCCCAGGGACAGGGGAGCCTGGTAGGCTGCCGTCTATGGGGGTCGCACAGAGTTGGACACGACTGACGTGACTTAGCAGCAGCAGCAGCAGCTATGGTAGCAGGCTTGCATGGTGGCTCAGTGGTAAAGAATCTGCCTACCAATGCAGTTCAATCCCTGATCCGGGAAGATTCCCTGGAGAAGGAAATGGCAAACCACTCCAGTATTCCTGCTTGGGAAATTCCAAGGATGGAGGAGACTGGTGGGATACAGTCCATGGGATCTCAAAGAGTCGGACAGGACTTAGTGACTAAGCTAAAACAATAAGCATGGCAGAAAGAAGGCAACCATCCGCCCATAATGACGAGACTTCCGGATCAGGGCGGCTTCTGGACCAGATCCAGAAGGCTGATGTCACCCTCGAGCATCGGCTCCCAGGCTCTGAGGCTGTCTCAAAGTGACAGAGACGTTTTAGGGGGAAACACCCAGTGACAACTGTGGAAAAGCAGCTTACCTCTAGGGACGGCTCTGGTAACCATTTTTTCCTGGTAGAAGTACTGTCTTTCTAAAAAAGGATTTAAAAAAAGAAAAACCCAAAGGAAATAAATAGTGACTACTTTGCTGGACTAAAATGGAAAGGTTGACACCCAAGAAGAAAACAATGTAAAAAATATCCAAAGGAAACACTCTGTCTCCGTTTAGAAATGTGAGATTTTACTTCAAGAAAACCAGTAAGAACCAAACTGACTAAGCGGGGAGGTTCTTTTCATGAGTCTCAAATATCAGGAAGCGCTCCTTGAAGGCCTGATCCTCACATAAATCTGTGATCTCTGTTATCCTTGTTTTATGCCTTCCGTGGAGCATAAACTTTTGACCTGTTACTCATTGTCTCTGTTTAATTCTCATTTGTGAACACAGGCTTCTCTAGTGACTGGAGTGGAAGGGGTTTGTGCTTTTGATTCCAGAAACAGCCTGGTATTAGTGGAAAGATCTTAGTGCCCTTAGAATTCAAGAATCCTCCCCTGCTACTTCCCAGCTTTGGGCAAGTTATTTATTTATACTGTCTCAGCTTCACTGATCTCGTTGGTAAAATGAAGTTATGGCTACCTGTCACATCTGATTATTACGAGGATGACATGAGCTAGTGTTTGTAGAAGTGTCTGATTATAGGAGGTACTCAGTGGATGTTGGTTCACACGTCCTCTCTGCACTTATACTCCAGCCACAGTTAAATAGGAGGATCCAGGACCTCCCTGGTGGGCCAGTGGTTAAGAATCCACCTGCCGATGCAGGGGACATGGGTTCAATCCCTGGTCCAGGAAGATCCCACATGCCGCAAGGCAGCTAAGCTCCTGGACCACACTCCTGAGCTTGCGTGCCTAAAGCCTGTGCTCCCCAGTAAGAGAAGTCACTGCAATGAGAAGCCCACACACCCCAACCAGGGAGTCTCGCTGCTCTCTGCAGCTAGAGAAAGCCCACGTAGCAGCGAAGAGCCAGTGCAGCCAGTATTAAATAAGCAATAAATTAAAAAAAAACAAAATAGGATCCAGTGGTGGCAAAACTAAATAACCACCTACCCTTAAAGAGCTTACAGTCTAGAGGGGCGGCAGATCTTAATCAAACAGTCATGAATGTCCAGTTGATTCTGGGTCAAGCTCTGCAGTAAGGAAAGGTACAGAATGCTGTGAGGGTCGTGAGAGGTGTGGATGGGACTCTCAGGAAGGATTTCTCTTGGAAGGGACGACTGGCCTGGGATCTGAAGAATGAACAGACGTTAGCCAGAGGAAGAGATAGAACCGTGTTCCAGGCAGAGGCTTCCAGATGGGGGCGAAGAGTGGGCCGCAGCGGGTGAGAGGACTTGAGAGAACCCTAGGACAGCCAGAAGCCAGGGACACCCTGGGACAGGGGGAGGGCTGTGGCCACACCCAGGAGTTTGTCTTTATTCTGAGGCCAAAGGAAGTTGTGAGTGTGGGCAGGTCACTGCTGAAGGCTACCATTTCATCTTTAGAAACTCCCTCCCTGGTCCAGGAGACAGATGATGGTAGACTGGGATGGTGGTGAGGGAGACGGAAACATGCAGATGAAATGGAAAGTTTGGGGGTGGGAGATGTAAAACCCTAGGCATCATGTTTTCTGTGTGTTTATAGAACAAATTAATGAATCAGTGGCCTTTTTAATGTATAGGACTGATGGCTAGCCCAGATGACAATCTGAAACACATGCAAAGTGATACGTGTGTATAACTTGGTGGTAAAAAGAACAGAGCACATGTTCTAACACAGACATGCCTTGAAAACGTTATGCTAAGTGGAGGAGCCAGTCACAAAGATACATGGTATATGATTCCACTTACATGAAATGTTAAGAATAGGCAGAAGTCATAGAGACAAAGTAAATTAGTGACTGCAGGGGCTAAAGGAAATGGGAAAATTAGGGAGTGACAGCTAAAGGGTGTGGGGCTTACTGAATTTTAATATTTATTTGTCTATCTGGCTGTGTCAGGTCTTAGCTGCGGCAGGCATGTGGGATCTTTAGCTGCAGTGCTTGGACTCCTGGTTTCAGCATGTGGGATCTAGTTCCCCGACCAGAGACTGACTGGGGGCCCCTGCATTGGGGGGCTTCCCTGGTGGCTCAGCTGGTAAACAATCTGCCTGCAATGCAGGAGACCTGGGTTCGATCTCTGGGTTGGGAAGATCCCCTGGAGCAGGGAACAGCTACCCACTCCAGTGTTCTGGCCTGGAGAATTCCATGGACGGTGTAGTCTGTGGGGTCGCAAAGGGTCGGACACGACTGAGAGACTTTCACTCACTTCACCTGCATTGGGAGCACAGAGTCTTAGCCACTGGACTGCCAGGGAAGCCCCGGGGGCTTATATTTGAAGTGATGAAAATGCTCCAGAACTAAACGTGGAGATGGTTGAACAGCTCTATGAATGTGCTAAAAACCACTAAGTTGCACAGCGTTTTATTGTTCGTTTATGTGGCTGCGTTGGGTCTTAGCTGGGGCATGTGGGATCTCTGCTGAGGCGCACGGACTCTCTAGCTGTGTCTCGAGGCCTCAGTAGTGGTGGCACACAGGCTTAGACGCTCCATGCCATGTGGAGGTCTCAGTTCCCCGACCAGGGCTGGAACCCGTTGTTCCCGCCTGGCAAGGTGGAGTCTTAACCCCTGGAGCACCAGGGGAGTCCCAAGTTGTACACTTCAAATGAGTGAATTATATAAAATTATATTTAATGATTTTTAAATTATTTCTCAATAGATCTGTTACGAAATCATGCTTCTATATACACGTGTATTTTGGCTTTTTATTACTCATGTGTTTTGGCTGTGCTGGGTCTTTGCTGCTGCGCCAGCTTTTCTCTGTTGCAGTGAGTGGGGGCTCCTCTCTAGATGTGGTGCGGTGGGTTTCTCATCGCCATGGCCCCTCTTGTTGCAGAGCATGGACTCTAGGGCGCTCAGGCTTCAGTAGATGCAATGTGAGGGCCCAGCCATTGTGGTTCCCGGGCTCTAGAGCTCGGGCCCAGTAGCTGTGGGATCAGTTGCTCTTCGGCACGTGGGATCTTCCTGGATCAGGGATCAAACCCTTGTCTGCTTCATTGGCAGGTGGGTCCTTCACCACTGAGCCCCCAGGGGGAGCCCCAAGCATGCTCATATTTATGTTTATATATTGTATATTTACGGCTTCCCAGCTGGCACAGTGGTAAAGAAACTGCTTGCAATGCAGGAGACCCAGGTTCAACCCCTGGGTTGGGAAGATCCTTTGATGAAGGAAATGGCGACTCACACCGGTATGCTTACTTGAAAAATCCCATGGACGGAGGAAATTGGTGGGGTACAATCCATGGGGTCACAAACAGTCAGACATGACTGAGTGAGCGCCCGTGCGTGCGCGCATGCACACACACACACGTTTTTATATTTATAGGGGTGAGAAGCACACAGTCATAAACACTGCCATCCATGGCCAGAAGAATCCAATGGGCATGACCTCCCAGGTGTCCACATTGGCATTTTTGGACCCAGCATCCTTGGCCCCATTCTTGACCCTGGCTTCTGACTCCTTTCAAAACAAATAAAATAGTACTGTCTGCAGACTTCAAGGGAAGGGAGAGAGGGCATTTGTTTTTTTAGCTACGTCATTGCTACATATTTCAATCTCTGGATCTGGAGTGAAGAACTGTCACATGACATCAGCTGCCACTGAACCGTGAGTGACTCAGGGAGGACAGAAACTCCTACTCATCCTCCAGGTCTGTATTTAGATGTCACCTCCTCTAAGAAGCCTTCTGTGATTTCTCAGTGTGAGTCAGGGGCCCCTCCTACCTTCCTCCCTGCCTTTTTTTCTTACAGGCACTAACACTCTTGGGCCAGGGTAGCTTGTTTTCTTACCTAAGTTCCCACTTTATCACATCCTTCAGGGCAAGCGTGGGGGCTGGGTCACTAGGTGTACTCCCCAGTTCTGCAGGCTTGTGCATACAACGAATCTCTACTGAGTGAAGGAAACAAACAGCCCTGGATCTGTTCACAAGGGAGACAAAATCCCTCCTTTCCAAAAACGGCTCATGAAATCTTATATCAGAAAAGATTTTGCAGCTGCCGTGGCCAAAACAGAGATTGGTCTCAGGGAGGTGCTGGGGAGCCAGACCCTTCACAGAGCAGAGAGGACAGGGATCAGCACGTGCAGATGACATCACGCTTCCCCGAAGCAACAATTGCTTTCGAATTGCTCACGCTTCGGGAATCTCCCTTCCCAAACAACTCCAGGTGGTAATAGCCGAGACACTTGACCTACCTCCTTCTCCCTGTGGGGGAGAAGCAATAATCCACCAATGCTGATACCAAGCTGGTTCCCTTTTTTTTTTCCTCTTTCTTTTCCTATGCTATACCTCTGGATTTCTGGGACTTTGGGTGTAAATGAATGTCTCCGTGTGTGTGTGTGCACGCACTCATTGGCTCAGTCATGTCTGACTCTTGGCAATCCCATGGACTGTAGCCCGCCAGGCTCCTCTGTCTGAGATTTTCCTGGCAAGAATACTGGAGTGGGTTGCCATTTCCTTCTCCAGGGGAGCTTCCTGACCCAGGGATTGAACAAGAAACACCTGCATTGCAGTTGGATTCTTTACCTATGAGCCACAGGGGAAGCTGTCTTCTTGAGTGGGTCCCCATAAAACCTTACCTAGGAAAATGAACACATAAAAACCTATTTTGGTTTCTTTAAAGCTTCAAGAGTTCCAGGCTCGCACCATCTGCATCACAGTGTCATTTGACCTTATTTTTCTTTTGTTTTTTCCCTGCTTACGAGAACACATTTTATTTTAATTGAAGCATAATTGATGTCATCATTTGGCATTATTAATAGCTAAAAACGTATTTGCAAGTAATTGAAGCACCTCCTCGTTAAAAGGGCAAAGTGACTGCACTGGGGCCTTTGAAACGGTTGTCTGGTTGTCTGGCTTGGCTCTGTTATACCCTCCCCTGGGGCTACTCTTTTCCTCTGTGTACAGTTGTGGGGGGTGTTGTTTGAGTGTTTTAAGGTGGCTTCTGTTTCTCCAAGACTGCATTCTATTTTTGCTTGCTGACTCCTTTCTTAAAAAGGTGAAAATCTTAGTTGTACCGTTTGGTCTCCCTTTCCAGGGTGAGAACTGAATTGTACCTGAAGTGTCCACCACCCTAGTGTTTAACCCAAACAACTGTTAGTGTGAATGGCTTTCCAAGTGAGATAAAGCTCCTCTTGTGCCCAGGTTGGCGAGTCCTTCAGTCCAGGCTGGTCTCTCGCTTCTGGAACAAAGTGCAGTGGCCCCAGGTGACATGAGGGCCTCTGAGGAATGCTTATTCCTAGAAGTTCTCCTCAGGCTTGACTGTAGCTGCTGCCTAAAATTCCTCTGCTGAAGAGTTATTCCATTGAGACAAAACATTGACTTCTATTTAGAATGAAGCTACCATTGAAAGGGCTGCCACATAGGACTACAACGGTCATTTCTCTCTTCCAGCTGACATCCAGGGGGAGAGGGTGAGTGAGTCGTGGGGCAGAGAGCTATCTCGTCAGTATCACTGAGGTCCTTTCTTAAAGCTGGCAGATCTTCAGAACAGGGCCTGAGGTTTTCCAGCACCTCAGGGAGGAAGAACAAGCCTGGGAGTGGGAGTTGCTGGGAGGGAGTATAAGAAGAAACCCCTGTGGATTTTGGATCAAACATTTTGAGGGTTTTTTTTTTTAAGTTGCTTTTGCTTTTTTTTGTTGATGTTGTTTGCTTTTTTTTTTTGGCTACAGTGTGTGACCTGTAGGATCTTAGTTCCCTGACCAGGATTTGAACCCACGCCCCCTGCAGTGGAGACATGGAGTCCTAACCACTGCACCGCCAGGGAAGTCCCAAGACTCTGAGTTTGAAAGGGACCTCGGGGATCATCTTGTCACAGATACCCAGTTTACAGATGAGGAAACTGTTGAGGCAGTCTGAGCGCGAGTTGGAAGAGAATTTCCAGACACAGAGCCTTTCAGAAGGGAGTGAGTTTATTAAGAGCAAAGAGCAGAGATAATGTGGGCACTGCAAGTGCAGCGGGCTGGCCTCCTGACAGACCAGGGCGAGCTGATGCTTTGTGTGGGTTAGTAGCCAATTTTGGGAAGAAGAAAATGGCAACCCACTCCAATATTCTTGCCTGGAGAATTCTGTGGACAGAGGAGCCTGGTGGGCTGCCGTCTATGGGGTCGCACAGAGCCGGACACGACTGAAGCAACTTAGCAGCAGCAGCCAATTTTTATATCCTCAAGACAAAATTCCTGCTGGAAGGCTAGCATTAGGTGATTGGTTAGGGCGCTATAGGGTGACTACTGGGGTAGGCATTTTTACCTAATTTGGGTCAGGAAGCCTGCTGGCAATGATCAGAGGGGCTTTTGGCGATGGTTACCAAGGGGTTCAGTCAACTTCAGAGGTGACCTTGGTTCTGGGCTCCGCTTCTGTGGCCTCGGTGCAAGGCCTCACACCTGCGGCCTTGGAGGCAGGATTCAACAGAAACCAAGTCCAAAAGAGGGCCCATGACCCGATGGAGGCACACAAGAGGTTAGCGGCATCACAGGCCTCCTCAGCCCCCTTCACCTGGTTCCTAGTCTGAGGATGGCGCCACCTTCCGTGCCATCCACCTTGTTCCACAGTGGATTGGGATTTGCTGGAGAAGGACTGAAGGGAAGAGGGGAAGAGGTGAGGCTCTGAGGGTCTCTACCAGGGGTGGAACCAGGTTTTATGGGGCCTGAAGTTTATACAATTGGTGGAGGGGTTGAGCTCCTTTAAAAAAAAAATTAAAAATACAAAAGCAGGCAGAAGGCCTTGGAAGGACCCTGAAGTTTCACTACCACTAGCTTCTTGGGGGACCCGCCACTGGGGGTCCCACCGTGGATTCAAACAGGTCACTTCCTCCACCTCTGTTTTACACGACACTCCCGCTTTAAGGCATGACCGTTAACAGCAGCAACGAAGAACACCTGTGTGAACAAGTTTGACAGTCACTGTGCTGTCACTCAGCGTTGCTCAGGACGAGCCACAGTAGCAGGAACAGTCACCCACCAGCATTTCATTGTCAACATTTTTGAGAAATTAAATTGAGTGAGTCGTGGGCATATGTTTGTATTGGGCACGCGTGCTGGGACTCAGGGAAGCACAGTGACCTTTGACTCACAAGATGGAATTTGAGTAACTCTTGATCAGGGGCCCCATAATCAGAGGTCTTGCTTGTTTAGGTTTTAAAACCTGTGGATTTAAAAATTACTTTCAAATGAAGTGTACCTTCAAAAGCCACTTTTTTTTTTTTTGGTGTGTTTTGTGTATTTGTTTGGTTGTGTTGGGTCATGGCAGCAGGAAGCATGATCTTCATCGTCCCATGTGAGATCGTTTGTTACCACACACAGACATCGGGTAGTTGCGGCACTCAGGCTGAGTTGCTCAGCGGCATGTGGGATCTTGGTTCCCTGACCAGGGACTGAACCCACGTCCCCTGCATTGCAAGGCGGATTCCTAACCACTGGACCACTAGGGACGTCCCATGGTGGGTGTTTCAAATATTGGCATTTATTTCCACTAGTGGGTGGGTGAGGGTGTGTCAGCTAGAATTCTCGGTGCATTCTCAGACAAGGTGAGGAACATTTTGGGACTGTCCTTATCCTAACGAAAAGAGGGAGATTAGAGCAACGAGCTTTATGCACCTTCACATCCTTGATAATCTAGAGGAAGGAGCTGTCCCAGGAACAGTGTGGATCTTCTAGCTTAGTTGCAACCCTAGTCTGCGGACTGCTCTTGGATTCTAAAAGTGCTGTAAGATATCACGGTCCACCTTGGACCTTACTGAGACCTTACTGGACCCTGCTGAGAGGGCGACAAGAAAAAGGCAGAAAAGGCATTGCCTCTGTGATTAGGTTTCTCCCCTCTCTCCTGCAGACCCAGGGACAGGTCTTCTTTGCTTGAAAGCTCCAGGGGACTGCAGACAGCAGTGGCTAATGGAAGATGCTGGGTCTTGGTGAAAGTGAAAGAGAAGTGAAAGTGTTAGTCGCTCAGTCATGTCTGACTCTTTGCGACCCCATGGACTGTAGCCCGCCAGGCTCCTCTGTCCATGGGATTCTCCAGGGAAGAATATGGCAGTGGGTTGCCATTCCCTTCTCCAGGGGATCTTCCCAACCCAGGGATCAAACCCAGGTCTCCTGCAATGCAGGCAGATTCTTTACTGTCTGAGCCACCAGGGAAGACTTTATAGAGGGAGGAGCCACAGGAAGACGAACTTGTTCCCAGGGCATAACCAGCTGTTTCAGTATGTTCTTACAAGCTGACCTCCAGGGACTGCATAACTCATTTGAGGAATTTATAGAACTCTGTACTGGCAGGTGACGGTCAGCCCTGGAAACATAGGAGAGGTGATTTTTCTGTCATCTCAGATTCAAATTCTACAGTTCTGGTCAAATTTTGTTCCAAAGGGAAATATGGAACGTAGGAAAACAAGCAAACAAACACATAAAACCAAGAAAACAAAAAACAAAGGGACAAAACTCCCCAAACACACTCTCCACCAACATTTGTCTTATTGTAATCTCACTTCCTGGGTGGCTCAGGTGTAAAGAATCTGCCTGCAGTGTAGGAGATGCAGGTTCGATCCCTGGCTCAGAAGATCCCCTGGAGGAAGAAATGGCAACCCACTCCAGCATTCTTGCCTGGAAAATCCCATGGATGGAGGAGCCTGGCTGACTGTAATCCATGTTGCAGAAGAGTCAGCCACGACTTAGTGACTGAAAAACAAGACAAATCCACTTGCCTGGGTGCAATAAAGCCAATCTACTGACGCCTGAGTACGGTGAAGGCAAGTGCAGCATTTACTGCAGGGCTCCAAGCAAGGAGTCCAGGGCAGCTGGTGCTGGAAACACCTCAACTCCATGATGAATTTCAGGAAAGCATTTCTAAAGGCCCGGTGAAAAGGGTTGCGGCGTGTGTGACCAGCTCATGCACAATTCTCTGACTGGCTGATGGTGGAGTCACAGGGTTTAACATTATCAGTGCTTAGGCTTCGGTAGGCCTGGGGGCTACCAGTTCACGGTCATTATGTAGTTAACAGCCTTCCATCTGGTGGAGGTTTTAGTCTCTGTATAACATCTCAGGAAATGTACATCCAATGCTGTTATCCAGATGCTTCAGGGAGACCCTAAAACAGAGAGTGTAGGGGAGGACTGTGTCCTGGCAAGGACCCATAGGGTCCTACTTGCTTACAGGACGAATTGGAGGTATCATGGAACAAACACATGTTGAACGTACAGCAAAGACACGCTGCCAACTCCCTGACCAGCAGGAAGAAGAAGATGTGTTTGTGTCACTCCCATCTGCGGTGTCTTTGAATAAAGGTATGTGATATGTTTCAGTGCTTTGTATACCCAGATTTTAAGAAGAAGTGGGGAAGTCTGGTTTAACGTTATTGTGGTAAACATTTCACAATGTGTATTTGCATCAAATCATAAAATTGTACACCCAAAGCTTACACAACATTATGTGTGTTATGAGCTTACTTTTTGTTTGTGTTTCCACATATAATATGAGAAACCATTTGGGGAATTCCCTGGTGGTCCAGTAGTTGGAACTGGGCACATTCACTGCTGAAGCCTGGGTTTGATCCCAGGTCAGAGAACTAAGACTGTGCAAGCTGTGTGGCATGGCCAAAATAAAAGCAGAGCAATTTTGGGTTTGTCTTTTTCTATCGCTCATTTCACGCAGCACAGTGGTGCTTCCGTGCAGTCTCGCAAACAGCACGATTTCACTTGTTATGGTTGAAATATACATTGCTATGGATATAAAGATCTACCTCAGAATTTCTTTCTTCACTCATCCATCAATGGCGCAGATTGTTTCCAAGTCTCAGCTATTGTAAATAATGCCACAATGAACGCGGAGGTGTACATATCTTTTCAAATTAGTGCTTCTGCTTTCTTTGGATAAATACTCAGGAGCTGGATCATAGGATAGTGCTCCCTTCAATTTTTGAGGCACCTCCATAGTGTTCCTTCCCACCAAAAAGGCACAAGTTTCCCCTGTTCTCCACATTCTACCCAGAACTTGTTCTTTCTTGTCTTTTGGATCACAGTCATTCTGACGGATGTAAAGTGATATCTCATTGTGGTTTTGACTGGAATTTTCCTGATGATTAATAATATTGAACATCTTTTTCTATGCCTGTTGACCACCTGTCTGTCTTCTTTAGAAAAATGTCTATTCAGATCTTCTGCCAATTTAAAAAAATCAGATAGTTTTGCTACTAAATTGTGTAAGTTCTTTATGTATTTTGGATATTAGCCCCTCACCAGCTTTATGATTTGCAATTATCTCCTATCCAGGAGGTTAGCTTTTCATTTTTATGATGTTTTCCTTTGCTGTGCAGATTCTTTTTAGTCTGATGTTGTCCCACCTACTTATTTTTGCTTCTGTTTCTTTCGTTTCTGTTGTCAGATTTAAAAAGTCATCACCAAGGCCTATGTTAAGCAGTTTACTACCTATGTTTTTGTCTAGAAGTTTTATGGTTTCAGGTCTTACATTCGGGTCTTTAATTCATTTTGAGTTAGTGTTTGTGTGTGGTGTAAGATAGTGTTCCAGTTTCATTCTCTTGCATGTGGCTGTCCAATGTTTCCAGTACCATTTACGGAAGAGACTGTCCTTTCCCTCATTGGAAACTCTTGGCTCCCTTGTGGTAAGTTAATTGAGCAAATATGCGTGGGTTTATTTCTGGGCTCTCTATTCTGTTTTGTTGGTCTATGTGTCTGTTTTTATGGCAATATTACATTGTTTTAATTACTATAGCTTTGTTAATACAGTTTGAAATCAAGGAGCACACTAGATGTTATTTGTAGGGACATACTCTTTTTTACTTTGCCTTTTCATGTAGCTACATCTTGGAGATGTTCCTAACAGTCCAACAAGATCTCCTTGATTAGGATACATTGTATGGATGTAACCTCTGTTAATGGACACTGAGGTCACCTCCTGCCTTTTGCAGTGAAAAGCCTGCTGCCGTGAATATCTATGCACATTTACCTTTGTGTAGATGCTCAAATACAACTCTAAGATAAATTCCTAGATATGAGTTCTTATTGTACAAGGTATTTTTAAAATGTTGATATGTGTTTCTGAAGTCCCTTCCAAAGAAGTTGTATGATCTGCACCCCACCAACTATGTATGAAAGCCCATTTCCTTATAAAACTGCCAATGCAGTGCAATACCAGACTATTTTGTCAGTGTGATAAGTGAAAATTTTTTTCTCACTGTTTGAGGTTTTTTGCATTTAATCTGCTTTTCTTTAATTTGGAGGAATAATAATCACTCATGTTGGCTGCTAGTTTAGGAAAATAAAAAGGCACTACTCATACAAAGCATAGGCTGCTATGACTTAATGGAAAACTTGAATACCATTCTTCTTATTGTTCCAATAACAGCATTAAAGACTTACTCATGTTCTATTACTAAGAGAACAAAAACTTCTCTTGTACAGGAGGCACACTGTTTCTAGAATGAAGTAAAGGACAAATCACAACCCACTAAATAATAGGAACCAGAGAAAAATAAGATGTTTAGAAGTTCTTAAAATAGTTGGTGGGTTGTGACTGATTAGATACTTCTGGAAGTTGATCTGATAAATGCATAAATATTCAATGATAGCAAATGCTTAGACGAGAAGCTGCAGAAGAAACTACAACTATTTGAGAATAGAACTCTGCAGACCATTCATTCATTCTACAAGAAGGAATAGACACTTGGGATACCAGTGGAATATTCTGGATCAAGAGACACCAAAAGAATAAGATCCAGTATGGGGGTCTTGAAGGGCTCACAGTGTAGTAGGGGAGAAGGAAGACGAACAAATAAGATATAATGGGTAAAGGTTTCTCTAGACTTTAGGTGCAAAGTGCTTTGGATACTACTCTCTGGGGGAGACTAGGGCATGGCTTTCCCAGAGGAAGTCGCTTTGGAATTGGAGGCCCAGCAGATGAGGGCATTTCAAGCAGAGGGAACGTGCTATTCAGAATTCGGTGAATCAGAAGCAGCTTGGAACAGGTGGAGCTTAGGTCTCCGAGGAAGGGGCACGAAAGTGGAAAGGGAGCTGTGTTTTCATGTCACAATGGTCAATGATGAAAAGAGAGTATAAGGTAATACATTCAAACTTCTTACAATTACATAAGAACACGGCTATGCACACTAACAATGATGCTAAGGTAGTTTCAAAAGTTATTGACTAAATGTCTACTTTAACTATATTAAGTTTAATTAGTGTTCTATCATTAATATACCATATTAAATATTGATTTATAATGACTATATTTCCACAGAGATAATAGGTTAGTGGTGAGCCTGGATGTGAGTTTGAGTGAACTCCGGGAGTTGGTGATGGACAGGGAGGCCTGGTGTGGACTGAACTGAACTGAACTGAGCCTGGATCAGAACCCAGGTCTGCTGATTTCATAGCCCAAGCTCTTCTGACCATTATAAAGGAGTAAATCTGCATCTGGGTTTATAGATCAGTCCCTTGAGAATCTATTAAATATGGATTGCGGTTTGGGTACATTGACCAAATCAAGTTTCTGGTCCCACAACACTCAGGACCTGATACTGAGCTGAGGAAACTCTTCAAAGGTCCTTGACCCTATGAGGTCTTACCAGGGCTGCTGGCTGGCCACTGATCTCTACTCCTTTTTTTTTCTTTAAGGTAAAAAGTCATTTATTTTATTACTTAATTGAAGCATAGTTGATTGACAATATAGTATTAGTTTCAGGTGTGCAGCATAGAGATTCAGTATTTTTGCTGATTATATTCCACTGTAAACTATTATAAAATAAGGGGTACAATCCCTTGTGCTATACAGTAAATCCTTGTTGCTTATCTATTTTACATATAGTATTTTTTAATCTGTTAATACTGTATCCTTAATTTGTCCCTGACATCCCTATTTCTGAACTTTAACTTCAACATTTGCGACCTGATAACATCACAAAATACTCTGTCAGAGGGAACAGTTGACATAGTTCCATTTTTTCCCTGGTGGCTCAGTGGAAAGAATCTGCCTGCCAATGCAGAAGATGCAGGTTCAATCTCTGGGTTGGGAAGATCCCTGGAAGAAGGCAACCTACTCCATTATTTTTGCTGGGAAAAATCTCATAGACAGAGGAGGCTGGCGGGCTACAGTCCATGTGGTTACAGAGTCTGATACTAAACAACAGCAATAAGAGATTACTAAAATCTCCTCCCTGAAGAAAGGATGTAGCCTAGTCCCATACATTTACAAACTCATGAATATGAAAAAAAAGACCAGTGAGTTTTTATAATAGACCCAGGAATAATACCTGCCCTACAATCTCTTGTGGAAGAACTGATGCTAAAGCTGAAACTGCAATACTTTGGCTACCTCATGCGATGAGTTGACTCACTGAAAAAGACTCTGATGCTGGGAGGGATTGGGGGTGGGAGGAGACGGGGACGACAGAGAATGAGATGGCTGGATGGCATCACTGACTCTGTGGACATGAGTTTGAGTGAACTCCGGGAGTTGGTGATGGACAGGGAGGCCTGGCGTGCTGTGATTCATGGGGTTGCGGAGAGTCGGACACGACTGAGCAACTGAACTGAACAATCTCTTGCATGTTAAGCACTAGAAGTAACAAATTAACTGAGATATATTGTTAACTGACGCCTAATATTGCTTTTGCAAACCCAATAAAAAATGTTGGTCAGAAAAAAAAAAAGTCACTTAGTAGTAAAAGAAGTGGAAAGCATACCAGTCCGAAGGAATCTGGAAAATCAGTTGTGCAGGAACAGCAGAATATATCATCTGTAGCTGTTGTTTAAAACAGACTATTTGAAGCTTCTGATTTCACTTATTGCAAAGACAGGCTCCCCGTAAAAGGTACCTTCTTTTCATGTTTAAAATTCTGGAGCTAGTCTAGACTGATTGTGAAGAATTCTCCTTCCAATGAATTCATCTTAACTGCCAAGCACGGGTTACGATAGCACCTGGTGTGGCATGAAATGCCACTTTTCCATTGGCATTAAATGCTTTAGCTTAAGTGACCACAGAGCTTAGCAAAGAACTGAATACAGGCAGTATCACTGCTCTTTAAGCACATCTTTTATCCTTTAGCTCTTATAGAAAAAAATTCTAGGAAATGAACTTTTAGTAAAATTGAGTATGTTCTTTTGGCAACCTCCCCAGCCTTCCTACCTACATGGTGGAAAAGCACAGGAATGTGGCCAAGAAAAGGGGAAAAGAGAGTGAAAGAAACAAGAGGGAATTATGAACTACAAAAGATGGAAGGCGTTGTCACCCTTTTTCAGAAATGCTTGTTTAATAATTTCCCCCAGCAGCTCACAGGTAAAGGTGCTTGTTGCTGACTGGGAGCTGCTTCCAGACAAAACCGGAACACCGATTCAGTCCCATCGTGGGATGCCGAGCAAGCGTGGGCTGAAGCCAGTGGGGTCAGGGCCCCCATCCTGGACAGAGAAGCCGTCGCTCAAAGGACTCATGGAAGGCACATTTCAACATCAGCCTCTGCTGCATCCATGAGGCACTTTTGACCACTGCCCTGACAAGGCAGCCTGAAATTTGGCACAGCTCTTTCAGAAAGGTCAACAGAAGGAGCTTGCAGGTGAATGACCGCCTTTATCAGGAACATCAGCAGACATGCACTGAGTCTCATTCCTCGCAACCAGGAAGATGCAGAAGACTTGCGTAGGGGAAATGTAATAGGGCAAGGTTTGACCATGTCCCTTCTGGTGCGTTCCACGTTAGATGAGAGCTTTCCAAGAATTTCTTTCAATTGGGATGAAACTCCTGTACTTCCCGGCAAGCCAAATGTAGGTTTTCATGAAGTCCACCGTGACCACATTATTTAAAATCACATCTCATTCTCCTACTTCTAATCCTTAACCCTGTTCTTTTTACCCCTAGGTGATGCTCTTTTTTTTTTTAATTCAGGTATAGTTGATTTACAGTACTGTATTAGTTTCAGGTGTGCAACATAGTGATTCAAAATTTTTATAGACTAAACTTCACTTAAAGTGATTACAAAATGTAATACATCCCTTGTGCTGTGCGATATGTCCTTGCAGTTTATTCTATTTTGTACGGACTAGTTTGTACCTCTCAATCACCTTCCCTTAGCTTGCCCTTCCCTCTTCCTTCTCCACTAGTTTGTTTTTATATCTGTGAGTCTGTTTCTGTTTTGTTGTATTCATTCCTTTGATTTTGTTCTGGATTCCACATGTAAGTGATAATGTACGGTATTTGTCTTTGTCTGACATTTCATTTTAGCATAAGACCCTCTAGGCCTATCCATGTTGCTGCAAATAGTAGGATTTCAAGCTTTTTCAGTTGCTGAGTTGTATTCCATTGTGTATATATACCGCTTTTCTTTTATCTATTAATCTGTTGATGGACACTTAGGGTGCCTCCATGTCTTGGCTATTATAAATAATGCTGCTTTGAACATTGGGATGCATGTATTTTTTTTTTTTAATTAGTGTTGTTTTTCAGATAAATACCCAGGACTGTAATTGCTGGATCATATGGTGACTTAGATGATAAAGACTGTACCTGCAAGGCAGGAGACCCAGGTTCAATCCCTGGGTTGGGAAGATCCCCTGGAGAAGGGAATGGCAACCCACTCCAGTATTCTTGCCTGGAGAATTCCATGGACAGAGGAGCCTGGCGGGCTACAGTCCATGGGGTCGCAAAGAGTCGGACACGACTGAGCAGCACTAACATGGTAATTCTATTTTTAGTTTTTTTTTTTTCAGGAATCTCCATACTGTTTTCCATAGGAGCTGTACCAATTTATATTTGCACCAATATATACAGGGGTTCCCTTTGCTTCATATCCTTGCCAACATTTCTTACCTGTGGTCTTTTATTGATTGCCATTCTGACAGGTGTGAGGGGACACTTCATTGTGGTTTTAATTTGCATCTCCCCGATGATTAGTGATGTTGAAGATCTTTTCATGTGCCTGTTGGCCATCTGTATGTCTTCTTTGGAAAAATGTCTCTTCAGGTATTCGTCCATTTTTAATCAGGTTGTTTGTTTTATTGATACAGAGTTAGATGAGCTCTTTATATATTAACCCCTTTTGGTCACATCATACGCAAACATTTTCTCCCATTCAGTACATTGTCTTCATCTTGTCAATGGCTTCCTTTTCTGGGCAAAAAGTTTTACATTTAATTAGGTTCCATTTATTTATTTTTGCTTTTGTTTCCTGCCTTAGAGCAAATAATATATTGCCACAATTTATGTCAAAGAGTGTTCTGTTAATGTTTTTCCCAAGAAGTTTTAAGTGTCTGATTTTGGTCTTTTTTATTATTTAATTTTTTAGTAAACAAATCTTAAGTGCACAGATCAATAAACTTATCTCTCTCTCTTTCTATATATATATATATATATATATATGTATACACACAGACACACACACCGTTAATAGTATAACTTCCACCTGATCAAAATGTAGAACTTTCACTGCACCCTAGAAGGCGTCCTCAGTGCCCCCCCCCCAGCCAGTCCTGCTTCTATTTTTTCAAAGCATTTGTCACCATTTATGGTACAACTTGCCTGGTTGGTTCATTGATGTACCCAAGCCACTAGAACCATGCGTAGCACATAGCAGGCACTCAGTAAACATTTGTTCAATGAATAAATCTTTGAAACAACACCCATCATGTTGCATTGTCCACACTTTCCCATCCCCACCTCCTACTTGCTCCCTTGGGCCTGTAAGAGAAGCACCCTAGCTTGAAATCTTCAGGGTCTACTTGTCGTTTAGACGCTGTTGTGTTCAACCCTTTTTTCGACCCCATGGACCCCTCAGGGAACTGGGCAGAGATACTGTGAGGACACTTTCTGTCCATAGGTCACCTGTCCTGTGTGTACATGCGTGTTCAGTTGTGTCTGACTCTTTGTGACCCAAAGGACTGGAGCCCAGCAGGCTCCTCTATCCATGGGATTTTTCAGACAAGAATACTGGTGTGGGTTGCCATTTCCTTCTCCAAGGTATCTTCCTGACCCAGGGATCAAACTTGCATCATCTGCACTGTGGGTGGATTCTTTACTGCTGAGCCACCTGGGAAGCCCCGACACAGGGAAGTTAAATGCAGCTATGGGAATGGTGTTTATCAAATCTGGGCATGGGACTGGAGCGATGTGTCTTAGTATAGTTTCTCTCTTGTGCAATGTTTTCCTGGACAGATTGGGCTCTTGCTGGGATGTCTTCAAGGAGGAAGGGATCTCTCCATTAGTCTGGAGTCATCTCTTGATTCCTAGGTTTACTGGCGTTTGCCTTTCTCAGCAGCCTCTCTCTCCTCCAATTTTCTTGTTCTTACTAATACCATCACCCAGTCTGGAGAACTTGGCTCATCTCCCGTGCTTCTATCTGCCAGTCAGTCGCAAGTTCTAGCCACTTTGCACCTGGCCGTTTCTCCTCCCTCCTGTCCCTGGAAGCTCCTCCTCCTTTTCACCCCCACTGGCAGCTCCTTCAGGCCCCCTTTATGATACGAGGTACCAAGTTGCACCCTAATCCTCAGTCTTATTTTTCCAAATTATCCCCATTACTTCCCATAAAACACACCCTGATTGTGTCACTGCTGTGGCCATAAACTTTCAATCACTTGCAGGTGCTGCCAAAAGCAAGCCCCCAACTCTTTGTTGCTGTTCAGCCCCTAAGTTGTGTCCAACTCTTTGCAACCCCACTAGCTTCCCTGTACTTCACCATCTCCCAGAGTTTGCTCCAACTCATGTCCATTGAGTCGATAATGCCATCCAACCATCTCATCCTCTGTCGTCCCCTTCTCCTCCCGCCTTCAATCTTTCCCAGCATCAGGGTCTTTTCCAATGAGTCAGATCTTCACATCAGGTGGCCAAAGTATTGGAGCTTCAGCATCAGTCCTTCCAATGAATATTCAGGGTTCATTTCCTTTAGGATTGACTGGTTTGATCTCCCTGCTGTTTCCAAGGAACTCTGGAGTCTTCTCCAGCACCATAGTTCAAAGGCATCAATTCTTCGGTGCTCAGCCTTTTTTTATGGTTCAACTCTCACATCTGTACATGACTACTGGAAAAACCATAGCTTTGACTATATGGACATTTGTCAGCAAAGTGATGTTTCTGCTTTTTAATATGCTGTCTAGGATTGTCAAAGCTTCTCTTCCAAGGAGCAGGCGTCTTTTAATTTCATGGCTGCAGTCACCATCCACAGTGATTTTGGAGCCCAAGAAAATAAAGTTTTTCACTGTTTCCATTGTTTACCCATCTAAATGCCATGAAGTGATGGGACGGGATGCACATGATCTTAGTCTTCTGAATGTTGAGTTTTAAGCCAGCTTTTTTCCCCACTGTCCTCTTTTACCTTCATCAAGAAGCTCTTTAGTTCCTCTTTGCTTTCTGCCATTAGAGTGGTATTACCTGAATGACTGAGGTTATTGATATTTTTCCTTGCAATCTTGATTCCATCCTGTTACTCATCCAGCCCAGTATTTCGAATGATGTACCCACTTCTTCAGCCTGCATTCACTCTTGGCTTGCTTCCAGGCTCCAACCCCCTCCCCAGTGTTGCTTCGCCACTGCACTGCCAGTCTGGTCTACCCCATTGTCACTGAACAGTCGCTGTGTTTTCTGGTTTCTGGACCTGTGCTCCATGGTTGGGGTCAGAAAATTAGCACTGAAAGGAACCATTTGAGATCATTTGCGGCAGACTCATTCTAGGGATGAAAAAACTGTGAGCCGGAGAGATTAGATGACTGACCAGCACCCCTGAGTCAAAGATCAAATGTAGTTAATGAAAAAGAAACAAAAGGCAGTCTAGTGTTTAACAAGATCAGTAGAGTCTTTCATCTGCTGAAGATCAAGTTGGTGGCCCACTTTTGGAACACTCTCCCCATGCAGCCCTGATCCTGAATGTGTGGATCTTTGAGTCCCCACTCAAGCCTGTCACTTCAATGACGGCTTCCTTAAGCTCCCAGTTGGGAGTCTGAACTCTTGGCCTCTCTGATCTGCAGATAACCAGTTACTGGTGTCTGAGTCCTATCTCTTCTACTATACTTTCAGCAAATTCTTTGATTCAGCTTTGGATTTCCTCCCTACTTATCCCGGAGACTTGCCATAGCAGGTGAGCAGTAACATCCTGCGGAACCGAGTTTCTGATGTAAGGGAGGGGTGATTCAAGCGCCCAGACACCAGCCAGCAATCATGCACGTGAGTCCAAAAGTTCCAGTTGACACCAAGCCATTTGCACGCTGCACTCCGGCTCGTTTTGACTCCAAACCAGTCAAGTCTTTTGGCGCCGTCTCTTCCCCCACCCTCCGTGTGGCGAGCCGCAACGCGCATTCTGTCACCGGTCCTGGAACGTGACTTGGCATCGACAGGGTACAGCTCCCCTTACCGAGGGAGCTCAGGTCCGGGTCGAGCTGCGGCCTCGCCAGCTTTCCGGGCTGGCGCGGTCACCGACCCCAGGCGGCGGCCGGGCTAGCAGAGGGCAGCGGGAAAGTGACGCGGGGCGGACGGGGCGGGGTGGCAAGCGCGTCCCCAGGGAGGCGGGGGCGTCCGGGGTGGCGAGGCGGGGGGCGCGCTCGGACCGCCGCCCGGGTGCCCACCTGCCGCCGGAGCGCGCAGGGCGAGGGGCTGGACCCGGGCCGCGTCGACCCGTCTCGGGACTCGGCGTCCGGCTCCTCTCCGCCCCCGGGAGGGACCGAGGGAGGGCCGACGGCCGGGCCCGCCCCCGACCCCGCTGAGGCTGCTAAAAGGAGACCAGAGGAACCACCCCAGAGCGGAGAAACCAGTTTGGCCGGTCCAGCCGAGCGGAGGGAAAAGGGCGGCCGCAGAGGAAGGGGGCGCGGACGCGGGGCGGGGGAAGGCGGGGAGCCATTGGAGGGCGGCGAGAGCCCGAGGAGCCGCCGCCCGCTGGACGCGCTTCCCGGGGCCCCGGCCAGCCCCGTGCGCCATGAAGCGCTAGCGCGGCGGCCAGCGCGGGGCCGGCGGGCAGGTGCGCAGCGAGCGCGCGGGGAGGCGCGCCCCCGGCGGATGCCCCAGCCGGGGCCCAGCGAGCGCCAGGTGAGGAGGGGCGCGGCGGCCGGGCCCCCGATGTGCCCCGCAGGTCCCCTGCCGTCCCGCGGGGGCAGCAGCTGGCGGCGCCCGCGGGCTCCGGAGCCCACACGGGTGGGATCTGGGTGGAGGTGCCGGCAGCCTTCGCGGCCTCAGGGATGGGAAGACACAGCTGGCGGGGCAGGCGGCACCGCGGGGGCGGCCCTGGGCTCTTTACCGGTGCGCCAGGCGTTCGGGTTCTGCGCTCGTGTGCTGCGCTCAGGTCCCGGCTTAAGCGCCGAAGATCCAACCTGGCGGGGCTTGTGGCTCCTTGAGGGGCGCCGCTGGCTTTCCTGCGACGTCTGTCGCCCCTCGGTAGCCCCCGTTGACAGGGTTCTGCTGGGGGCCCCGTTGGGAGCCGATGCCCACGCTTCCGGGAAAGACCTCCAGGGCTGAACGTCCCGGCCGCGCCTTCGAGGAGGGATGGGGAGTGAGCTCGCCGCCACCGCGCCTACTGCGGGACCGGCGCCCTCCAGACGGCTTCCGAGAGCCTTAATGCTGTTTGGGAGGTGATGGGGAGAAGGGATCCTGTTTTCCGCCCGGGACTGGTGGGGCTTATCCGCCAGCTCCCATGGCACCGCCAACAGCCCAGCTTCTTCCCTCTCCAGCTTGGTGCCCGGCGCTGTCATCTCGCTGTCTGACTGCGGAGTGGCACTTGCGGGGAAGGGGTGTTGCAGAGAAGGGCGAGAGTTTTACCCGCCCCTCTTGCCCACCCCTCCCCACGTTGGGGAAGAGTTGTCAATGTCCCCTCAGCTTCTCCGAGGGAGTGTGCGCGCCTCGGCCCCGCCGGAGTGGGTTGGGGAGGCTTGGGACGCCGATCGGTGACAGCTGTGGGGGAGGACGAGGTGCCCGGGGGATGCCGAACGCAGGAGGCGGGTTGACAGGCGCGGGGAAGGGGAACCTGAGCTCCATTTCCGCTGAGCGAGCCCAGCTCAACCCCACCCGGCTCCCTCGGCCTGCCCCCGCGGCCCCCGGCGCTCTCCAAGTCCTTCTTGGGTAGCTCCGGACGCCGCCAATTTCCCCTCCCGGAAACTGCCCGCCCTGTGGGCCTAATAAAAGATTTTCCCATCTTCCTGGTCGCATTGCCTGCAAGTCTCTTTCTTCCATTCCTCGAGAATGAGATGAGACAACACAGGCGACGCACCGGAAGACCACCCGGCACCCCGTAGGTTACAGAGGACGGTTAACCGCTTTTATAAACGAACTTAAAAGGATGCGTGATCGAGTCTCCAGTGATGGTAAACACGAGGCAGATAAAAAGAGAAAACAGCACAGAGTATTAAGTGGAAGTTCTAATATTCATGTCTGGGGAGTACTTTTGTGTTAGACCTTAAAATGCCATTCATTAATTCCGGGCCGATTGTTGAAGGCTTTATTAAAACCTGTTATAAGTGCATGTACTGTGCAAAAGTTGATGAATGGTTATTAGCTGATGCTGATTACTTTCTGGGGGAGACGTCTGCCTGCCTGCAATTACGCCTCTAAATCCTCTTAATGATATTCATTAGGTAGTGGAGACTTCCTTGTTCTACTTTTAGGTAAGAAATAACCTTTGTTCACTTGCCATTTTCTAGTGACAGTGCTTGGATAATTTTTAGGGATTCTTTTGTCTGTTTTAGGGCGCCAAATGAGACTCAGACAGCTTAATACTAGTGAACAGGAACACCATATGTGAAAGCAGCCTTGGCCACTTTCAAGTTTTTTTTATTTTTATTTTAAGGAAAATGCATATCAGTGTGCATTTACTGTGGCTCAGTGGTGAAGAATCCCCCTACAATGAGGGAGATTTGATTCCTGGTGGGTGGGAAGATCCCCTGGAAAAGGAAATGGCAACCCACTCCAGTATTCTCACCCGGGAAATCCCACAGATAGAGGAGCGTGGTGGGCTGCAGTCCATGGGGTCACAGAAGAGTCAGACAGGACGTGAGCCACTAAACCACAATGCTTTTGTTAGTGATACTCAGTGATAGAGCTCGGAGGGGTGCTTTTAATTTTTGTAGTACTTGAGGCTTTAAAACAGTTCGGTAAAAAGTCGCAGGCCTAAGTAGTCTGCAGGTGTAAAGCAAGTTCAGGGCTGGTTCTGTTTTGCCTGGGTTTCTCTCCAGTCTTGGCACTAACAGCTCCGACCACATCCAGCTGTGGAGTGTTTGTTTCCCCATCTGTTGGCTCGTCCCTCATTGCTTCCTTCCTTTTTTCCCTTTGAACCTCCTTCCTCTTCCACTGTCTTTTTCCTGAAGCAAGGAGTTGTGGAAAATGTATGGATTTAGAGTCCCACAGATTTCAACTCTTTTACTTTAAATTGTATTTAATGTTTACAGTTTATTCTTATCTTTATTTTTGAAATTGTGTCACTTTAGATGAATTCCTAAATTTTCTGAAAAAAATGTTTTTCAACCTCCTTGGGTTGCGGAGGATTAAATAAGAAAACTAGTAAACCTTGCTTATAATAGTAGGTGTTTGTTGTTTTCTTGGTTTTGTTTATTAAATGGATTAAAAAAAAATAGTCTGATTCCCAGGTATTTAGTGTGTTTTTTGTATTTTATTGCTTTACTGAGGCTTGACTCCAGTGTTCAGTAGATTCAAGGGTTCCAGGTGATTCTTACAACTCACCTGAGATTTTAATCTCCTAGTTACCTTTGCTCTTTAGTTTCAATCATTGTGTAAAAAAAAAAATGCCTGTTCGCTTATGAATGCAGAGGAACTTGCTTTTTAGATACCAGAACAAGTTTCATGGGGTCTGTTCATGTTTTGTGTCTCTAAAGAGGTGCCTTTAAAGTTTCTCAGGCAGTAAATTTTAGAGTTTACTTCTATACCTCCCTCTAGGTTAGTCTCCTGGGAGGTTTTTTTGTGTGTGTATTGGTGATGTCTTTAGGTGTCTTGTGAGTTTTCAGGCCTGTTTGTTGGCATTGTTCAATTAGATTAATTGTATTCATGCCTGTAGGTGTTGTTTTGTTACCTACTAAGATAAGTAAAAATTAACTTGCTCCCAGAGGAGTTTTAAGCCTCTGGTGGCTCAGCAGTAAAGAATCTACCTGCCAGCGCAAGGTTCGATCCCTGGGTCAGGAAGATCTCCTGGAGGAGATTTCCCACTCCAGCCTGGCGTGCTGCAGCCCATGGGGTCGCGAAGAGTCAAACACAACCGAGCGACTGAACAAGAGTTCTTGCCTGGGAAATCCCACGGACAGAGGAGCCTGGCGGGCTACGGCCTGGGGTCACAAAAGAGTCGGACGGATACCACTTAGTGACTGAACAGCAACAGTGAAAATTAATTTGCTACCAGAAGAGTTTTTATCACATGGAAAGAATATGGGTCCTCCCAAATCCCCATCCTTGTGCCCAGCTAAAAAATCATATCCAGTATGAGATCTTCGGAGGTCCCATGTTGCTGAAAAGCTGGCATTATGGAAGAAGAGTCTAGAAAGCACACATACACATACACACATAATTAATAGTATATATATAAAACAGTCTTGTATCTCATCTTTATTAGAAAATGAAGGATTTTTTTTTCTCATCTGATCGTTAAGAAACACATTAATACTTTTCCTAATTGTTAAAAATTTGTTTAGTTGTGTCTGACTCTTTTGCAACCCCATGGATAATTGCACTTCAAATTGTCACCAAAACCATGCACAGCGGGAACTATGTTTGTTAAATGGTTCCATGGACGATGAGCCCAGAGGCAGCAGTAAGGGACTGGTGCAAGTGCGCTGGGATACTGTGATCTGGCTTGGAATCCTGGCCTCACAGCTCCCTGGTTGTATAACCCGCAGCGAGTTGTTAACTTGATTGCTCTAGCTTCAGTGAACTCACCTGTAAGATGGACGGGGAATTGCACTACATCAGAGTGTCACGTGATGGGTTCCAACCGAGAGAATTTAAAAGGGCTTAGCACAGACCTCAGTCAAATGTAGTCAGTGTTACTACCGTTGTGCTGTTGATGGCTGCTTAGTCACTCAGTCATGTCCGACTCTGTGACCCCATGGCCTGTAGCCCCGCCAGGCTCCTCTATCCATGGGATTCTCCAGCCAAGAATACTGGAGTGGGTTGCCATGCCCTCCTCCAGGGGATCTGCCCAACCCAGGTCTCCCACATTGCAGGTGGATTCTTTACTGTCTGAGCCACCAGGAAAGCCTGGTGTATTGTTGATACCGGTCAGTGAATACTCATGGCTCAGGCCACCTTTGCCTTTCTCCTAGACGGTTCGGGAAATGGGCATCACTCCGTATGTTAGTATTCACTTAGCAAACATAGCTGTGTATTTGCACCAGGCAGTGGCAAGAAAAAGTCCTCTAGGGCCAGGGTGAGGTTCTGAACTTCTAGACCCAGGGCTTGGGTTGTGGAGTCCAGGTGTCTAAGGACCAGGGAGCATGGTGACCTAGGGATATGTGTACCTAGTCACAGCCATGAGGGGTGGCCATCCCTACCTGGGTGCGCTCTCCTCCTGCAGAGTGGAGAGCGGACCTTGGGACACAGCTGGTCTCCTTCGCCTCCACTTCCTGACTGCTTTCATCTCCCTCACCTCTGTAGTCTTGTTCTTTATTTAAAATTTTTGGTCGTACCCCATGACATGTGGGACTTTAGTTCCCTATCTGGGGATCGAACCTGGCCCCCTGCATTGGAAGGTTGAGTCCTAAGTGCTGTATTACAGAGAAAGCCTGTATTCTCGCTTAAACAAAAACCGAAAACTCCTCTCTGTGCCAAACTTGGGTTCTTTTTAAGGGATCGGTGCTTTCTGTTGGTTTCTGAGTCGTGGCCCCTGCTGAGCACCACTAGCAACAATCCCGTTTACCTATCTGTCCACTGCCCACCCGTCCCTCCTACTCATTCATTAAAAAATGGCTTGAGCGTGCTCTCCTGGCATTGCACCTGCGATGTGGGAGCCTGCGAGGTTCCTGGATGGCCTGAGTTGTGTTTTTGTCTTTTCCTCTTCGGTAAGACAGTAGAGCGGATGTTTTCTGTCTTCCTGATCGGACTTTGCCCCTCTGTGCACATGGAGGTGGTCGCCTTAGACCATGGAGGGTGGCCTGGGCCTCTCCCAGCTCTGAAGTTCTGTGTTCATTATCAGTCTTCAAGTCCAGTGAATTTGCACTTTATAAGGGAGAGCTGGGCCTGGAGGCCATGGCGCATCAGGGGTAGGAAGCTGGCTGTCAGACTGGGGAGAGGACTCCTGGGGCTGGGGGCCCGGCTATCAGAGCTCACCCTTGCTCCAGGGCCACCTTTCGGTAGTGATGACCACCTTCCCTAGTGTGACTGAGAAGCCTGGTGCTTCTCATCGAGCACACGTGTAGCCTGACCTTTGGCTAGCAGCTGTGGTCTTTATTTACAGGGCCGTCATTTATGGCTTTGTCTCTCTGCTGAGTGGCTTTTGTTCACCAGGGTTGAAGTTTGTTTGATTTAGAGCAAGGAAGCATTGGAAACCAGTTTTCTAACCTTTACTCAGATGGGGCCCAGTTGAATATCCTCATCAGAACAACTCGGGCACTGAGCATGATTGGCTCACAGTCCCTGATCACCCATTCCTGGTTTGGGGAGGCTCCCGTGGCTTGCGTGCATTACTTATTTTATGGTGTGATATGAAACTGTTAGTCGCTCACTTGTGTCCGACTCTTTGTGACCCCGTGGACTGTAGCCCACCAGGCTCCTCTGTCCATGGAATTCCCCAGGCCAGAATACTGGAGAGGGTTGCCATGCCCTCCCCCAGGGGATCTTCCTGACCCAGGGATCGAACCCGGTTTCCTGCATTGCAGGCGGACTCTTTACCATCTGAGCCACCAGGGAAGCCCATGGTGTGCTGTGACCCGAGTGAGTGATGGCCACCTGCCCTTGTGTGACTGAGAAGCTTGGTGCTTCTCATCGAGCACATGTGTAGCCTGACCTTTGGCTAGCAAGAGATCACTCACAGGGTGGCAGAATTGTCAGATGTTGCGTCTGCACTAATGTGCTTATTCATGGAGCAGGATCAAAACCAGAACCCTTTCGGTCATGATTAGATGTCTATTAGGCTAAAAACATCTTAATCGGAACAATAGACTCTTACGTGACCTTTTGCTCACAGGGTGTGTTGAAAATTAGCCAAGATAAGGATTTGCATATTTTAAAAGCAAGACTTTTTTTTTAAGGAAAATATACACACATTTCACACTGACTCCAATGTCACTATCCTTGGATATCATTCCATCTTCCTATCCTGTGCCAGTCCCAACTACAGAAAGGATATTAATCTATCGGAGCTTTGCTACTTTATCTAGCTCAACTCGGTTGAGATTTAGAATATTTTTTTAAAATCAGTCTTAGCCTTCCCCTCTTGCATAGAGAAATACGGTAAGAATTCTTAAAGGTCACATAAGTAGCATCCAGTGTGACCTGGATCCTTGAGATCATTCAGACCAACTCTTGAGGAAAAAAAAAAGCTGAAGAAAGTTTGCTCAGTCGCTACTGGTCTCATTTCTTAAGTTCTAGCAGGTGGCTCAGTGGTAAAGAACCCACCTGCCAATGCAGGAGACAAGGGTTCGGACCCCTGGGTTGGAAAGATCCCTTGGGAAAGGAAATGACAACCCACTCCAGTATTCTTTCCTGAGAAATCCCATGGACAGAGGAGCCTGGTGGGCTACAGTCCATGGGCTTGCCAGAGGTGGACATGACTGAGTAAGCTTCTTGAATGGCCAGAAAAGACAACTTGTAGCTTCTCTTAGGGAATTTCCCGTCTCCTCAGTCAATCTGCAGTGTGGATACCCCTCCTAGCCTTACAAAGTCTGAGACAGCTGGCCAATAGCTACTTACAAACCACATCCTTCGTGCCAGGCACTCAGCGTTGGTCAATTAATCAAGGAGGTGAAGAGCCTGCCCTTAAGGAGCTCACATTCTAGCGAGATGAGGACAGTGGATAATAAAGATAGTGAATAGGTAAATTACAGGCTTCCCTGGTGGCTCAGACGGCAAAGAATCCGCCCGCAGTGCAGGAGACCTGGGTTCCATCCCTGGGTTGGGAAGATCCCCTGGAGGAGGAAATGGCAACCCATTCCAATATTCTTACCTGGAGAATCCCATGGACAGAGGAGCCTGGCAGGCTACCGTCCAAGGGGTCACGAAGAGTCGGACATGACTGAGCGACTAAGCACAGTGCACAGGTAAATTACGTGGTGTGTTTGAAGATCAGTGCTACAGGGGTGGAAAAGAGGAAGCTGAGCAGGGTAAGAGAATCTGGGTAGGGGGCGGACTGGGCAAGGGAGCAGGATGCAGTGGGACAGTGGAGAGGGTGGCATCTGGGTGAAGACTCAGCAGGGAGAGAGTGAATTAGGAAGATCTTGGACAGCAGGAGTGGGGAGAGTGTCGCGGGGAAAGATGACTTGGTGCCTGGCTGGTGTGATGTAGGCCAACAGGTCATTGGCTGTTCCTCAAACCTGGGAGTGCAGAGGGGCAGGGCCCGGGAAGACAGAGCAAGGGGGTGTGGAGCCCCTGGTGCAGGGCTTCCTACGAGTGTGAGGGTTTTGGCTCTGACTTTGTGCAAGCTGGATGAGGGCGGTGGAGGGAGTCGGTGGAGGACGTTGCCCATTGAGGGTCATGATCTAGCCTCTGACTCGTGTTTTAGTCTCTCTGGTTGCTGTGTGGAGACCACGCCGGGGGACGGCTCTTAGACTGGGAGGGTAGTGAGGAAGCTGACCAGGTGAATTATGTTGGAGTCTGGGACCAAGGTGAGACGTCTGAGAGAGAGAAGGCTGTGGATATTTTTTAAAGGTAGAGCCAACAGGATTTCCAGACGGACTGAACTTGGGATGTAAGAGAAAGAGGAGCCAAAGATAACTTTCTTGGCAGAGTCTGGGTCGCAAACAGAAATCTGAATTTTCAAAATGTGGTAAATTCAACGGGCTGTGTTCAGATCACTTGTAATAGGTTATAAAAAAGGCTCTTCAGAAGACACATTTGTATAAGATTTTCGTTCACAGAACTTCAGCAGAGAATTCTATCATCAGAGCATGTCTTTCTTCTTTGCTGAAGAGAGGGGAGGTGCTGGAAAAGACGATTTCCAGGAAGCTGAGGCCTTTGCTTGTATTGGAAGGAAAGTGAACGTGTTAGGTGCTCAGTCATGTCTGACTCTGCGACCCTGTGGACTGTAGCCCACCAGGCTCCTCTGTCCATGGGATTTTCCAGGCAAGAATACTGGAGTGGGTTGCCATGTCCTCCTCCAGGGGATCTTCCTGACCCAGGGATTGAGCAGAGTTTTTACCCCCTAGCTCCACCTGGGAAGGAAGATGGTCTGTATTCCATGGGGGGCACAGGGCATGGAGACCTCTCCTGCAAAAGAAAACAGGTGAAATTGCTGGTAAGGCCCCTGCTCCCACTGCTCCCATCCTTACCACGTTGTCTAGTGGGGAAGGCAAGCTTCTGTCCCACAAACACAGGCTGGCCACCCCCATCTCCACACATGTGGGTTATCTTTTTTCAAACAGTTTTATTGAGATATAATTCCCATACTGTACAATTCATCCTTTTACAGTGTACAATTCTATGGTTTTAGTCTATTTACAGAGTTGTACCACCATCACTGCAGTCTTTTTTTTTTTTTAATATCTGAATACTTTTTTGGCCCCACTGGTCTTCGGTGTGGCATTCAGGATCTTTGATCTTCGTCGCAGCTTGCAGACATGTAGTTGTGGTATTTGGGCTCTAGTTCCTTGACCAGGGATCAAACCTGGGCCCCCTCTGTTGGGAGCACAGAGTGTTAGCCACTAGACCACCAGGGAAGTCCGATCACAGTCTATTCTGGAAGCTTTTCATAACCTCCAAAAAGGAGTCTGGTCCCCTTTAGCTGTCCCTCGTATTCCTGCTCCCCTTAGCTCCTGGCAACCTCTGCTTTCTGAATCTATGTATTTGCCAATCTGGACCTTTTCTCGAAGCATACAACATATGTTTTTTTGTGAGCTGACTTATTTCACTTAGCATGTTTCTGTGGTGTTTTGTTTAGCGTAATCATCCACGTTGTAGCATTTAGCCATGTTTAAGTCCTTAATTGCTGAGTACACAAGTTACTTTTGCATGTGACATTCTTGAAAGGGTCACAGGGAATAGAAATGTGTGTTAGTCACAAATAGATCGATTAACATTGCTAGAAAAGGAATTGTTTGTGCCCAGAGAGCTAATATTTCTCTGTGAAGGTGTATGTGTGTGTATATGTGTGCGTGTGCACTGATTTGTTCTTTCATAGCTAACTACAATGTACATGGAATTTGTGACTGAATCTAAAAACTGGTGGCTTTTGAGTGACCTTATCATTTTCTTTCATTTAAAAAAGTCAACATTTACTTATTAAATGCCCGCTATATTCCAGGCCACATGGCAGGTGCTGGTGGTTAATGCCAGGATGAACAAAACAGGGACCTTCCCCTGTGGTGCTTACAGGGTTGCTGGAGGAGGGGTAGTAGGAGTCAATATTGAACCAAAGAGAGATGAGATGCACTGACATTAGAATCTGTGATAAGCACTTACAGGAAAATAAGACATGACTAAGAATAATGAGGGCTGACGTTAAGATGGCCCCAGAGGAGCCCAAATGGCCATGGAAGTTCGGATGGATAAGTCCACCATGGTGCATCCGTATGATGGAATACTGTTCCGTCTTAAAACAGAAGGAAATTCTGACACACACCACAACATGAATGAACCTTGAAGAATTATGCTGAATGAAATAAGTCACACACAAAAGGACAGCTACTGTACGATTCCACTTCTATGAGGTACACGGAATAGTCAAGTTCATAGAGGCAGAAAGGAGAACAGTGGTTACCGGAGGTGGAGGGAGGGGCACTGGGAATGAGTGTTTAAGAGGACAGAGTTTCAGCTGGGGAGGATGAGAAAGTTCCCACGGTGGGCGGCGGTGATGGTGGTACTGCGTTGTGGAAGTACTGAACGTCGCTGACACACACTCTTACAAATGGCTAAAATGGTCAGTTGTAGGTTGTATATATTTTACCGCTACAAAAGATTTAGCCCAGGAAGACGTCTTGAAGGAGATTATTCTTGAGACCTGAAGGATGAGAAGGCATCAGGTAAGGCTTTTCCTGGTCCAGCTCATGACAAGAGCATCTGCAAAGTCCCTGCGGTGAGAGCTTCCTGCTGTGTCCTGGGACCTGTGAGAAGGCCAGGATAGCTGGGGGGTGGGATGGTTGGGCCCGAGAAGCATGGGGTGAGGTGGGCAGGGACCAAGCTGGTTGGAAGACATCGATGTATTTGTAAGCTGTGGAGTGACGTGATTTGATTTTGAGTTTCAGTTGAAAACTCAGACTATGATGTGGAGAATGGGCGGGGTAGGGAGCCAAGAGCAGAAGCGAGGAGACCAGTTAGGAAGCTGCTGCCAGGATCTGAGAGAGAGAGATGAGAGGTGAGGGGCTTGGGCCAGGATGGCGGTGGAGATGTGAAGCAGGGGGCGGAAGCTGCTGTTGGTTGTGGAGCCTCCACCTGGGTGACGGATCAGATTCCAGGATCTCGTGGAAGGGAAGGAGCAGTTGATTCTCAGGTTTCTGACATAAGGGATGGAAGATGAGGATGTCAGAGACAGAGGAGCAGGACGGAAGATTATGAGTTTAGCTTTTGTCGTGTTCACTTCCATCCAGGAGTGGCCAGAGGTCAAGCTCTGATAAGTTCAGGAATTTTGCCTGGAGACATGCAACCATGGGAACCAGCAGCGTGGAGTTTGGTTTAATGAATTCCACAGGGACATTGGAAACCTTACAAAACTGAGCACTTTCTTGATGGTTCAGTGGTAAAGAATCCACCTACAGTGCAGGAGACATAGGAGATTCGGGTTTGATTCCTGGGCTAGGAAGATCCCCTGGAGGAGGAAATGCCATCCCACTCCAATATTCTTGCCTGGAAAAATCCCATGGACAGGGGAGCCTGGCGGGCTACAGTCCCAAGGGTTGCAAAGAGTCAGACATGACTGAGCATGACCATGGACGAGCAGGGATGCTGGAAACCTTATGAAACCAATTGGTCTTTCTAACCTTAGGGTCATCCTTTTAATTTTTATTGTTTTTTTTGTGAAATAGTACATTCAACTATTTTTTTTAAGCAATAAAGCATTTAAATTTGAGCAAAGAAAGCACTTGTGGAACTGCTCTAATGTTGCCTTATGGATGAGAACGACAGTGGAACGCTGGTACGGTATTATCTAGTTGGCAGGACCACCACACACAGGTCAAATGTTTGTATTAGACATGGGAGGGGGCAGTTGGTATATTTAATGGGAACTTGCTAAAGTTTGGGAATTTCTCATGGACAGTGCAGTATTTATTTTTTTAATTACAGAAATTTATTGCAGTTTAGTTGATATACAAAATTGTGTTAATTTCAACAGTAGGGTATTTAAATTGGCTTATGTGGCCTTGTATAAAAACCAAATTGTGCTTTTAAATATGTGTATGGGGTGTGTGGGGCTTCCCTGGTAGCTTAGCTGGTAAAGAATCCACCTGTAGGAGACCCCGGTTCAATTCCTGGGTCAGGACGATCCCCTCGAGAAGGGATAGGCTACCCACTCCAGTATTCTTGGACTTCCCTGGTGGCTCAGACAGTAAAGACTTCCCTGGTGGCTCCGCCTGTAGTGCGGAGACCTGGGTTCAATCCCTGGGTTGGGAAGAATGCCTGGAGGAGGGAACAGCAACCCACTCCAGTATTCTTGCCTAGAGAATCCCCATGGACAGAAGAGCCTGGTGGGCTACAGTCCGTGGAATCACAAAAAGTCGGACATGACTGAGGGATGAAGCCCAGCCCAGCACATAGGCTGTGTGACAAAACGGTGCTGATTTGCCGACAGAGGCCTGTGCTGCACAAGTGGATTTACCCACTCAGTCCTGTGCTGTCTCTGTTGTTGTTTAGTTGCTAAGTCGTGTCCCACTCTTGTGACCCCACGGACTGTAGCCCACCAGGCTCCTCTGTCCATGGGATTTCCCAGTGCAAGAATACTTAAGTGGGTTGCCATTTCCTTCTCCAGGGCAGGTTCCCAGCCCAGGGATCGAACCTGTATCTCCTGCATTGGCAGACAGATCTTCTACCACTGAGCCACCTGGGAAGCCCTGTCTGTATTTACTGACCTCTTTTTTTTCCAAGTGAAGGAATTGTAGGTGGCTTGAAGTCTCAGAACTAGTAATTGACAAAAGCAGAAATTGAGCTGATTGAGGATTTCGAGACACCCAAGGTGAGAGTTGCCTTCAGGACCTTGCAGTTAATGGCTGGAAAAGCAGTACAAACAATTTTGAAATACAGAAGCAAATAAAAACACACAGGGCACACAATTAACTTTGAATCTTAACTAGACAACAAATACATTTTTTAACATAAGTATGTCCCTCCCATGCAATTTTTGAGACATACTTAGACTAAAAAATGATTTATCTAAAATTCAGATTTGACTGTGCATCCTGTGTGTTTTCTTTGGCAACACTACTCAGAATCAAAATTTAGGAACACAGAGATGTTTGGAATTTAAGGACTATGTGTATATTCAAGCTCCCTTTGACAACTCCTGGATCTTCGATGCATTTTAAAAAAACCTGAAGTTGGGCATGAGAAGAGAATTGATTTTTTTCCCCCTTAGTCTCTTGAAATGTCTGTGTTGTGTTACGTTCCTGAATTTTAGTGAATATTCCTTGTTTGTAATTAGCAGCAGCCTGATATTGGGGAACAAGCTCTGAGTTTAGGAGCTGGCAGATCTGACTGAGTCCCTGACTAGTTAGTTCTTTGATCTTGACGGGAAATAACAGTGTTTTGCAGTTTTAGATCACTTCATAGTTTTAAAACCTTCTCAGTTGGGAGTTACTAGGACAGGTATTGCTTCCACAACACAGAAGAGAAACTCAAGGGAAAGTAAGGTTTGGGTGGGTGGCCAAAACTGGGCTAAGACACACTTCTCAACTTTTAGTTCAGTGATCAGCCCATTGTTTTTTTAAGACCCCATTTCTTTGTGATTCAAATCATGGCTCTGATGTTTTATGGGCCTCCCAGGTGGCACTGTTGGGAAAGATACCCCTGCCAATGCAGGAGACTTAAGAGATGTGGGTTCAATCCCTGGGTTGGCAAGATCCCCTGGAGGAGGGCATGGCAACCCACTCCATTATTCTTGCCTTCAGAATCCCAGGGACAGAGGAGTCTGACAGGCTGTGGTCCATAGGGTCACAAAGAGTCGGACAAGGGTGTCTTCCTGATGTGATTCCATGACTCTACATGATCTCATCTGTCATAATATTCCAGTTTTGAAAATTTACGTGGTGGAAACAACGTCAAGCATGGTAGGTTAAGAAAGTGATGCAACATGCTTCATTGGCAGCCATGGAATTTGGCAGCCAGATTTCCAGGAATTATGATATTGTGGGTAGCGTTGGGGAAGAATTAGGGTCCAGTATTCTGAAAGGGTAAGCTCAGTTTCTTCTGGGATGAAGCATTGTCTTAATAGCGATACTCATTCAGATTTTTGAAATCCTGTTACTTAAAGTGTAGCAGTCCCAGCGGATACCGCTAATACCTAGATCTGGACGCTGCTGATGCTGCTAAGTCGCTTCAGTTGTGTCCGACTCTGTGCAACCCCATAGATGGCAGCCCACCAGGCTCCCCCATCCCTGGGATTCTCCAGGCAAGAACACTGGAGTGGGTTTCCATTTCCTTCTCAAATGCATGAAAGTGAAAAGTGAAAGTGAAGTTGCTCAGTCGTGTCCGACTCCTAGCAACCCCATGGACTGCAGCCCACCAGGCTCCTCCGTCCATGGGATTTCCCAGGCAACAGTACTGGAGTGGGCTGCCATTGCCTTCTCCGTGTGTATTCTATTTTGAAGGGAGTTTGTCGTTTGTTTTTCTTGGAATGTGCTGTGTGCAGTCTGTGCTAAGTAACACATGCGTGGTGAATGAATGAATAGAACACCCTATCCTTGATGACCAGATTGGATGGTCATTAATTTCACTTTCCATACTGACTTGAGGGAACTATGATTGTGTTAGCAATAGTCCTTGCCCTTCAGATATTTAAAATTTAATAGGGGAATCAGACAAAACCACATCTAACTGAAGTACAAGGCAGTATGGTCTTCACACAAAGAAGAAAAGAAACGTGCTTTTCTTTTCGTCTCTTTTTAAGAAACATGTTTTTCTGGCGGCAGAGATGTCTGGTGGTTCTGTTTTGTTCATTACATATTTGCTTTTATCAGCTATTTTATTTTTTTGTCTACACAGTGAATACTACATGTCCCTTTAGAAAGTTTATAAAATTCCAGATGAGGTCTTTTTATTTTAAATGGCTTTTCCTTCTATTTTGAGACACTTTAAATCTTCAGAAAGATTAAATAACACCAACATTTGTTACCTTCAGCACTGAGGGTAGACCATTTTCAAATGAAGAGATGCCTTTTTAAAAGTTGAAAATCAGTAAAGTTGTGAAATCAACAAGTCACTAAAAACCAGTTTTGGAGAAGAAGCTCATGGCAAAGACTGAGGACGTTGCCTCCCAGTCTCAATTCTAGCTGGGACCTCAGGCCCACCTTTCATCCGATGAAGTTACGTCTTATGTATGGGCTCCTTTGCGTGTGTCGTAAGGAAATAAGTAAGCATAATATGGCTTTTATTGCACTTGGCACAGAACCCAGGGAATGTAAAGGCTCGCGACCGTTGAAAGAACTACAGTACGTTTTATTTGCTAGTAAAATTTAGTTTGCCATGTTGTTGTAGGCGTTGCGCAAGGATTTCCAGTCCAGACCACTCCTAGAATTTAATATTAATGTCTTAATTTATTGTGTTCCAACTTGTATCCTTGAACACTTTAGATCTTTTAAATATTCTAACATCCTGTTGGGCAGTCCTTGTATACTCTAGAATTTGTCTGACAAGCTCTGAGTTGTTGGAGCACATTTTTCTGCCCCAGCATTTTCAAAGTCAATGTTCCCTATCTGGCTTTATTTTAACCCCTCTTACTAGACAAAGATGATAGTATCTTTCCTTTGCATTCAAGCAAATCTTGATTTTTAAAAAAGTTTAACATTTTTGGGGAGTTCCTAGTTTTCTTGAACTTTAGACACATTTCTGAAATGGAGGAGCTTAGATTAGAAGATATCCAGGGCTTCCCTGCGGAGAAGGCAATGGCACCCCACTCCAGTACTCTTGCCTGGAAAAATCCCATGGACGGAGGAGCGTGGTAGGCTGCAGTCCATGGGGTCGCTAAGAGTCCGACACGAGTGAGCGACCTCACTTTCACTTTTCACTTTCACACATTGGAGAAGGAAATGGCAGCCCACTCCAGTGTTCTTGCCTGGAGAATCCCAGGGATGGGGGAGCCTGGTGGGCTGCCATCTATGGGGTCGCACAGAGTTGGACACGACTGGAGCGACTTAGCAGCAGCAGCAACAGAGTGGTTAAGAATCTGACTGCCAGTGCAGGGGTCATGGGTTCGATCCGTGGTCCCAGAAGATCCCACACGCCTCGGGGCAGCTAAGCGCATGTGCCACAGCTACTGAAGCCCATGTGCCCTAGAGGCCTGCTCTGCCACATGAGGAGCCCCTGCCAAGAGCAGCCCACACGCCACAGCTAGAGAGTAGCCCTTGCTCACCGCAACTAGAGAGAGCCCGTGTGCAGCAACAGAGACCCAACACAGCCAAAAATAAATAGATAAATAAATAATACGAATAAAAATATCCCGCCCCAACTTTCCTATCTTAACTTTACTAGATCCTTCCCTCTGCCTCTGCCCACGCGCTGCTTAAAAGGTGCTCTGGAGATGTTTCTGTCTTTGTTTCCTGGTCCGTTGCAGGCACCATCTTTAGACTAACTCGGAGAATGCTCTGTTTTCACATGTCCTTAGTGATATTAATATGGCAGGGTTATTCGTATTTAATAATCCTGGTATTGTGATAGACTCTTAAAGCACGGCCCATTGTTTAAGGAGGAAAGTATTTGTTGCAAAAGGAAAAAGGATGATAGTGAAATATTTGATCATTAAAACACTTCCCATAGAAAGGGAATGCTTTCATTCCTGATGTTAATTGTGCAGTTGCTTCTCCTAACCACCTGATAACAAATGGCATTCCCCTTTGACCTGGAATTCTGTAGGAACGGAGTGCCCTCCCGGTGCTCGGGGTCTTCGCTATACTGTGTCCTTCATCCGTACGGTTCTTTCCCGCCCCACCTCCCCCTGCTGACCAGGTGTTACCTCCTCCTGGATGACTTCCGAGCGGCCCCTCCTTTACTCCAGGCCCTCTCTGTATATTCCGGTCCCAGCTTGGATCAGGCCGTCTCAGAGAGAGGCCAGCTGTTTATGTCACACGCCAACACGGCTTGCTGTGTCGTGCTTGTCTGGATACTGGTTTTCAGAGTATGGTCCCGGAGGCAGCAGCATCAGCACAAGTGGGGGCCCCATCCAGATTTACCAAGTCAGAAACTCAGGAATGGGGACCCAGCGTTCTATGGCTGGACAGAACTTCCAGACGGTTCTGACGCCGTCTCCAGTCACTTCTTCAGTGTATTAAGTTGGTGGTGTTTGCAGTGATCCAGGAGGTAGTGGAGGACAGGGAAGCCTGGTGTGCAGCAGTCCATGGGGTCACAAAGAGTCTGACGTGACTCAGGGACTGAACCATGACAACAGCTGGGGTGGAAAGAACCCATTGTGGACTGATAGAAGGAACTGTATGGCTTTCATTCTTTTAAAAAGATGCCAGACGAGACGATCCAGGTTCTTAGGCCTTATTACTTAGCAAAACAGTCTCAAACAAAAATAGATATTTTAAGATTTTGGTACCAGCTTTTGTTTCTTATTGCCATCCTTTGCAAATGCCACATAATACTAGGGATTATTTTTAGTTAACTCCTGTTTGGGAAAAATGGACTCTTGTGGCATCTTGGTTTGGGTTAGAGATCTTTTTACTAATAGTACTTGGAAACTTCTAAATCATTCTGTAACTCTGAGCTAGAAGATATTTGCATCCAAGGGAAGACAACTAATGCATATATTCCCTCACTATTCTGGTTTGAGTTTATGTTATTGTCAAAAGATGATAATGAGTTCCCAGGATCTTGAAAGTATCTTGGGGTTAGTACAGATACATTTGCTTCCTACTAGGTGGAGCCAAGCCAAGTTTAATACTTGGTTCGGTTGTGTTCAATTTTATGTACTTGTCCACAGAGTCAGAACGTGAGAAAGTCGGTGTCATTTGTAGAGCCCTTATCCTGAGTTGGCTGTGAACTTGTTGAGACAGAAATGAGCACCAGGTTTCTTAAAACATTTTACAGAAATTTCCCCAGCCTAATCAACCACAGGTGATTTGGGTCACAGGGGGACATTTTCGGTTGTCACAACTTAGGGGTTGCTACTGACATTTAGTGATTGAGGCCAGGAGTGTTGCTAAACCTCTGACAGCCCCCACCGTGATGATCTCTCCCACCCAAAATGTCAGTGATACTAAGGCTGAGAAATCCTGCTCTGAACGATGGACAGGAATGGTCATAAAACCCTGGGGTTCCTCGGGACTCAGTCCCAGCCTTGTTTTCCCCTCCGTGGGGTAATGGCCTCTGTTTCTGTGGCTTTGTTAGTGTTAGTCACTCAGTCGTGTCTGAATCTTTGTGACCCTGTGTAGCCCACCAGACTTCTCTGTCCATGGAATTCACCAGGCAAGAATACTGGACTGGGTTGCCGTTCCCTTTTCCAATAACAACTAAATACTATTAATTTAATGTGCCGATTTCTGCTGGCCTTCCATTACAGCCACTTTTTTCTCCCTGCCAGCCTGCTGTCTCCACTCGAGCATCTTCAGAGCTCCCTGCCTCACTCCCCACACACAGGACATCCAGCCCTGAACCCCAGTCAGTTCAGACGACTTCTCCACCTGGACTTGGACTTGATCTGTGACACTTTCTCTCCCGCACTCCACCATCTTGACCTCCACTTCCAGTCCATCTCCGAGACCTGTTGCTTCTACTGCCAGAAGGTCTGCAGTTTCTCTCCATTGCCGTCCCCTTGGCTCCAGCCCGCACCCTCCTTTTCCTGGACCATCTCAGGGGCCTCCTGACTGGTGTCTCCATCTGCCCCTTCCAACCCAGAGCAGCCATTTATCCCGAAGCATGTACACGCCCAGCTGCAAAACCTGTCTGCAGCTCAGCATTGCAGTTTCAAGCAGTTTCCCTTCTGAACAGGGCTCACCAGGCCTGGCTTCCTCCCCACTGGGTCTATTCTTGTCTCTTTCAATTTCTGGAGCACGATGAAGCCCTTCCTGTCTCCGCACCTACACATTTGTCGCTTTTTCACCAGGAAAGCTCTCCCCTCAAATGACTCCTCCTTATGTTACTGAAAGTGGGGTCTGGCTGCCTGCCTCTCAGAGCCATTAACAAGGCCAGGTTGGTGGAAAGGAAAGTTTGCTTTATTTTGAATGCTGGCAACTAAGGTGGGGTGCGGTCTTCCCTGGTGGCTCAGAGGGTAAAGAATCTGCCTGCAATACAGCAGACCCAGATTCGATCCTTGGATCAGGAAGATCCCTTGGAGAGGGAAATGGCAACCCACTGTAGTATTCCTGCCTGGAGAATCCCATGGACAGAGGAGCCTGGTGGGCTACAGTCCATGGGGTCGCAAAGAGTTGAACATGACTGAGAGACTAACACATACACACAACCAGCAAGGGAGGGTGGTTGTCCATCCAAAGGCCTCCTCTGCCCCGTCTCCCCCGCCCGAAAATCAGTGGGCAAGAGCCTGTATAGACAGAGGGGTCTACATGCAGAAACAGCATGGTCAGTTCTGACCGTCGTCTTGAGACTGGTCATCGATGGTCTGACCAGCATCATCTTGATTGCTGTAGGTACAGTTAACCTTAAGTTCCAGCATGAGTTTGTTTCCATTTTTTTGAGGCCAGTTCTCGGAATGATGGCGGTTTATGTACGGCTGCAGTCTAGTCACCATGTAGTTAACTTCTCCACCTGGCATTTCGGTATCTGCAAGACAGCTCACAGGATACAGCTCGGAATATTATCTGTAGCCCTTGAGGAGGAACTAAAGGTCCCGACAGTGTTTAATGAGTACATTATTATTATTTGGCCTGCTTTGACCGTTTTCCTTTGTTTATGCATTTTTTCGTGTCTCTGATAAAGCTTGCTCTTGGGCTAGCATTTTTCCACAGACAAAAGGCAAGCTGAAACCATGGGGGTGGGCAACGGCTGTGGGGTCCTGCTCCATTTCAGTTATCTCTTGCTTTGTGGCTGAGTGTCGTTTCTTCAGAGTGTCCTCTGACCACCTGAATGAAATAGGTCTTTCCTGAGGGATGCCCTCTGCTCTTTCTCTTGAGAGGGAGACCCTTTGTTTGCGTGGGGGCACAGAGGAGGGAGTTATCAAACAGTAACTCAGTTTACAAGTGTTCAGGAAGGTTCCCAAGAAGAGGTTACGTTGGAGAGCCTCTTGAAGAATGAGTGGGGTTCCTCAGAAGAATGACTTGGGAAATATTAATAATAAAATTCTGATTGGGGTGGGGGTGATGCTGGGAATTAAATGGGTTTTACCCACTCCAGTATTCTTGCCTGGAGAATCCCATGGACGGAGAAGCCTGGTAGGCCACAGTCCACGGGGTCGCAAAGAGTCGGACACGACTGAGCGACGGAACGGAAGGACAACCTAGTGCCTGATTGCGCCCACCAGTGGCTGAGAAGGACCTTCCGGAAAGTGGCTACTTCTACAGTATGGACCAATGGCTTCTCAAACATAGATGTCCTTGTGAATCTCCAGGGGGTTCCTGTTCATAAGTGGCTTCTGGGTTTAATTGGTGGTAAGTTCCATAATTCTCATGAGCCCTTAATCGTGAGGAAGGGGAGGACCAGACATATTGATGAAAGAACAACAGCCCTGGCATCAGAGCCCTTTGATAAGCAGTAGAAAAGATGACTTCTGTGTTTTCTCCAATACTTAATTTTCTTTTAGGTTTTCCTGTGAATTGCATCAAGAAGTATTTTAAGATTCATTTTCAGCAGCATCTGCCAGGTGTATTTGATATTTTTAAAGTTCTTATTTTACATGGGCCTGCCTATACAATTAAAAGAAATGGAAACATAAAGTTGTTTTGAGATAGATACATCCATCCTGTTTTATGACTGTCATCCTTTTCAAAGGACCCCAATAAATACAGTAGTAATTCTGTTAGATAGGATTCGCTTTGATATTGTTGTCTCCATGATTGCATTCCTCCAGGAGCATTTTCCCCCACTCTCCACTCTAATCTGACCATTATCTATTTTATGACTTCTCTGTAGAGCATTTTTAGCCCGGACAGTCTGTTCTCTGCCACTTGTCATACTTCTCGGCAATTCCCCCTTCCTCCCCTATCAACGTGTGTATCTTCAGAAAAGACAAACTAGTATTAATCTAAGCCAGTCATCCTTCAGGGGGTAAACTGCTTTGCTTAAAGAACCACGTTATAGTCCAGACTCAAATGGATTTCACGTTCTCGGTAACCTTCGTTAAGATGCGTAAACCAGAGGTGACTCTTGTCTGTGGGAGGGAGAGAGGGCACAGTCCATTCTTGGTTTTGCAAAATACATGAGACCGTCAGACTTGGCTACAAATAGAATCACTTGTGGAACATCAAATATATTGATGCTGGAGATTCTGATCACCCAACTGAGGTTCCCCTGGGGTCATTCTAAAGTGAAGTCAAGGCAGAGAACTGTTTAGAAGGTAGATGTTGTAAGAGTCTGCTGTGTTCGGGTTGTCTTAGCATATCAAAACTTGACTCAGGCTTAAGAAATGTCAGATATAAACAGAGGGAAGTGATTGAAATAAATGAAGGGAGTAACTCAAGGACATCAGACTGGATTCTGTAAAGCATCAGCTGTGAATGGCCTTGATTGAATCCCTTAACCTCATAGCTCACATCTTTGTAGTGATTTGCTTGCTGATTTCCAAGCCCCTTCATGTGCTGGACACTAGTTTCACAATAATTCTAAAGGGCGGGCAGAGCCCCTTTGCCCTCTTCACCCTTTCTTTGAGGGAGCACAATGCTTTATTGTTTTCAGGTTCAGGTTCAGTGTTCTTCTGGCCTGGAGTCCCTCCCAGGTACGTACTGGGCTGGGTCAGGTACCAGGCTGCGTCAGGTACCAGGCTGGGTCACGTACGACTTCTTCAAGACTGCAGTCCACCCTCTGGGGCATGCCACCTTCTCCTGCACTTTGATAATCTCTGTGATGGTTTCTGTCCTCTTGAGGAGATGGTCATCATATCTTATTCATCCCACGTTGTCCATAGCCTAGTAGACATACAGTAACTATTGGAAATTTAGTTAATCCATTAATCTCCACTTTATTGATGGAGACACTGGAGTTGAGCGAGACTCAGTACAGGTCCGGCACTGTCCCTTCCCCTAACCTTTCTGAGCTCCAGATTCTTCTTGTAAAAATGAAGAGTTTGGAGATTTTCTTTAACAATCCTCGTGACTCTCAAACAGGTGTTTCTGTTTTAAGATCTTAAAGAACTCAACAAAGCTCTCCAGATGCGTATGAAAGTCTGAAGGATGAAGAGTAAAGAATATGATCAAGGTACCCCATCTATTGGCAAGAACGGAAATTCATACTAACATTTCAGCCTAGGCCAGGAACGCAGTCCTAATTCTTGTTCATCAACACAATCAACCTTCTCTGGAGGCTGAGAAAGTTGACTCTCTCGCCCTTTTCTTTTTCTGAAGTTCCCCACATGATTTTGAAATCGATTGAAATCAAGGCCTGCCTTTGGCTGTTTGGGAGATTGCTCACATCTGACCCGCAGTGGTTATGTGAATAGTCTGTAAGTCTGTCTTCTGAATTTTAGCCACCTGGCTGACACCAGAGCAACCTGTTTGCACAGCCAGCGTTGGCCAGGCCGCATAAATCGTACTCTCAATCCTGAGACAAGGAAGTTGTCTGTCCAAATCATGATGGAATCAGGGACACGTCTGCAGAAACTGGACTCTTGACCACTTAGAGATCGTCATCTCCTAATCAGTCAGGGTGAAGGAGGAGGGGTGAGTGTGCTGGAAAAGGAAAGGTGAAACCACATCTTTCTCTTAGGGTAAAACCGTTCACAGGAAAAATAAGTTGTTCACATCTTGTGTGCAATGTCACTGCTATCAAGCAACCCCTTTGGCTAAAACCAGTGAACAGATGTAGAGGGTTACAAAATGTGAAGCCTGGGCAAGCATTTCTGAAAGTTTAAATGAAATAATTTCTCATGCCAATGTAGAGGTAAATGGCCAATATAATTGTGACTCCTGCTCCCACCCACACACAGCTTCTGAGAAGTTTCTTGCTTCCCCCAGCACTGCCCTAAATTGGAAGCCAGCCTACCATATTTTTGCAGGATGATAAGATCTGACTCTCTTAATTGTTATATTCCCGAAGCTGTTAATATATGTCAACATACAACAGGATGTTCATTGCAGCTGCACAGGATGACCTGGGAGCTGGGCCAGAGGGAGCCATTTACAGAGTCAATCTTGTAAAAACCTTCAGCTTTGTTTGAGTTAAGCCAAATTTAGACATTTTCATTTTAAAAGGACTTTTGAAAGAAACTGATAAGTTGAATGTTTAGTAACCCTTTCAAGGATTTACTCAAGTAAGTAAAAGAAGAAAATCCCGTTTGCTTTTTGTTTTAACCTGTTTTACATAGACTGATAAACTTGTGATTTTGAGATTCATTGTAATCAAACATGGCGATCAGAAATGTGGACTTCAAGATCACTTGATTTTTTTCAGCTTTTGAACTCTAGCCTTTAAATTCCACAGTGATTTACAGTGGGCTTCCCAGAAAGATAATGTTTGGCATGATTTCTAAGAATTTTCTCTTTCATTGCACAACGTAAGTTAAGAATTGGTAGTTAATCATCCGCAAAAGAATAAGATATAAACGTCATGTCTAGTGCTGTGAACATAAATTGAACATCGGACCATAGTTGATATCAACTTTGATGTTAAAAATTAATTGTAAGTTTTATTTTTGTCTCTTCTGGGATAACGCCCAGCTCCATCCATTAGTGCGTCTGTGCCTCTTATCTCCCAAAGCTGCTCTGAGCGAAGTTTTGTCTCTCTGGTCTGGTCTCATTTTAATTCGAGACCTCACACTTATTCCATGAGAGCTGTCTTGACCGAGTTTTGACTGAATTTGGGACCTGGCTAACTCATCTCAGGATTCGCGTTAAATGTGATTTGTGGCTTATGTTCCTAGGCATCCTCTCCTCGTGTGTGGGCTGGGCCTGGTGGTGTGCCTGTAATGCACAGAATACAGTAAAAGGGGTGGGATGTCGTGTCCAAGGTCAGGGTGCAAAAGGACCGCCCTTGGATTTGCCCTGAGCAAAGCCAGCTGCCGGCAGAGAGCTTCAGGTGGCCTCCGTTCAGTAGTCCCTGAGGAACCAAATCCCACCAACAGCCATTTGAGTGAGCTCAGAGCCCTCCCGGGTGAGCCCAGAGGACTGCGTCCCGGCTGACACCTGGACAGTAGCCTGTGAGATGCCATGAGCCATGACGGAGTTCCCACTTGTGCCTTTAACTGCCTGATTTAGGGGGCTGTTCTGTAGCAATTGATCATTAACACAAGGACAAAGATTTCAGGTGCAATTTAAGCGTCCCCTGCCTGCAAGGAGTTTACCGTTTATCTAGTAAGCTCTTCAGTTGCCAAACTGAAGGTAAACCAAGATGCCAAGTCATCATCTTTGTTGTTTTCTGATGAAGGGCTCCAGTGAGAATGGCTTCCAGGCTTCAGTTTTTGTCCCACCAGTTTGTTTGCTTTCCAATTTAATTAACCTTCAAAAGGTATGAGAGGATGTGAAGTGTAAAAATAATTATCCTGCCCCCTTCCACCCCAGTCCCCTGTTCCCCTCCTCCAAGGTGACAGTCGTTAGGAGTTGCTTGGCGTCCCTTCTCGAGCCAGTCTTGCTCTTTGCATTTATAGATGTGAACACCCGTATTTCTTTTTACCCCCAACACAAATGGCCATGGGATTTGACTTTCAGCTTCTTGAGATGGGAGTACGGTTGATGCACAGCAGATTGAAAACTTACATGATTTCTGCCAGTGGTTTCTGCTCTTAATAGATAAGAAGTTAACTTGAGGAGATCGTTGAGGACCTTTGAGAGAAAGGAAGATAACATATCACATAATGATAGAGAGTGATGGGCACCCAGAGACGCCATCTGGTTTGTCTTCTTGCCTGTGGGTCGCACGTGTGCTTAGTCGCGCAGTCATATCCAACTCTTTGTGACCCCCTGGACGGTAGCTCGCCAGGCTCCTCTGTCCAGGGGATTTTCCAGGCAAGAATAGTGGAGTGGGTTACCATTTCCTCCTCCAGGGCATCTTCCCGACCCAGGGATCGAACCCACATCTCTTGTGTCTCCTGCATTGCAGGCGGGTTCTTTTGCTGCTGAGCTACTGGAGAAGCCCTGTGGTTGGCATAGTAAATATTTAACACAGCCAGGTGAGCTGCTTTTGAGAGACTTCCACAGGGAGGCATCTTGTTGATCTGTGGGAAAAGGAGCAGTGAAAATAACTCTCCATACCAGAAAATAAAAAATAAATACAAACAAAAACAGAAAATAAACATCAGAAAAAAATCAGTTGTTCCAGCTTTTTCTCCCCTTATCTTCCAGCCATTTTCTTCCCGAGAGCCCTTCATGTCATGAAAAGTTAGACTGTGTATGTGTGTATGTGATTTGCTTCTGGTCACCTTTAGGGAACTAAGATGACCCCGGGTTAGATGTGTAGTGAGTCTTTTTTTTTTTTTTAATTTTAATTGGAGGCTAATTACTTTATAATACTGTGGTGGTTTCTGCCATACATTGACATGAATCAGCCATGGGTGTACACGTGTTCCCCATCCTGAACACCCTCCCACCTTCCTCCCCATCCTCAGGGTCATCCCAGTGCACCAGCCCTGAGCACCCTGTCTCATGCATCAAACCTGGACTGGCGATCTGTTCCACAGATGATAATGTACATGTAATGAGTCCTGAGAACAGTTAGTGAAGAAGCAAGTGACGGGATTGCTCCTGCTGCTTTATGCCTCCTTCTTGCTGTCCCCCCCGTGGTGGTGGCTGTGGTCCTGATGATCGCGGTGGCTGGTGGAGGAGAAGGAGACTCAGTAACTGTGTTGGTGTGTGCCAGGCAGCCAGGACAGGAGGTAACACCTTCCTGGCTGGCCCTGAGCCATTGACCACACACCTTAACCCGATCACGTCTCCGTTTCCGTTCTGCAAGGAGAAGGTGATTGCACCATAACTTTCGAGAATGGCAGAAACCTAATTAACATGGTATTGGAAGACCAATAGATGCCTTAGAAGAAAGGCGTTTTATGAATTGGAGGTAGCGTCGTCATTCCAGTCTTTCCCTTTGAAATTCTAGACGGCCTGCCAAACAGGTTGCGATGGAGGCAAAAGAACAGTTGAGCAGGAGTTCAGTTGAACACAGATGTGTTTCCCTAATGTGTAGCATTGACTTTAAATGGAATTGAATCATCAAGTGTGCTCACCTGGTTTGTTATGCTGACTCATAAGACTGGCCAATTCTTTGCATTAATTGTTCAGAGCACCATAGAAGAATGTGGCCTGAAAGGATTTGGTGATGCATGATTCCTTTGATTGGGATCCAGTGTGTTGTCTATTTTTGTCTTGACATTGTTCATTTTCAACGAATGCTTAATTATCTCACTGCTCCCCGACAGAAGCTGTTTTTCTAGGAAGAAGAAGCAGCCAAGGTTTGTTCTAGGCCGCTCGTCTGGACCCTGATGGTGGATGTGGAGTGAGCATTTCTCTCTCCCTCCTCCTCTCCATCCAGCGCCACCTCTCTTCCTCCCTTCTCTTCTTTCTTTTTCCCGCTCTCTATTTTTCTCTTCCTTTCTTTCATTCCGTCTCACCAAATGCTATGTACAAGCCACTAGCTAGAAGTTCTAGATACCATGGGGCGAACAAGAGATACAGTCCCTGGCCACATGGAGCTTCCTTTCTCGTGTGGAGAGACAAAGAATGAGGACCTTAAGAAGTGGAATGTCAGCTATCAGTGATAAATGCAAAGAAAAAAATACATTGGCATGAGGGCAATAAAGAGTTAGGATGGAAGAGGCGAGGGCTTCCTGTTTCATACAGGTGACTGGGTGCCTCGTTCACCAGCTGACCTTGCATCCACTCAGCAGATATCCAAACTGCTCTGACTGGCAAGGCCTTCACAGCCTTACCTGCGTCGCCCTCTCCAGCCCCTTCCAACCGTCTTCTTCCTACACCTGCCTTCGCTTCCATCACTAAACTAATCCTGAGTCCTCTGGGCTGCAGAACCTTCTTGCCTGTGGTTTCCTCTCCTGAAACGTCCGGCTTCTCCTAGCCCGATCACAGGCCAACGTGACCTTCAAGCCCAGCTCAGTTCTCTTCTCTCCCCTCTGCCCTCCCAGAAGCCCCTGCTCTCCGGGTGGAGCTGTAGCTGACCGCTGTCTCCCGTGGATTCCCCTCCTCACATCTGTCACAGTGAATTACCTTCCGGTAACGTGTGTTTTTGCCCCTCTTACTGCACGGGCTGTAAGCCTGTGAGGGCGAGGCCTGTATTTTACATCTCTGAATACTCTTCATGCTTAGATATGCTTCACGCGCTATATGGCCTTTACAACTTTATGTAGCTCTATCTTTATATACTTTACATATAACTAATAGCTTGTTTGCATGCATTTGGGGGCTAATAGAGGAAATGATCATCCCATGAACACAGGAACTTGGCAGGCTAAAGTCCATGGGGTTGCAAAGAGTCAGACATCACTGAGCACACGTTCACACACACACAGAGGAAATGGTGCAATTTTGTGTTTTAGGAGGAATGTTGCTTATGATTAACCTTTACTCTTTTCGTAAAGCACTGACATAAGGAACAAAACTTTAAGTGTCACATCAGAGAGCCCAGGAAGGTTCTTTCTGATCTTGGGGCTCTAGGATCTGGCTTATTTATCTCAAAGCCAGTGGTCTCCCCTCCCAGCTATTTATCATGAATTTCTGGGCCTCAGGCTGTGTTCCCTTTCGAATGTGGTTTTTCTGGTTGTTCCAAGCAAAATACTCAGTGTGCCTTTTAACATTACCGGAAAACTAATTTATCTTGTTTGATGACACTCAGATCTTCGGAAACTGGGTATGTTCCGATCAGCTCATTGGTTTCCATCTTTAGAGATTGCAGTAAAATTTAGTCTTGAGGCCAGTACTCCAGGGCACACTGCTCTGCGTGTGGCCTGAGTGACTCACGAGGCCCTGACAGCTCACCACTTATTAAAAAGGAAACTGTACAATGGACTTTTAAAGTGCGTGTGCCTAAAAAGGACTCCTCAGCCTGATTCTTGGAAGTTTAAGTAATGGAAAACTGGTTATCTCAGATCTCTCGGGAACTGTAAAGAGGCAAATTGGAGAATCAGAATATGCCACAGAAGGAATTACCTCACGATATGAGATGATCAAAGTCCACTGCCGAGGGTGAGCTGTGTCATGCTGGGCAAAACCACCTTCTGAGTGTGTGAAGGTCGAGTGACTGATCCTTTAAAGGAGGGAATCGACTCCAATAGGAATAGTTCTATTTTGTTCGATGAGGTAGTTGTGAAAAAAGATTTACCGTCTTAATACTCCCATCAGTTTCATCAGCACTGAACCCACATTTCCTCCTGATAAAAATGAAAATTCATATTCTTAGTGGAGGGGAGACACCGAATAACCCACATCTGCCTGTCCCTTTTCTCTCTCTCTCTAATGTGTCTGGGTGTTGTCACCTGTAGGTATGTTGCAGGAATTCCAGGGCCTGAGAGTGGGCTCTTGCCGAACACTCAGAAATGAATTGTCCAAGGAGAGACACGTGCTGGCAAAGCACGAGGCTTTATTGGGAAGGGGTGCGCGGGCGGAGAGCAGCAGTACAAGGGAACCTGGGAAACCTGCTCTGCCATGCGGCTCGCCATCTTGGGTTCCATGGTGATGGGGTTAGTTTCCGGGTTGTCTCTGGCCAATCACTGTGACTCAGGGGCCTTCCTGGTGCTGCGTGCATCACTCAGCCGAGATGGATTCTGGCGAGAAGGATTCTGGGAGGTTGGCGGGACGTGTGGACTGAAGTCTCCTTTTGCCCTTTCCCCAGTTTTTCTGGTTGGTGGTAGCTTGCTAGTTCTGCATTCCTTACCGGGACCTCCTGTTTTAAGATAACTCATGCGAGTGGTTACTGTGGTACCTGGCCAGGGTGGGTGGTTTCCGTCAGCGGTTCCCCAGTAGGTGTATTGCCATGCACTTGAAGTGTGCTACGGGAGGCAGACTGTCCCTCACACCTGGCTTCCCCCGCTGGTGGTGGTTTAGTTGCTGCGTCGTGTCCAACTCTTGTGCCCGTAGAGGAGCCCAGCTCTTCTGTCCGTGGGATTCTCCAGGCAAGGATATTGGAGTGGGCTGGCATTGCCTTCTCCAGGGGATCTTCCTGTCCCTAGGGATTGAACCTGCATCTCTGGTGTCTCCTGCATTGCAGGCGGCTTCTTTACCACTGAGTCATCGGGGAACCCCATCCTGTCTTATTTCCAGACAACAGTCTTAGAATGTGATTCCTGTAGGCAATAGGGGTGGGTAGTGTCCTGGTGAGGACTGCTGGGCTAAGGTGCTTCTGCCTGAGAACAAAGACAGCAAGTTCCAGATGTGCTGGTTTGCAGCATTCTGGGACCAGACTGACTCGATGGGCATCTAGGTTCTACCACATAAGGGCTGTGAGGTCCTGGCTGAGTTCTTGGCCTCAGTGTCTTCACCTGTAAAATGGGAATGACAGGACCAACCTCACTGGGTCTTTGTGAGCTCTGTATGCATTTATACATGTGAGTGTTTGGACCAGTACCTGGCACCAAGAGTTAGTTCAATAAATGCTGGCTAGAGTTATCATTAATACATTACTAAATCAGAATTACAAATAATCTATTCTGGGAGAGTACTTGCCACTTGCTGTGCATCTGGAATGCTGTAGGCGTCAGACTATGAGTCAGTTTCCTTCTTCGACTCCCATCTTGACTGTCTATTCCAAGATCCTGTCTGACTTTTCCCTACCACTTGAGATAATCCACGTAATAACTGCCTCTTGCTTATCCCCGCACCTCCAAGGAGCCTTACGCCATTTCTTGCTGGTTGCTTCTGGTTTTAACTAACCCTGGAATTGGTAAATAAATGGCCTTCCACTCATGGTGGCTTGTTGTAGGAAGTCTCATGGGCATGTCTGGAAAGGCTTTAGAGCCGGGGTCCCCAACCTCCTGGATCTCATGACTGGTGATCTGAGGTGGAGCTGATGTAATGATGAGGGGGTAAAGTGCAGAGTAAATGTACTGTGCTTGAATCATCCTGAAATCACCCCCCTCTCCTCGTCCGATCCCTGGAAAAGCCGTCTTCCATGAAACTGGACCCTGGTGCCCACAAGACTGGGGACCTCTGCCTTAGATAACTGGTCTTACGTGAGGAAGGATTCTAGTTGCAGAGTGTGAAGGAGGAAACTGATGAGATCTCAGCCTCCATGTCCCCGCAGGACAGATCCCGACAGAGACGGAGCACTGAGGGGGAGGGAGTTACGTGTTGTTATTTAGTCGCTCAGTCGTGTCCAACTCTTGCAACCCCATGGACTGTAGCCTGCCAGTTTCCTCTGTCCATGGGATTCCCCAGGTAAGAATACTGGAGTGGGTTGCCGTTTCCTTCTCCAGGGGATCTTTCAAACCTGCGTCTCCTGCATTGGTAGGCAGATTCTTTACTGCCCAGCCACCAGGGAAGCCTGGAATCGCACATAGGCTGGAGAAAACAGGACTGGGGATGGGGGTTTGGCCGCGGTCTCCCGGGCTGGTCAGTGCTTTTGAGCAATGAATTAATTGATACTAGCTCCTGTTTCTTTGTGACATGCCTGGGCCTGGAGAATGGGGAGCAAAGAGGCCACATGTGGGCTATCTGGTATGCTTTCCAAAGCCCCCCTCCCTTGGCATCAGGCCCAGAATGCTTGGGTGCCCTGGGAGGACCCAGTTCTTCACTGGGAATTCACCCACCAGATTCTTGAGCAGGTTTGCAGGATGGGCTCCTAGCCATTGCCTCTCTACTCAGGCTGGTCAGTTACATCCTGGTCAGTTTCCCAGATGAGAAAATAACGTCTCTGCATTTTTGTTTGCAGAAATTATCATTGACCTCTGGCTTCTTGGGCTTTTTAAATAGCAAATAATAATGGCTGTTATGATTAACGCAAGGGTTAAAACTTTCTGCTGGGTGTGTGTTTCATTTTACAGCCTAACTCATTCTCTCCATGCATCAATTTCCAGTTCTGTCCTTGGCTTGGGGTTTATTACCAACTTGGCAGGCAATGCCTCTTGCCTTTTATTTTTAGAACTTAGAGTAAGGATTAGCAATGTAATATTAAGAATCTGGTGAATTGAATTAGGTAAAATACACAATAGAGAAAAAGCTGTAAAAGCTTGACTTTTTTGATACATAAGAAGTAAAAATGGCTTTTTAGAATTTTAATCTAGGGCGTGTTTTTGTCCTTCAATTCCCTTGGCCAGTGACTCTGAGGATTTCAAAATGGCTTTGGGGAATACGTGTGATTCTAGGATTCTTAGTGACTCGGGAAAAAAGTTTCCTTGTCTCTTCTTATGAAAGTGATATGGGTATTTATAGCTTGAATATATGCTACTAGGAACTGCCGATTGTCTAAGTTTTTACTCTGTGATTAAAAAAACTCAGTTTAGAGCTGTATGTGTGTGTGCTTTCATGAATGAAGGCTCAAACCAGTTGTGTGCTGGTTTCCTACCATAAATCCAAGTTTCTGGCGAGCTCTGGATCCCGTCCTGCCTGATCTCCCAGACTAGTGTGTCTCATCGAGCTTCCTGTGATGGTGAAAGTGTCCTATGTCTAGTCACTAGACACACATGGCTAGCACTTGAAATGTGGCTCGTGCAACTGACTGAAGACCTGGCTTTTAATTTGGTTTGAGTTAATAATGTGTAAATACCCTCACATATCTGTGTGGGGCCTCGCCCTGGGCTTGGATAGTTCCCATCAGAAACGGCTTGTAACTCAGGCAGCAGCTGGCTTTCTGAGGAACTCAAGCTTCCATAGGGGTGGGATGAACGAAGAATCAGAGGGGACAGGTGCCACTGTTCCCTCTGCAACCCCTCGGGCAGTGTCTCTGCTGGAAGTAAGCCTCCTTGGGAAGTGCTTTTCTACCCTTAGTCCTCAGAGCTTTAATACTGTAAGCCCTCCTAAGGCTCCACACTGCTCTGAGGATAAGCTCTAGGCTCCTAATGACTTTTATTATCTGCTCACCTCTCACTTTTTGGCCCATTACTTTCCCCATCATCCAGTGATTTCTCATCACATGGATAGACTTGCATTCCACCATCGGGCTGTGTGCATCCTTACCACTAGAGCTTTGCAGACCCTGAGCCCTCTGCCTGGAATGCCCTTTCCCTCCCCTTCACCCAGCTCACTCCTCCCTGTCCTGTGGGTCTCAGATTGGATGTCACCCGCAGCATCTCCTCTGGGAAAAGCTTTCTGGAGCCCTCCTCGGACAGGTAGGTGCCCTTCCTGGTATGCTTCCTAAGTGGATCCCCGTCACACCACCTACCACACTTGATTGAAGTCACTTATTTTCCTCTAAGTCTCCCCCTTTATACTGTGTGTGCATGCTAAGTCGCTTCAGTCATGTCCCATGCTTTGCGACCCTATGGACTGTAGCCCACCATAAACTCCCCTGTCCATGGGGATTCTCCAGGCAACAATACTGGAGGGGGTGGCCATGTCCTTCTCCAGGGAATCTTCCCGATCCCGGGATCAAACACAAGTCTCTTACGTTTCCTGCACTGGCAGGTGAGTTCTTTACCACTACCACCTCCTGGGAAGCCCCTGCTTACACTAAAGTTTTGCATAGTGTGGTCCCTGGACCAACCATATGAGCATCACCCAGGCATTGGCTAGACGTGCAGGTTCTCAGCTCCCAGCCTAGATCTCCTAAATCAAAAACTCCAAAGACTAGGCCTAGTAAGCCCTCCAGGGGAGCCCAATGTCAGTTCAAGTTACGGAACCACTGAGCTAAGCCGTAAGCTTCATGAAGGTTGGAATCTATGACTTCCTATTCGACCCTGTGTCCCTTAGCACACTACATGGCTTGGAGGAGTACATGTTCAAGAAACACCTCCAAACATGGTACTTTGGTTATGCTTTGGGCTGCTTATCCTGTAAGGAAATTTTTACCTGAAACCAATTAAAATCTCTTCTCCTTTCGCCAGAGGAGATAAAGGACAGAGTACTTTTTCTAAAAAAAAAAAAAAAGTACATTCTAATATATTCAATGTATATTGAATATACATTATAATATATTCAATGTATATTGAATATATATTATAATATATTCAATATATATGTATGTTATTTTTCATATTCTTTTCCATTATGACTTCTCACAAGATATTGAATATAGTTCCCTGTGCTATATGGTGGGGTCTTGTTGTTTATCCAGTCTATATATAATAGTTTGCATCTGCTAATTCCAAACTTTCAATCCATCTCTCCCTCATACCAATACTTGTTATTTTTTGTTTTCGATACTTGAGTACTTGAAAGAGAAAGTTAACTGGGATAGCGTCAGAGAATGAGTCTTTAAATTCTTTAACTGTATTTCTTTGATCATTTAAAACTTATACGTTGAGTACCTATTGTATAATAAATTGCCAAATTGAAAGAAAATCAATAGAGTTTATTCCAGTTGGTCCTTGAAAATGTTTGTTAGAATTTGATTTTGACCACTTCTGCCCTCTCTTCAAACAGTTAAAAGTTAGACTGTCCCTCTGGGAGCTTGCCTGTGTAAACAGGTGAGTCCATGTGGCTGACCAGGGAGGGAGCCCAGCCTGGGATCCATAAATAGTGAAGAGATCAATCATTAAACATGCTAATAATCAAGGATTAACTTGACAAAGTAGTTGATATGAAATTGCCAAAACCATAGGAAATGTTACCAAGGGTTTTTATCTTGGTAGGAAGAATAAAAATGAGAGGAGTCAGTTTGTGTTCTAACCTTTCCCTTCCCCAAAGTCGGTGTGATTACATAATGCATGAGTTTTACTCCTGAAGCAGGACGCTGTCATAGGAACAGTCTAATAAAGTAGTTCTGGTGGGAGTGTAATAAGTGAATATAAGAATACATTCAGCATGGGGAATCTCCAATGTACAATTACACATTGTTGATAAACAACCCGAGACTATTTTGGGCTGGCAGGTATAGCGTGTCTCTGGCTGGCAAGATACACACCGTATATGGTGGCAGAGGTGTCAGATGCCAAGGCAGCTTCTATTTCTGAAATAACACTTTCTCATTCTGAAAAAGCCCACTTTTAACCATTATGCAGAGATCCAGGCCGGAGGAAGTATTGCTGAGATTATTTTGAGTTCTGGTTTCTGTGCCATCTTCTCCCTTTGGGAGAGCTGAAAAAGCAGGTAATGGATACGCCCTAGGCGGCTTTGTTGTGAGCGGCTGGGAGAGTGAAATATTTAATGTCTCCCTCACTACTAGGGTGACATTTTCCTGCGGCCCAAGCACGGCAGGTTACGAGCTAGGCATTCCCCTCCCCGTTAATAATTCAACAGATGAGGGTGAATTTGAGCCTCAGCCCGGGCTATAGTAACTGCTCAGCTGTTCCTGAGCTGTTGCTTTCGTCACAAAGCGACAGTTTCTTCTAGGGTGTACTCCTCTTGCATAAAAATGAGGACAGCTGGTGTTTATTGCATCCTCCCTGTGGTTCTATTCCTGGAATTCCTATTCCAGGAATTTCTAAATATTTGCTCATTTCAGCCTCACGGCAACCCCCAGAGGCAGACACTATTATCTTGCCCATTTGACAGATGAGAAAACAGAGGAATAGCGGTAGTACTTGACGAGCTCTTCTGAGGCCTGGCGGCTGCAGGAGGTGTGTCTGTGGAGCCCACGCCCTTCCTCGTGCGCGTGGTGGGGACGCTGGGTCGTGGCACAGGGACATGACCTTGGCAACTGAAGAAATGGGATTTGTTCCCAGTGTCTGCCCTGCGGCAACCAGCCGTGGCCCTTCAGTGCTCCCCATCTCCTTTCTCCACCTCTGTGTGCGTCCTGGAAGTGGGGATGGTGCTGACATTCTACTCACTTATGGGGGAGAAAGAAAATTAATAAAGGACGGGACAGTGGTCAAGAGTCTGCCTGCCAGTGCAGGAGACCCAAGAGATGTGGGTTCCGTCCTTGGGTGGGGAGGATACCCTGGAGAAGGAAACAGCAACGCGCTCCAGTACTCTTGCCTGGAAAATTCCATGGACAGAGGAGCCTGGTGGGCTACAGTCCACGGGATCTCAGGGAGTTGGACATGACTGAGCGACTGAGCACACGGCATTTGAGCTAAAAGTGATTCTTAAAAAAAGTTGTGCAGGAGGGAAGGGGTAAATTGGGAGACTGTGATCGACAAATACACACTACTAAATATGAAATAGATAACTAATAAGGATCTATTGTATTGCACAGGGAGCTCTCTTCATTACTCTGTAATGACCTATATGAAAAAAAATCCAAAAAAGAGTGGATATATGTACATGTATAAGTGATACACTTTGCTATACAGCAGAAACTAACGCAACATTGTAAGCCAACCATACTCTAATAAACAATGTTTTTAAGTTATAATGCACTAAAGCAAAGTAAATGCTAAATGTTCTTAGTGATCCAAAGAGCACATGTGCCCCCTCAGGTCCCATAGAAACAGGGCAGCCCCAACTTAGAGTTCTCCGTGACGTTTCACTGTATGCAATATTCCGTGAAATTCACTTTTCACTTTAGGAAATGTGAAATATTCAGGTGTGCTTAAAAGTACTCTCCTTTTGACCATGAAAAGGCTTATTTCATGAGTTATTTAATATCTGAGTTCTCATGATGACTGCACTAAGCATGTGGTCCCTTCAGAGCCTATGTTATGAGTTAGGACACGGTGTGCTGCATACGATGGTGACTTAATGGTAATACATTAATTTTCAGGCTTTTGTTTCTTTACTTTTAATTGAGGAAGATTGTAAACACGTAGAAAAATGGAGTCGTATAATCAGCCCTCTTTGTTCATGGCCATGGTCAGTGGTCTTTCATTTATACCTGTTTCCTCCCTCCCCTACATTATTTCAGAATAAACTTGGTCAACGTGTCTTTCCATCAAACCTGTTTTGAAATTTGTTTGTTTCACTTTTTCCTATCATGGTTGTTTGCCACGCAGACTTTGAGAAAAGCAAACATCTGCATTAAATGTGTGTAGTTAGATTACTAGCTGTAACTCTTCCCTAGACGATGCCAGAGTGATAGTTTTGTTTGTTTCAATGAGGTCCACTTTTAGGGGGTCTTGGAGTTATTATCCTCTAGAAAATACACAGTGCCTTAAATGATCATAGTTTTCTGAAACCATACCCCAGTGTCCAGGGACAAGGTGAAGAGGGGAAAGGATACAGGATTTGGGTTCAGATAAGACCTGATTCTGGTCCCCTGTTTGCTACAAGCTCTGAGAGTGTGGATATAACTGTGAACCGTAAGCTTGATTCTTTATGTATAAAGTTCATTCATTTGGTAGTTCTTCTATTCAAAGGTTCACTTTTTTCAGACCCTGTTCTGGATTATGGCAATATCACAGAGAATAAAACAAAAACAATTTACTTTTCAGTGATGTTGTATAGCTCAAGGGCATTAATGGTACATGAAAACTTGTTGCACACTCTCAAGTAAAATATAATGGTTATTATTACCTTTATTTTCTTGCACTGCTTTTCACTTGAAAACTTCAGTTCACAAGTATTCTAGGCTGATAGTAGTTTTTAATAAACTTAAGTTTTATTGAGAAAAATATTATTCATTCTCTCATAGCTGGAATGTCTTGCTTCAGTTCAGTTCAGTCGCTCAGTTGTGTCTGACTCTCCGCGACCCCATGAATCACAGCATGCCAGGCCTCCCTGTCCATCACCAACTCCTGGAGTTCACTCAAACTTAGTTTGTTACAAATGGTTACTTGAGTCTGAGCTACTGTGTGCTCCGCTAAGGGTTTTCCATGAGATCAAGATTGAGCTTCACAGGGACCTGTAAGATAGGCCTTGCCTTGATTGTACAAATGAGGAGTCTTAGTGGGGCCCTTTTTCCCAAGGTCCCAGGAACAGTAAGAGGTGGAGCTGGGATGTTAGCCATGTCTGTCTCTTGGTCTTCAGACAGAAGCCCTGAGCCATCCCTTGATCCTGCCTCACTTGGGAAATAAGAGAAAGAGGGCTTGGTCCTGAGCTTTTGGAATTTACTTCTCCATGTGAGACAAAAGCAACCACAGTACAGGGCAGACTATGAAGGAAGGGTTGGGCAGACAGCAAGTTGTTCTTAAACGGAGAAAGCCACTGTCTCAGGATTTGAGGGTCTGCAAAAGGAATGGAAGTGCTCTGTGCCTTTGTGAGCGTGTGTGCCTGTGTGCTGGGAGGAGGAGGCCACCGTGGGGTTGGAGGTGGGTGGGCTCGATGGGTGAGCCCAGAGCAGAGAGCCACACAGCCTTTCTTAATTCTAGTCTGAGGTGAAACTGATCATTTCCAGAATGGAGCGCGACAGAAACCATTGGTCCGTAGCTTTTGAAGACAACCTGAATGATCGCCCAGATTCCCCCACTGGACCTAGGACAGCTGTTTCTTGAGAGTCATTGATGCAGATTTTAGAATGTATTGGATGGTCATTGTATTTTTGTATTTGGTCTCAATGGCAGAATTTTAATCTCTAGAAATGATTCCTCTAACTGATAGCCTAAGTGTTTAAACTGTGGCAAGCATTCATAAAGGTAGATCCCCATGTGGTATGTGCAGGCATATGCAGAATTAGCCATATCAGCGCTGGGCAACATTGTTTTCTGTGTGTGTTGTGTAGACTTTGGAAATCTAACACGCAAAGTCACCATCATCAGGTGTCTGAGGTTGGAAAAGCAAAGGAGGAGAGGGCGTGGCCTCTGAGTCTGAACGGAGCCAGCCTGGAGCCCACGGGCTGACCTGCTAAACAGGTCCAGCTGAGGAGTGTTTGGAGGCTGGTTTTGTGGCCAACAACCAACTTTGGGTCTTGAGCATAGCTTGGCTTTTCGTTGACTGTAGGATGACAGAGCATGTGTGTCACGACTCAAATATTAAGGGCTGGCTGATTGTGTATCCACAGCACAGGCTTTTAGAGTGCTTTAAAAACATGCTTTGAGAAGATCTTGATTCGTTCCAGATATCCACAGTTCAAATTCATGTAGTACTGAAAGACTCTTGAGTAGTTTTTCCCTGGATTGCGGACCACGTGCACGTATTCATTCCTGATTTGGCTGTGGAGATCGATGGATTATTTAAGCCTCTCATTGACTGATTGATGACTGGTGCTCTCTGCTTCATTCTTACACTCTTTTTTTCTCTTCTTGTAAAGAGCTCTGGGCAGTCAGGAGGATTATGGGGTTGAAATGTTAAGTGAGATTATGGGGTTAAATGACAGTGAGATTTGCTACTTGTTGGGTGTTTATCCCCAGCCTTGGTTGATGATGGACATTGAAGATCTATTATGGAGAGTGGGGGTGGGGGTGGGAGGTGATGGGGAGAGTCCTTTGGACATCTCAGTCAGAGCCTGCTTGCTCCCTAGACCCAGAGGGGACACTGGCCGTGAGCCTTGTTTCCTAAATAGAGGAACCATCCTCCCGCCTCAACTCAGAGTTCCAGAGCAGGCCTGCACCTAAACCAGGGGAAGTCACACATTAACTGTTGCAAAACTTTATTAGCATTAGTAACAGTGTGATAAAAGTTATGAATGGTATGTCGATAACAATAGGGCTGAGGAAGTTAATTTTCTGTTCGTTAGGGCAAGTCCTTGCAGGAGGTGGGGGTTGAACTCTGGGCCCTCAGAGCAGGGGGCATGGGAAAGAGCAAAAATACTCAAATGTATTTAGTTTTTATTTCACTTCAGCGTTTTAAAAAGGAGATGTTCTCTCTGTATTACAGTGCCTTTCTGTTGGGGGTGAGGTGGGAGTGGGGTCAGTCAGTTCAGTTGCTCAGTCGTGTCAACTCTTTGCGACCCCAACTCTTTGCGACCCCATGGACCGCAGCACGCCAGGCCTCCCTGTCCATCACCAATTCCTGGAGTTCACTCAAACTCATGTCCATGGAGTCGGTGATGCCATCCAACCATCTCATCCTCTGTCGCCCCTTCTCCTCCCACCTTCAATCTTTCCCAGCATCAGGGTCTTTCCCAGTGAGTTGGTTCTCCGCATCAGGTGGCCAAAGTGTGAAAAGGCAGAAAGGGAGTGGGGCAGGTATTGCCAAATCAAACACCAGCCTGGTCACGATGTGCTCATGCTCCCAGAAGGTACACAGAGATTTTAAAGAGAAGCAAGTATTGATCAAGAGGGGAAAGAAAAGCTCCAGAATGAATTGGCATTTTTCCTGGGGCCATGTTTGTTAGGAGATGGAGTGGAGAGATTATTTAATTGGTACTTTTTAAAACCTTGGAGCATTTTGAGGCTGTTTTAATAAATGTTGGATGCCTCTATGGGTTGGTGCTTTCTCTTAGAATGCAAATCAGAATAGCTGTTTGGGCGTGGCCTGCGTTAGTCATTTCTGTTTGAGGAGCCTCGCTTTATTTACATCAAATACCAGTTGTGGCACGTGGACTCAGCTTCTCTGCAGCGTGAAGAATCTTCCCAGATCAGGGATGGAGCCCATGTCCCCTGCACTGGCATGCAGATTCTTTACCACTGAGCCATGAGGGAAGCCCCCCGAATCCCACATTTACTGAAGAAAAACTTTTTTTTTTTAAAGTGCAGTTCAGTTCAGTCACTCAGTCGTGTCTGACTCTTTGCAACCCCATGAATCACAGCACGCCAGGCCTCCCTGTCCATCACCAACTCCCAGAGTTCAGTCAAACTTATGTCCATTGAGTCAGTGATGCCATCCAGCTATCTCATTCCCTGTTGTCCCCGTCTCCTCCTGCCCCCAACCCCTCCCAGCATCAGAGTCTTTTCCAGTGAGTCAACTCGTTGCATGAGGTGGCCAAAGTATTGGAGTTTCAGCTTTAGCATCAGTCCTTCCAATGAACACCCAGGATTGATCTCCTTTAGAATGGACTGGTTGGATCTCCTTGCAGTCCAAGGGACTCTCAAGAGTCTTCTCCAACAGCACAGTTCAAAAGCATCAATTCTTCGGCGCTCAGCTTTCTTCACAGTCCAACTCTCACATCCATACATGATCACGTTTTAAGTTTACTTCTCTATTATTGGGGGCTTCCCTGGTAGCTTAGCTGGCAAAGAATCCTCCTACAATTCAGGAGACCCAGGTTCAATTCCTGGGTTGGGAAGATCTGCTGGAGAAGGGAACAGCTTCTTTACCACCGAGCCACCAGGGAAGCCCTCAGAATCCCACATTTATTGTAGAAAAAGTATTTTTAAAAAGTTTACTTCTGTGTTATTAAAACTGAGCAGGAACTACAATAGAAAGATCTTTGAGGAGTATTTTATCACTGACATCCATTCACGGCAATAATAAAGTAATAAATATTATGACTTTTCAGTTGGTTTTGCTACTGTTTTTGAATCTTCTACAGGGAATTCACTTCCTTATTACCTGAAACCTGGGCCATCCAACCCGTCCCCTTTGTAGGTCTCTGTGGTTGTAGCCTGCGCCTGATTATCTGTGGGAACTTGGATGAGTCATATTAAACGATTCTACACCCAATTCTAATGTGTGTGCTTTCCCACACCACCATGCAATTCTCTGACCCTCGCTGGCCGTCCTCCAGTTTGGCACAATTCTGACACTGTCTGCCCGGAGAGAGCCTCAGATCCCGTGGGTTACGGGCTCAGCCCTACCAGGCGGCTCGCCCTCCAGTTCAGACCCAGAGGCAAGTCCGGGTTGCCACCTGTGCTTCTGACCTTCCAGCTGTAGATGGGCGGTTCCAACGACCTCCTTGTGGGGTTCAATTAATTTGCTAACATAGCTCAGAGGACTGGAATGATTTACTGAGTCTAGGTTACTGGTTTATTACAAAAGGCTGTAACTCAGGAACAGCCAGATGGGAGAGAGGCACAGGGCAAGACGTGAGGTGCGCTGCCCTCTCCATGTGTCTGCCTGTTCCCCACCCACAAGCTCTTCAGACCGCCTCCTTTAGGACTTTTACGGGACTTCATCTTACGGCCTGATTGGTTAATCACTGCTATTGGCAGTTGATTCAACGAATAGCCCCTTCCCCAGTCCATGGATGCTTTCTGAAAGTCACCTCATTAAATAGCAAAAGATACTTTTGTAACTCTCACCACTTAGGAAATTTCAAGTTTTTAGGAGATCTATAGAATGGACAGAGGAGCCTGGTGGGCTGCAGTCCATAGGGTCGCTACTAGTCGGACACGACTGAGCAATTTCACTTTCACTTTTCACTTTCACACATTGGAGAAGGAAATGGCAACCCACTCCAGTGTTCTTGCCTGGAGAATCCCAGGGACGGCGGAGCCTGGTCGGCTGTTGTCTATGGGGTCGCACAGAGTCGGACATGGCTGAAGTGACTTAGCAGCAGCAGCAGCAGCATACCAGGAATAGGACAAGCACCAAAGAGCTACTTCTTCTTTAAGTCACAATATCACACACATCTCTCATTCTTAGTTTCTGGGAGAATGGGCCAGGGCAGTGGCCATTATATCTTTTTCTTTTTTTGAAAGTCATAGTTCTTCAAATAAAAATTCTGTTGTGTACCATAGATTTAAAAGAGATGGCAGCCAAACTGCTGGCTCCTGCTGCCCCAAGGGCTCTGCTAAGGACGCTGCCAGTGGGCACCCTGGGGAAACCAGTGTGGGGGGCTGGGCAGGAGAGAGGGCGGGAACCAGGCAGCTCCAAGACCTGCTTCCCTCCAGGTGAACGGGGAGGGGGCAAAAGGCAGTTTGTGTAAAGGCAGAGACCTGGGCTCTAGGTGACACTGAGGAACCCCCTGGCAAAGGTGGACCCTGCTTGCTCGTAATGACTTCCGTTTTATGCTCCTCCCCTTGCTCAGTGTCCACAGAAGTCGAACCCTGAGCAGAGATTGGAGGATGTCAAGGGCATCCAGACTGGACATGTTCTAGCTCCAGCACAAAGTTAACTGTGTGTCTCTTAGTTATGTGTCTCCTCAGCTATAAATTGGATTAATTATCTCTTCTCCAGCTTAACCCCATGGTAATGTTATTAGGTACAATTAAGGCACTGGGTGTTGTGACTAAGAGCATAGGCTTTCAGCGAGGATTCTGATCCCATGTACTGCCTGTATGCCCTTGGGCAGGGAACTTAACGTCTCTGTCAGTTTTCTCATCCGTAAAGTGGGGCCAACAATTGGACCCTGAGCAAATGAAATAAAATAGTACTTGCCACGCATTCAGCTCATTGCCTGATGCATAGGATGTGTTTGTTTCGTTTTTGGTCACTCAGTAGTGTCTGACTCTTTTGTGACCCCATGGACTGAAGCCCACCAGGCTTCTCTGTTCGTGGGATTTTCCAGGTGAGATTACTGGAGTGGGTTGCCATTTCCTCCTCCAACGGATCTTCCTAACCCAGGCATCGAACCTGCATTTCCTGCATTGCAGATGGATTTTTTTTTTTAACCACTGAGCCACTGGGAAAGAAGGTGTAGTGAGCTCTTTTTAAACACTCAACACCATCATCTCAGGAAAACAGAAACTCTATATTATAAGACCCTGCTGCTGGGAAAGATTGAGGGAAGGAGGAGAAGGGGGCGACAGAGGATGAGATGATTGGATGGCATCACCGACTCAATGGACATGAGTTTGAGGAAATTCTGGGAGATGGTAAAAGACAGGAAAGCCTGTCCATGCTGCAGTTAATGGGGTCACAAAGAGTCAGACATGACTTAGTGACTGAACAACAGTATTATAAATATTCTCATAAATCCTTAAACCTATTGAATATGTAGAAACTTAGATACTTCTGTTAGTTGACCTGTCCAAAAATCTGAAAGCCAGAACAGATAGTATAGCTGACTGTAAGAAACTCTGGAGATTGTTCAAACCAAATGAATGTCCAGGAAACATATAAAATATTAACCACATGCTTGCAGGACAATCCTGGTCCCAAGCTTTGGGTGTGAATTCAGCTGTCTGGGTAGAGTTTGTAATCTAAGCTGAGTCTTCTCAGCTGACTTTAAATATAGTAGAGGAGACATTGATGAAATATCAGGTGTGGCCTTCATCCCTTAAACTTCTGGGACCCAGAATTTGTGAAGATGTTAACATTCAACTGAACCAAGAAGTAAGACTCTGTGACCAAATGTAGACATTCATGAAACCATGATAGTGTCTAGAAGGGATACCAAATATGTGCACTGATCATCCTTGATGTGTCAGTCATGCATACCATTTACTTAAACCTTGAAACATCTTTACATATGAATATTTGGAAAATTCATAACATCTTTACATTAGCAAAAAGTACCAGGAGAAAGTTTGTATTTTCAGTTGAAGTTCCTGGGAAGAAAAGCTATGACAAACCTAAACAGTGTATTAAAAAGCAGAGACATCACTTTGCCAACAAAAGTCTGTATAATCAAAGTTATGTTTTTTCTAGTAGTAATGTATGGATGTGAGAGTTGGAACATAAAGAAGGCTGAGCACTGAAGAATTGATGCTTTTAAACTGTGGATTTGGAGAAGACTCTTGAGAGTCCCTTGGACTGCAAGGAGATCCAACCAGTCCATCCTAAAGGAGATCAGTCCTGAATATTCATTGGAAGGACTGATGCTGAAGCTCCTACTTTGGCCACCTGATGCGAAGAGCCGACTCATTGGAAAAGACCTTGATGCTGGGAAAGATTGAGGGCAGGAGGAGAAGGGGACGACAGAGGATGAGATGGTTGGATGGCATCACTGACTCAATGGACATAAGTTTGGGCAAACTCTGGGGGACAGTGAAGGCCAGGGAAGCCTGGCATGCTGCAGTCCATGGGGTCGCAAAGAGTCGGACATGACTGAGCGACTAAACAACAACAGACCTTCCAGATGCAGATTATAATAGGATGAGGAACAACTAACATTTTAAATCATCTTGTCACTGGACCTCTGCCCCAGGCTCTTGAGGTCTATTGTGTTTATTGCATGAAGCCTGGAAATTTAATGAAGGCTGGTGGTTTGGGGTCTCCATCTGCAGAGTACAGGCCAGCCAGGCTCTAAGGAAAAGAAGAACCTAGACCAGATATCATGGCATCCCATAACCCTTCAGTCCGTGGGGTCGCAAAGAGCTGACAGGACTGAGTGACTAACACATGCACCCACACAATCCTTAGGAGGGAATTGGGATTTTACGTTGACTAATGCAGTGGGAAGGTGATTACGATTATGATATGAAAGATTAAAAGGTAGGTTTCATCTCTCCTGCCCTGACATGCCAAGCATCCCTTTTTTGGTCTCAGACTGCCTCCGGATGAAAGCAACCTCCTTTCACGCTGCCACTTTTGACTTTGCAATCATTTGCAAAGAAGTAGGATTGACAGTAAGAAAAAAAGGTATGGGTGGGCGCTCTGACACATCTTTTCTCTGCCTTTGACCAGCTCTGAGACAGATCTAAAGAGATTTGAGGGCAAAAACACCTGATTGAAATCTCATTTATGACCCTAGAGCAGTTACCTGCCAAATGAGGAAAGCACCTGCTTTTTAGTTACGTCATGAGGCTTTCAGCACCTAAGTGACTGCTGAATGGTCTTCAGTTATAAGGGGGGTTTGGTATCATCAATTGTTGAGTTATTATTTATTTGGCTGTGCTGGGTCTTCACCGCTGCTCGAGTTTTTCTCTAGTTGTGGCGAGTGGGGGCCACTCTCTTTGCGGGTGCATGGGCTTCTCACTGTGGCGGCCTCTCTTGTTGTGGAGTGTGGGCTCCAGGGCGCGTGGGCTTCAGTAGGTGCGGCTCCTGGGTTCTGGACACGGGCTCAGGAGTTGTGGCACACGGGCTTAGCTGTCCTGCGGCAAGTGGGATCTTCCCGGACCAGGGGTGGAACCTGTGTATCCTGCACTGGCAGGCAGATTCTTAACCACTGAGCTACCAGGGAAGTCCTTGATTGTTGATTATTCTAGAAAAATAAGCACACACATTGTGTTTCTTTTTCCAGAGCAAAAACTCTTTCCAAAATATACATGTATGTATTATTTATAGAGATTCTGTAATAGGACACAAGTCTGATTTCAGTCTTTCCTCTAATTCGATATTGTATTTAAGGCATTTCCTGTGTTTCTGGGGCTGTCGTTTTTATTCCTACTCTAAAACCATAACTTATAAAACTATTATACTGGTGGGCATTCAGGTGGTTTCTATTCCGGCTTTCTATAGCTGACAACAACCATCTAACATTTTTCTGTGAATAGTTATCTTACTTGTTGAATTGTTTTTGTTGGAAATTTCTATGAATGAGCTTATTGGGTCACATGTTAGAAGTATCTTTAGTGTATCGGTACAGGAAAGTGAAAGTGTTAGTCACTCAGTTGTATCTGACTCTTTGCGACCCCATGGACTGCAGCATGCCAGGCCTCCCTGTCTATTGCCAACTCCTGGAGTTTACTCAAACTCATGACCATTGAGTTGATGCCATCCAGCCATCTCATCCTCTGTCGTCCCCTTCTCCTCCTGTTTTCCGTTGGAATGTATCAATTTCAATGCCAGCAGTAGTGGTTGTGTGTGTGTGTGTGTGTGTATGTAGATGTGTGAGAGAGAAAACTTTACAGCTGCCCAGCATTAGATATAATCATTGAATACTGTTAATAGGCATAAAATGGTGTCTTACCATTTCATCAGTATGCCCTTTGATTACTTGCAAGAGTAATCTTCCTGTGTGCGTGTTCCCATTCACTTATCATATCTGCCCTTTTCCTACCCTTTATTCAAACAAGCAGTCCCTCTTGAGTCTGAATGGGGAATCATTTCTTTTCAAATTTTTTCAGGATTATGTTCAGTTTTGCAAAATGATGTGGATTCTTATATCCTTCTCTAGTGTAATCTTTTTGTTAATTGCATCCATCCATTAATAGGCTAGTGATTCTTCAAATATTAAAATAAATTCAACTCAACAGATTAACTTTTTATTTTGCCTTGGAGGTTTGGCTTCCAGGCAACTGTCAGTTGTAAAGCCCCAATGATTTTACATCATTCAAACATGAACATAATTGAAAAACCTAATCATAGAAGCAATAGTCATGAAGTAAAATGGGACCATTGTCTCTAATAAGCAAGGATGAAGTTTGAATGTAAAAATAACCATGCTTTTCGCCAAGTAACTTTCAGTATGTGTTATAAAAACACATTGTGGATTGAAGCTGAATCTCCAAAGTAAACATATGAGGAATTCTGGCATTGTTTTCCTATGAGAATCCATTTTAGTCTTTTACTTTTTTCTTCTTAGTTTTCCAGACAAAAGAATGGCAGCCCCACCCGATCTTAATTTGAAACACATTTTTCTAGTTGCCACCACCCTAAGTTAGGCATGTGTTCCTTCTTGCTGCAGCTACATCCACTCACTGAGTGTTACTGCTAAAGTTCGGTCATTGGACCGAACTGCCTGGGTTTACAGGTGACAGAACTGTGCCTGGGAGATGCTCAGTGTCCAGTGTGACCTCGGGATGGTCTCCCTGCCCGACTGTCACGTTTCTGGCCACCCACACCCTCTCTGCTATCAGATTCACCCTCTTGAAGCACTGGGCAGATCAGATATCTCCTTGTAGATAACGCTCAGTGCTTCCTTCCAGTTGCTAGAATGAAGTCCTTGTCAGGTCCTCTTAGGCCAGGGGAGTGGACTCCAGCCAGCCGCTCCCGAGCCCGGGGCCCTAAATCGTTCAGCCAGGTGGGTGTCTTATACTTCCCTGTGACTGGGTCTTCACTCCAGCTGTTCCTCACTTCTGAAAATCTCTCTTCCATCCACCCTGAGTACCCGATCCGCTGGGTGACTCCCACACACCCTGCCCAGCTCAAGACAGCTAGGAAATGATTATTGATTTCATTACACTTGAAAGTGATATAAAGGGCAAAGCTTTTAAATTTTTGCACCTCATTGGTGTAGGGGAAACCTGTCTGTAGGTGCCAAAGGTGGCTTTGTTTTGTCAAGCTCTCCGTATCCTTTGCTTGCATTTTCCCTGTGACTTAGGAGGCGCTGAGCTGGTTTGTAGACAAGGAGAGCAGTTGCCACTTGCAGTTGGGAAGCGGGCTTTGATGCTTCCTGGTGCACATGGGCGCTCAGTCGTGTCCGATGCTTTGAGACCCTGTGGACTATAGCCTGCCAGGCTCCTCGGTCCATGGGATTCTCCAGGCAAGAATGCTGCAGTGGGTTGCTGTGCCCTCCTCCAGGGGATCTTCCCAACCCAGGGATCGAACCCCGAGTCTCCTGAATTGCAGGTGGGTTCTTCACCACTAAGCCAGCGGGGAAGCCCGATGCTTCCTGGATGGATCTTCGACTCCAGCCTGAAGCCTCGATGTGTGCTCTGCACCACACCCAGCAAGGAGCTGGGGATGCGCTGAGGGGGTGACTCCAGTCGGAGCTAAATAACCTCGGGAAGATTCCTTAAGCACCTTAGTTTTCTCTTTGGTAAAAAGGCAATGGTAGCGCCCAACCACCCGTCTCAGAATAATTCCATGTCGACGGCGCGACGATGTGTAGGCAGATACTTGGGAGTGAAAGGCAAGGGGCAGCCTCGTGTTAACAGGAAGCAGCTGCCATCACTCGGATATGTTAGGGAGCCTGTGACAGAGCTGGAGTGGCAGTGTCACCAAGAAATCCTTTTATCAGGAAACTGACAAAACTGCCCTTCTCTGAGAGGGCAAAATTTCGAGGTTTCCTCTGCGCCTTTTTTAATATAGTCGTCCCAGTTGTGTGGTATGAAGTGGGAGTCAGTCTTCCTTTGTGACAAAGGGCTCTGGGGTGGTCTTTCCGAGGAACAGAGGGTGAAGCTGTGGACCCGGAGAAGCCTTTTGTATCATCAGTAGAGACCTGACTGAGCTGTCCCCACAGCGGTGATATTAATGGGCCCTTAGTTTTCTGTTGGCGCTTTTCAGGTGGCGCTAGTGGTAAAGGACACGCCTGCCAGTGCAGGAGATACAACAGACGCGGGTTCAGTCCCTGAGTTGGGAAGATGCCCTGGAGTAGGAAATGGCAACCCTCTCCAGTATTCTTGCCTGGAAAATTCCATAGGCAGAGGAGCCTGGTGGGCTATGGTCCATGGTCCGCAAAGAGTCAGATACGACTGAGCACGATTTTATGTTAGTTGTCCCAGACATCTAGGTTTTCTAGGCTTCAGTTTGGAAGAAAATAAATATAACCTTGTTTGTCCTAGGAATGATAACCGTGTTGTTTCTAGAACAGTGTAAAGTTTGAATTTAATCTAGATCTTAGATAGGTTTTATTACTCTTGGTTCATGAGATTATTCTTGTCTAATTACAACGGTCATCAAGCTTGTCAGATTTTGCTCTCAAGAGTATTGAGCAGATTCCAGATAGGGTGTGTGGCCTATGTCTGGACTGACTCAGGTGATAAAGATTGTTGCTGCCTCTTTAATGGGGCTCCTCTTGGAATAAATGGAAACAATAGCAGCCATATTAGGTATCTTACCATAGAGTTCTCCTTATTTGTGATTAATGGTATGTGTATTAGTTTTCTATTCAGTTCAGTTCAGTTGCTCAGTCATGTCCAACTCTTTGCGACCCCATGAATCACAGCACGCCAGGCCTCCCTGTCCATCACCAACTCCTGGAGTTCACTCAAACTCATGTCCATCGAGTCGGTGATGCCATCCAGCCATCTCATTCTCTGTCGTCCCCGTCTTCTCCTACCCCCAATCCCTCCTAGCATCAGACTCTTTTCCAGTGAGTCAACTCATTGCATGAGGTGGCCAAAGTATTGGAGTTTCAGCTTTAGCATCAGTCCTTCCAATGAACACCCAGGATTGATCTCCTCTAGAATGGACTGGTTGGATCTCCTTGCAGTCCAAGGGACTCTCAAGAGTCTTCTCCAGCACCACAGTTCAAAAGCATCAATTCTTCGGCGCTCAGCTTTCTTCACAGTCCAACTCTCACATCCATACATGACCACTGGAAAAACCATAGCCTTGACTAGACGGACCTTGGTTGGCAGAGTAATGTCTCTGCTTTTTAATATGCTATCTAGGCTGGTCATAACTTTCCTTCCAAGGAGTAAGCATCTTTTAATTCCATGGCTGCGATCAGCATCCGCAGTGATTTTGGAGCCCAAAAAAATAAAGTCTGACACGGTTTCCACTGTTTCCCCATCTATTTCCCATGAAGTGATGGGGCCAGATGCTGCATAACAAATGACTCCAAAACAGCAGCTTAAACTTATCTCACGATGTTTGTGGATCAGGAATCTGAGCACTGCTTAACTGTGTCCTCTGCTTTAGGGAAGTCGTGTCTGATCTTTGCATCCTCATGGACTGTGGCCTGACAGGCTCCTCTCTCTGTGGGATTTTCCAAGAATACTGCAGTAGATCCCCTTCTTCAGGGGATCTTCCTGACCCAGGAATCGAACCCTCAGCTCCTGCATTATAGGTGGATTCTTTACTGCTGAACCACCAGGGAATCCCCATATCATGATCATATCTCATGTTAAATATTTTGTAATATTTTTCTGTAATAAAAAAATCTGTATCTAATAATAATCTGCTTTATCTGTAAGAATAATAATAATAAATAGGCAGATGAAATGTAAAATCCATTTCAGAAATACCCTTTCTTGTTGAGGACTTTGTGGAGCCATTAAAAAGATGATGAAAAGCAAACAAATATGACTGTTGTGAGCCTTCCTTCCTGTTTTAGCCTGGGTCACTGTGGACGTGAATCCATTTATGCCACAAAGATATCATTGACCAGGGACTCTTGGCCTCTGCAGCCTCTGAGTGCGTCTGTGTACAGTTCAGACCCCGGCCGTGTCAGGACGCTTCTTGTTCCTCCTTTCCCTTCATTTGAATCTAGGAACCTTGTGATAGCAGCGGAAGTTTGTGCTTTTGTTACTTCTGACCTCAGAGTTTTATTGCAAGGGCAGAGAGGTATTTCTTTGTGCCTGAGTCCCCTTTCTGTCTCTCCTTTAGCACCCCTTCCCCTACAAAAGGAGCGGAGAATTTCAGGCATGCAGTCACTTGACAAGTTTTTCATAGCCAGATATTCAAAGATGACAAATGATAGATGTTAGGGGTTCAAGTTTGGAAATCCTGCCATTTACTCCTCCTGTCTTCTGGGGTTTATGACCAGGAGGACTGAATACTGCAGAAGGCAGGACGGAGAATGAAAGGTCTTCTCCCCTTCCTTTCCCAAATGTTAAACAATCCACCCAAGTGGTAAACTGGTGAACAGCAGAGCCACGATTTGAATCCAGACCTATGTTCTTTTCAATGAAATTATGCTGCTTCGCAGCCTGAGCAGGAACTAAGGACATTTTCCTAAGATCATGTGACCAGAAAAATCCTTGAATGCTGTATCACGTTGATAAGTTTTCAAAAGTCCTGATAAAATTTTTGCTGCCTTGCTCCAGCATTTATTCACCTTTCCATCCAATGCCATGATTATAAGCAGGTGGATTAATGATGAAATGCCGTTTTGGACTGCGTATGAGGAGACACATAAGCACAGCTTCCTCACATGAAGCCAGAGATGACCGTGTGTTGCTCCCTCAGTGTTTGGAATTGTGTGTCTTCTCCAGTTACACAACTGTGCTGCAGTTGAAAGAGTACCATTAACAATCAATAGGGCAACTGTATGGTTTAGGGATGTTTTCCCACCACTGCCCCTGGTAGTTTATTTCACATCTTCAAAAAACATGCATGATGTGTCCAAGTCAGTTATAATTATATCTGGCTGTGGGCATTTGTCGTTGACCACTTGTTTTGTTGATCTCT